>NC_048306.1:47928720-47993698 GCF_013100865.1 Trachemys scripta elegans | reverse complement strand
GGGGAGAAGCGGCGCCCACGCCACGGCCACTCGGAGTCTCCCCCTCCCTCCCAGGCTCTCAAACCTGGGAGTGGGGGAGATGCCGAGTGGGCGTGGCACGGGCGCTGCTTCTCCCCAGCCCTCCCTCCTTCCTAGGCTTGAGAGCCTGGGGGGAGGAGGCAGGGCTGGGGATTTGGGGAAGGGGCGGAGTTGAGGCGGGGCCGGGGGTAGGGTAATTAAAGAATGGGGGGCAGCCAAAATTGTTTTTGCTTTGGGTGGCAAAAATCCTAGAGCCGGCCCTGTCGGCAGACCACTTAATGATCTTTCCAATGTTGTTTGTACTGTTAGCTAACTATTGTAAAGCGCTTTGGATAAAAGCGCTATGTTAAAAAAAATAAACTTTTTTTGTTCTACAAATAAAAGCACACACCTCATATTTTAATATCAGTAGTCTTACCTTTCTAATGCGATGGATGTGCCCTCTCCCCCCCTCCGTGGCAGCCCCCGAGCTGGGACTGGGAAGGGGGTGGGTCTCTGCCCCACCCAGAGCTGAGGCTGGGAAGAAGGGCCGTCTCTCCCTGGCAGCCACAGCCCTGGAGCTGGGGAAAGTCACCTCTTTCTCTGGACACCGCAGCCCTGCACGTCCCAAATTCCTCCCACCCCCTCTTCTCACTCCACTGTCCCCTTCCAACTACCCCCTATTCCCCCCAAGGCCACCACCTCACCTTACATGTGCATCTTCTCCAGGGTTCAGGCACCTAATTAGTGGAGCCACACCTGCACAGCTCCACTAATTAGGTGAGTGGCCCTTCATTGTTTCATGTGTGGCCACGCACCTTAGAGGGAACTATCCGCGGACCACCTGAATGGAGCTGGCAGATCACTCATGATCCATGGACCACAGTTTGAGAACCACTTCTCTAGGGTTATCCACTGGAACTGCACATCACCAGGTCCCAAAGCCGCTTACCTCTGGGCCAGCCACAGGAACTCTAGCCACCAGCTAAAATGGGATTATGTTTGGAGGAGAGGGCCATGCCCCAGAGCTGGGGGATGGGTGGGGGAGGCAAGAGCTGCCCTCCCCTGGAGATGTCTTACCTTCCCTTGAAGAATGCAATGTAGATGGGAGAAGAGTAGAAATTGACAAACTGGAAGACAAACACTTTGAAGGTGAAAGCATCTTCGTACTTCGTCTGAGTCTGGTGCATCTCTGTGGCAGAGCAACACACACAGACAGCATCAGCTCTGCCCTGCGGCAATATTCAAGGAGACTAGCAGCACTTACTCCTGTCACCCAGTAACCATGGCAACAGCATCCCTAACAGAAGAACCTGGATGACTGTGTGTTGTTTAGGAGGCTTTTTTGTTTGATCTTTAAGATGTCTGTATTTTTAAAACTTCCAACAAATGCATGGTCACCTAGGATTTCACGGGTGTTATGTTATGTGGTGTGGCCATGCAGAACGTCATAGCGACAGCCAGGATAGAACCCAGTCCCTCTTGTGCACAAGCCCACGGCCCTGATTCTTGAGCCTATGGAGAATCTCGATTAACAGTCAGCAGTAAAGGGCCTAGGACACACACGTGTACAGTTCTGATTCTGTCTGGCAGAGGGCAATAATGTTGTACTGTACCTATAAACTAGCTACTAGCAAATTCATTAGATTATTTTTCTTTTTAAAAAGGCTAATAAAGATCATATCCTTTAATATTATTTCTAGAGCTGGTCAAAAAAATTGCTGTATTATTCTGCAAAAAAATTAACAAAAACATTTTCATTTCCTGTAAGTTCAAAATTTTCGGTAGAAAATATCCAACACCTGTCACTAAATTTCAGTTTATTGATTAAATGAAAATCAAATCTTCCCCTCCCCACAGCCAAAAAAAGAAAATTTCAATCAAAATGAAAATATTAATCAAAAAGATTGTTAAAAAAATTCAGCCTTCTCTAATTATTTCCAGCATCCCTCTGCACACATAATGCTTTTCCCAGGCATCCGCCAGCATTAGCCCTGGACCCTCAGAAAGCCATTGGACACCTGACTTCAGGACTCCTGCATTGCAACTTTTGATGTTTTGCCCTATGAGACAAATTCCTTCCTTGTGTCACACTATCTAGCTTGCAGGACCTAAGACAGCACTCATGAAAACTGGGAAAGTTGGCAACCTGGTGACCCTACACCAAACACCTGCATTCATTCCCTGCCTTGGTACCTCTCTACTTTGATCTGAGCCCTTCCACCTTTATCAGTTCCTGACCTGTCTGTATCCTCGTCTGTCTGCCTTTTCCATTCTGCACCTAAATCCAATTTATTTTAGCAGCCCCTGCTTAATGGCGTAAGAATCCAGCTGAAGACAATGGACCAGATTCTCCCCTCCTGTGTGAGTGGGTGTGATTCCCTCTCAGATCAGATGGCAGTGTTTCACACTTGCTTTGTGCAGGTGGATGTGAGTGCAATGAAAAAGTTGCAAAGGAGTGGGGAGCCAGGCCTGTCAGGAACTGTCCCAGGGAACCACAGTTGAAGTCTGTGCAATTTCCCTTCCACCACTTACCCCACTTGGTAAGGAAATGGGCCAGTGCAATGTAAATTTTAGAGAGGATGAGGATGAAGATTAGATTCACCACTGAGCCCGTGAGGCTGGCAATACGAGATGCCTAGAAAAGAGGAGAGCAGAGGGAATGAACCAGAACATCCCCTGGGGCTTGCTCAAGCCCATTAAACCCCAGGGCAGAGCTGGCTGCATCTACCTCTTACCGATGCCACAAAGAGGAAGTTCCCGGATCTTGACACAAGGATGCTGACGATCGCCCGGTACAGGATAATGGAGATCAGAAACATCACAACCACAGCAATCTGCAAACACAATCCAATGGCCATCAACTTGCCACCAGGAACTACAGTGTGTTTGGGGGAGCTGGGCTTGCTCTGATCTCTGGGGGCACTGGCAGCTATGGGAGAGCCACGCAGGCAGTAAGAGGCAAACAGCATGCAGAAAAGAGGCAGTCATGCTAGGAGCTGCAGACTCCATGAAAGACCTACAGAGCCAGGCACAGGGCAGCGGCCTGCAGTGCCCTTACCATCATGATGATGATCATCAATCCAGCAATGACCCGTTTTACGCGGTTCTGCTTGGGAAAATATGGCTCCTCTGCTCCAGTAATTGGGTTCTCCATCGTCATGGGAGCCATGGCAGTGAACTGGGGTCGCGGCCGCTCCTAGGACAGTGGGAAAAGGCATCACTTTGATTTGGCTTTGTATGGCCTTGGGAGTTCAGCTGTGTGACGGAGGGCCAGGCCTGTACCTCAATGTCCTCGAAGTCGGAACAGTCCCAGCGGTGCGCCAGGGTGGCGTTCATCCGCTTCCAGTACTCCAGGAATGTCACTGCCCACAGGGACATGAAAATGCTGAAGAAGATGGTCCCACCGTGGTCGAAGAGGCGACCTGCCTATGGAGCAAAGCAAGGCGAGTGAAAGGAACGCTCAGGGGACCTGCAGAAGGAAAGGGATGCTAGGGTGGATCCTGAGAGCAGCAGAGTGCTAACTTTCTGGGTGTGTGAAGGAAGGTGAGGGCAGGAGAGAGAGAATGAGTTTCCGTCTGGGACAGACCGGGAGGTTCCCCAGGGGAAGCATTGGGGTTTCGGTAAGAGACAAAGCAGCACTGGAACTGATCATCTACAAGAATCAGAGTGCTGGATCAGTCTGAGTCCTTGGACCCAGGCTGGAGCGCTCCAGAGGCAGCAAGGAGATCAGTGGCAGCACAGTGCACAGCTGATTTGCCCACCTGTTGCCAGCACCAGACCCATGCTGCTCCCAAACACAAGTCGTGGCATGCCAGGAACAGCGGCATGGGGACAGGGTAGACAGCAATTGGGATTCCGGTGTCTGATCAACCAGAGCTGCCTGTGCTGCGCTGAGAAGATGACAGCAGGGTATGGCTTTGGGGTGTGCAGAGAACAGTTCACAGCTTGGGGCCCCATACAGGCTTCACCCCAGGCTCAGAGCAGGACCCGTCCCACTCTGAGCATTCATCTCTCCCTGCACAGGGTGGGGGCCTCAACTTCAGACAGGCAGAAAGGGAAAGAGTCTTTCCTTATTCTCTCTGGATTTGCTTGAATCGCCCTGGGAAGAAGTTGGAGCCACATGGAGAGGTCACCCTTGCTGTCTGAATAACCTTACCTCAGTGCTGTCAAACGCTCCTGCTGGCGAGAGAAAGAACTTTGGGCCAGATCCCCAGCTGGTGTAAATCAGCCTAGCTCCACTGGAGCCAATGGGCCGATCCCCACCTGGTGCAAGTCTGGACCAAAACTGAAGTCAATGGAGCCATGCCAATTTACATCAGCTGGGAGGACTGGTCCATTATGTAGCTTACAGAGGGAGATAAGGGATTATGGTTGTCGGGCTAAAGCGTAGAATCTTGCGACTACCCGGCGCAGCAGAGGCTTGCTGTGCAGAGCAGATCTCCACCCTGAGGCAAAAAACGTCCATGCGGTAGTGTGAATCTGCATAGCCAGTTCAAGCTGCAGAAAGCCTCTTCTGTGCTCTGCAGTGCTTTCAACACACACTGGAGCAGCACCCGAGAAGGAGCTGTCCCTGAGATCCGTCTCTGCTGCTTCACTCCATGTGCAAGCAGCAAAGTGAAACGGACCCCTTCTCATCTCTGCAGCATGACCTGCTCCAGCACCAGAAGGGAGAGACCTTGTACACACAGGGAGAGGAGAGGTGGGAGGGAATCAGACAGGGAATGCAGGAGGGAACAAGGAGGGATAGCAGGGGGAAGCCAAGGAAGAGGCAGTGGACCTGGGGAGGAACAGACTAGGGAGGGGATGCAAGGGAGAAGAGAAGGTGAAGTGGGGAAGAGGAGCTGGAGAGGGATGGTTTGGGGAGGTGGAATGCCAGCGAATGTGCACGGCTGGGAGGAGGGAGACTAGAAAGAGGGGAAAGGGTCCAATGTTGCTGATGGGAGGGAATGAGGAAAGGTCCTGGGGGAGGTGAGTCCTGGTGCTCTCTCCTCTCATACAGCCGCATGTCCCCTGAGATGTCTCCTCTAGTGTCATTAAGATGAAAAGGCAGAGAGCAAATCCCAGCGCATTGTGCTTGTGCAAACAGCCTGGTTATCGCCCCTCCCGGTGCATAAACACAGCACCTCCCAGCCCAGCCAGGCCCTGGCGCAGGGGCGAGAGAGCTGTGTACACCTGGGCACTCTAGCAAGCACCATCTACACAGGAGACTGCAGGATATTCTCTCTTCCTGGCCCTCCCCTCTGGAAATTAACCACTCAGAGCCACAAACCTTACCTTGAACATGCTGCAGATGCTGGAGAGCTGCCACTGTGGGCACTCCTTACACAGCGGGCACATCTGGTACTGATCCTCGCTCTCACAGATCTCCTGCCTGGGGCAGGGGGGAGGCAGACAAGGAAAGAAATCAGGACCATGGTACATTCTCTGCTCTAGGCCACCCTTTCGCCCCTCTTGAGGCCTCATTCTTTCCAGTGATGCAGGACTAGCCAGGACCCCATGGGAGCCCATAAACACTGATCCTTAAATCAGCCAGAGAGTCCTGGGGGAGCGAAGCTGCTGAGCACATTCCTCTTGCAGGTCCCCAGGTGAGAGCACGGCACTCAAGATCAAAGCTGGGATGCTCACGTGGCAGCACAGAGCACTGGCCTTTGCTGCTCATCCTTGCCCTGGACAGAAACACCTCATGGAGCTTTCCCGCAACAGTTTCCTCTGGTTAGAGTCTAGCCATTGCCTCGCCATGTTGGAACCTGGGACCAGACAGCAGAGCCATGGTGCTGGGAGGAGCGGGCGGCCACATGCTGTGAAGACCTGGGTGACATTTCCCTGCAGGGTGTTTAGGGGACTTTGACCCCCTCGCAGTTGGGTTATTCACCAGGAGTTTTGCTCGGAAGCCTGTGAGAAGCCAGGTTTGCTCGACAGTGAGCATGCATTTTGGGGGTGCTGTGGCCTAGTGGACTGACCTCAGGGGAGGCAGCCAGGAATTGCTGACTTCTGGGCTCCCCTGGGGCTTCCCCCACATCCTCCAGGCTGGAGACAGCCAGTGGGAGAGGGAAAGAGGAAGCAGGGACAGAAAGGGGAGAGAGGCTGGCACTTACGCAGGTATGTCGCTCAGCATCAGAAATATGCCTGCAATGAAAACCAGTGTCCCCACAACTGCCGCAGGCAAGAGCCACCCAGTGTAGAAACCTAAAGAGAGGGAAGAGAGGGAAGAGAGAAGGCCCGTCCCTCAGACTGGGAGTCTCATTGCAAACACAGGACCTGTAGCCAACCTGCACCCTCATCTCAGCAGCACAGCCCAGTTCAGAGCCCCACATTCCTAGTGAAAGCAATTGCGGAGCGAGGCACTGCATCCCAGCAGCTGAAGGAGAGTCCCCTGCTAGCCATTGTAAAGGAGGATTCCCACCATGTTCTGCACCACGTTCTCAGGTCACTTGGGGAGCGGGGCCTTCCTCCCATCTACATGCGGGTAAAAGGGGAGGTTAAGGGTTATCTCACCCTGGCATTGACTTCAAGAGCCTCCTGCTGGCTGTGCCGTCACCCTGAGACGTGGCCTCCAGAGAGAGGCTGGGTTTGATAATGGCCGTAGGGCAGGACTTTCAAAACCATTCAGTGCTGGCTCAGTTCTGCTCCTACGGAGGAGAACTTGCCCAGTGCTGAGTGGCAGTGGGAACCCCACCTTCATGTCCAATGCACAGGGACAACGATCCAAGTTAATCAAGTCTGGAGGCAGGGCAGAGTCTGTTACGCTTGCCAGTATGCCAACGATTATGTTCTTTGGCCATACATCAACTTTTTGTTTCTCCCCCTTCCAGACCTATTTTTAATTAATTTTGTCCATTTCTCTCTCCTTTTTCTTCTATTCCTTCCCTCCCTTCCTATTGCACCTTCTCCCTCCAGTGACAGGCAGTTGGAATGGATGGTGTTCCTGGGGGAAGCCTCAGAGAAAGGATGGTGGGGGGGAGGTTGCATGTAGATCGAGGCTCCAGCTACAATCTCTGATCAGGAGTGCCACAGCTAGGGTCCCATCATGGAGAATGTCTGTCCCAGCTTGTCTTGATGGGCTGTGGTGAAGGGATGAGCGTCCTAGTCTACGGAGGGTTTTGTAGATTAGGACTAGGACTTGAAACTCAGCCCCATCACAGACAGGGACCAGCAAAGCATCCGTTGCTCCTGCTTGGTCAGCCATGTTCATTTCAAATGCATCCCACAGCTTGGACACGACAGGAAGGGCTTCTGGCCATGGGAGTTTTCAGGCTGCTGCTCTGTGCAAGAGGGACAGCTTTCCTTGCCTGGGACATGGCAGACAATCCCAGTACAAGATAAACAAACGCACCCTAATCTAGCTTCTCTTAGCAAGCCATAGAAGGAAAGGGGCAAGAAGGATGATTAGTGAAAAATGGCAACCTGAGAAGGATCCTCCCTGCTCCTCTGGCAATGACACCCATGCGTCCGATGTAAAGGGTGCCCCTTGCTATAGTACAGCCCGTCCTTGGTCTGCACTGGGGAAGCAAAGCACTCTGCTTACACAAGTGATTGTTATTGTCTGCGTTGATCCCAGCATTCCCTGCAGCAGAACACAAGTAGGCCGACGCTCCAGTGGAGCATTAGCTCTTTCTGGAGAAGGTATCAGGTTAGGGCAGAGCTGGGTGCAACAGGAGGTGGTCGAGGGAGCAGTAAGGGCAGGGCAGAACAATGCACACTGGTGCTGGTGGTGTCCTTCCGCTGCTGGCTAGAACCCATCCCTTTGTGCCACATGGCTGAAGGAGGCATTATTCTTCACCAAGCCTGATTTCTATGAGACTGGACAGTCTGATCTCCTGATCAGCGAGGCTCCAATTCCTTTTCCAGTGGGCATGAGGAACACACGGCTATCGCAACTCAGGAATTGGTTGGAGACAGAGGTGCAGGCTAGAGGTTAAAGAGAATGGGGCAGGAGATCCATGGCAGCGTATTGACATGTCTGGCTGGGGCCAGGGATGAAGGCAGGTTGTAGGGAGGATCCGAAGAGCATTGTACTCACCCAGCCAGGCAAAGTAGAGCGCGATCTTCTCTCCAAAGTACCTGCGGATGTGATCCAGTGGCTGGTATCTGTTCCATTTCCGCCACCTCGCCCAGTACTGGAAGAGGACCTGGCGCTCGGTCAGGCTCTCAGGGGCTAGCCTGTCAGCAGGTAGTGCAAAGGGACCCTGCAGGGGAGAAGCAGGGAGGGTCCAACTGAGGCTGGTGAAAGCATTTCAGCTGCCCATGCAGAGCAGAGCAGCTGGCTGGACTGGGGAGAGGGGTTTGACAGCAGCCCCCTGCCTCTCCAGCTCCCCACAGCCATGCTTCCCCAACCCCAGTTACCTCTGTGTTCTTTTGGAAAGGCTGAATAAGGAGCTTTTTGAACAGCCCGGCCCCCTCCTGGGCAGAGGCCACCAAGTTCTCTGTCTTGGCCAGGGCTCCCTGCTGCCCCCTGAGCTGTAGATCGGAGCATGACCAAAGTCCAGTCTGGCTGAGGTAGCAGGGAACCGGTGTTAGAAAGAGGCTGTCTCCTGACTTACCTCATGCAGGGGGAATGCAGCTGCAAAGACATTCTCGCTCAGCAGCCGATCCACCCCAACCTCCCCCTGCTTCAGGTGGCCATATGGCGTCGTGGCCAGGATCTCGTACAGCTGGGGGAAGCAAAGAGATGGTAACTAACTGCTGCCACACTGACGAAAGATACGAGAGTCCCATGATCTCTCTCTAAGCACCGACACCAGGCTCCGCACTGCGCTATGGAGACCCGTGCCTCAAAGGTTCTCAGCAACCACCTTTCCAGAGGGAAATGGAGAATTTGGGTGGAAAGAGACTAAACAAGTTCAAATGAATTCAGGTACAAGAAGTTGGTTTTTGCCACCAATTCCAAGCCTTACTCTCATAGGCATTGTAACATTCCCTTCCCCAGACATTGAAAACTGAAAGAGAAGGGTTCGTTTTTAGTCAGCCTCTTTAAACTTTGCGTGTGTTAAAATCTATTTAACTCCAATTGCCAATGAAGACTTAGGAGAAAAGTTGTCTGTTAAAATTCAAACCCCACACTGCCCGTGAATGAGCAAACTCCTCACACTACATCTCCTTCAGACTCCACAAACAGCCTAAACCAGAGAAGACCAGACTTAACATCCCTGATATTTCTATTGTTAACAAACAAGAAAAACAACTTTGTTTGAAACACATCTTTCAGGACTTTATATATCATAAAGCAACACAAATGGGTGAGAGCTATTTTTT
Source organism: Trachemys scripta elegans (assembly GCF_013100865.1). NCBI lineage: Eukaryota > Metazoa > Chordata > Testudines > Emydidae > Trachemys > Trachemys scripta. Next base: position 47,984,446 of record NC_048306.1, on the reverse strand, counting down.
TAAAAAAATCTTTGTAGGATTCCTTTAAACCTAAAGTCACACAAATGAGGAGGAGAATGCAGACAGGAAAGAGAAAACAAATGGCTGTTTTCTTACTTCACTATTTTCTTCTTTAAAATAAGTGGCCTATTTTCTCTGTGTTTTATAGCTGCTTTTCCATTAGCAAGGCAGTATCACACCAGCCCAGTCAATATGGTCAGGAACAAATTCACAGCACATATGTCTTGGTGTGCTCACAAATACACTGGTAATTTGCTAGCAGCCATGTTTGTATCAGTTCTGACCTATATCTTGCAAAGTGCACTTTTGACAGGCTGTAGTCCATGGGCAGACACTGCCCCAGTGGGAGAAATTCATCACATCTGGGGTTTTGACTTTCCTCATTGGAAGTCAAGTTTTTGGCACCAGGCTGCATGGCTGCTTGGCTTACAGCACAAAGAGATGGAGCAGGAAGGAAGACCCTCCTATCTTGAGGTTTATAAATAGCAGGATATCGTTGATCATTAGTGGGCTTGGCAGAATTAGATTTTTATCTTTTTATAATTAATGGATAATATTGATGTTTATTTTAAGCAGTTTTTTATCTATTTAAACTTTCAGAGTTACACAAAATTATGGGTTTTAAGCATTTTTAAAATTTTTATTAATTTAAATTTTCATAGCAGCAGGAAATAATGGGGGGGAGGAGTCAGACAATTATTTAACGATAGTAGATGTTGTGATTCACAAAGTTAAAGTTCTATAACCGTTAAAACAAAATTGACAGCATTAAATCAAAATATACAAAGTAAATATCCTTGAATCACACTCTAATACAAGCAGAATTTTTCTTACTTTACTTATCTGTGAGTTTCGCTTATGGATGGAAATATTTTTTCGTCAGTTTGCATTGTACAGTAAAATTGACCTTTCTTGATAAAAATCTAATCCTTCCATCTAACCGTTAGTTATTGTCTCACACCCTGGCAGGACATGACCAGTATGTTCAGTGACTGAGCTGACAGAGGCAGGATGGTCCAATAATTAGGGCAGTAGTCTAGGACTTGTGAGACCTGGTCCTGCTCCACCACAGATTGTGTCTGTGAACTTGGGCAAATCACCTAGCCTCTCTGTGCCTCAGTTCCCCACCTGTAAATGGGGATAATAGCTCTGCCCTGCCTCATAAGCTTTAAAGATTGTGAGGTGCTCAGATACAATGAAGAGGGGGGCCCTGTAAGTCCCTAAAATAGATAGCTGATTCCCCACTACCTTGCGCACTGCAGCCATTCACACCTAGGCAGCAGAGCAGAGATGTGTGATTTGGTAAAATTTCACACCCACTTTGCACAGGAGTAAGTGGCCCTCTTTCTTTAGGCTGATCAGGATCTGGATGTGCCTAGTGCCCAAACAGCCAGGGTCACAAGCCCACTCCATACTCAAGCTACCCCCTAAACTGAACCTTCCCTCTGCTTAAATGTCAACCTCCCTAGAGGCCACCACACCTGCCCCCAACCTAAGCCCATGCCTCCCTGGAAGCCCTGCACCCTCCAGATTCAAGTGGGTAGGGTTACCATACGTCCGGATTTTCCCGGACATGTCCGGCTTTTTGGGCTTCAAATCCCCGTCCGGGGGGAAATCCCAAAAAGCCGGACATGTCCGGGAAAATTGGGACATGCGGGGCCGGCGGTGCTGGGTCGGGGGCCGGGGCCGGGCCGGGGGCCGGGCCAGCGGTGCTGAGCCGGGGGCCGGGGCCGGGCCGGCGGTGCTGGGCCAGCGGTGCTCGGCCGGGGGCTGGCCCGGGGCCGGCACCCCAGGGCCCGAGCCAACCCAGGCTGGAGACGCCGGGGGGGCCAGACTGGGCCGCGCCTCCTCCCCCCACCCCTTACCTGCTTCAGGCTTCCGGCGAATCAAATGTTCGCGGGAAGCAGGGGAGGGGGCGGAATTGGGGTGGGGACTTTGGGAAAGGGGTGGAGTTGGGGCAGGGGCGTGGGCGGGGCTGGGGGTGGGGCCCCGTGGAGTGTCCTCTTTTTGGACACTCAAAATATGGTAACCCTACAAGTGGGGCCTTCTCCACAACACCCATCTCTCCTCCTAGCCCAAACTCAAGCCTTACCAGGGTCCCAAACTTGCTGCACCCAAAGCCTTCCCCCTGCATGGCCCTTTCTGCCCAGGCCAAAACACTCAAGCCCTTCCCAGCTGGGCTAACACAAAAGCAACGAATTAGGATGATAAAGAATTGAACCAGAAGCCAAGGAGGAAGGGCCCATCTCAGCCTCAGGCCCTGCAGGACCTCTCCCTCCCCAGGAGACCCCTGGGCTGGCTACTCACTATCCTGTGCCGTTGTGTGCTGCTGAAGAAGGTGTCTTGCTCATTGCTCCCTAGGAACCTGCAATCATACACACCAGAACCATGATGGGAACATGCCCCCCAAAGTGCAACCCACAGGACAAGCCATCCTGCTTCCTCTCCCTGAGCCCACAGCCATCCACTTCCCCACCCCATTTTGCCACAGGTACAGCACTGCACCTCACCCATCCAGCTGAGGATGGCCCCTCCCTGCCCTTGCCAGCCCAGCTGCAAAGAGAAGGCACTTGCAGAGGCAGTTCCAACTGGCAGGTCACCTCCTTGGCTTCACCCACCATCTCAGAGGGGCGGCCTATAGAGTCACTCTCCCAGGGTAGTCCTCTCACAGCAGCCTTGCTCTGCTGATCATCAACCCACCCACCCCACCCCTGCCTTTTGTGCACACATGGCTCCTCCTCCCTATAGGTACTTTGTGCCCTGCCAAGTAGTGGTATTTAATTCTTATCCCTTTATTGCTCGGATAGCTTCGGCAATGCGCTAGGGGTCTCAGGGACACTGACACCAACGTGATCCCTGCCCTGAAGAGTTTACGATCTAGGCCAGAGGTGGGCAAACTACAGCCCGTAGGCCATATATGGCCCATGGAACAATCCTGCCCGGCCCCTGAGCTCCTGGCTGGGGAGGCTACCCCCGGCCCCTCCCCTGCTGTTCCCCCTCCCCCGCAACCACGCCACCACGCAGGCAGCGCTCTGGGCAGCAGGGCTGCGGGCTCCTGCGGGGCAGCGCAGCAGCATGTCTGGCTCTGGGCAGGAAGTGGGAGGGGGTCGGATAGGGGGCAGGGGCCAGGCTATTTGGGGAGGCTGCCCTAGCCGGCTGTTTGGGGAGCCTGCCCTACCCAGCCCTCCATACAGTTTTGCAACCTTGATGTGGCCCTTGGACCAAAAATTTTGCCCATCCCTGATCTAGGCAGATAATGTGCACAGGCAGAAAGGGGAAGGCAGACAACAGGCAGCTGCTTGGATGAGCACTCCAGCAGGTGGCGGAACAGGCTTCCCTGTGGGTGCCCTGCAGGCCTGTTGGACAGGGAGAAGAGGTCTCCTCTGTGAGCGGCTTGGGTAACTGCCTGTCCCATAGCCCTTGCCCTCAGGGAGACAGCAGGAAGCTCATTCCAGATGGGAAAGAGGAAAGGTGATCAGCACAAGGAAGCAGGAGTGAATGCATTCCACAGGCTCCCGGGGCTCTTACCATGCTAACTTGTTCACCTTGAAGTGACAAGTGTAGTAGTCCAGGGGCAGATTGGGAACCTCCTCATGCAGCAGGCTGGGGACAGCCAGCCTCTTCGCCACTCTGTCAGACCAGTTTGAAGCCTGATTTGGCAGGGCCTGGGCACAAGCAAGAGAAAAAGGCTCAGGAGGAGGACAACAGTAGCAGCATGGTGCTGAGTCAGCATCCGGGGGCAGAGGAGGGTGGGAGAAGAGACGAGTCCCCAGCTGCATGCACAACAGCGTGAGAGGCTGGGAGCACTGGCATGTGAAAGAGGGTGAGTGGGGAAGCACTGAAGGGATAAGGAAGCTCCTCCAGGGCCTGCACAGGAGCTCACCTGCTGTCGTCCAGGACAGTTTTGCTGAGCAAAGCCCACAGGATTGAGGCCTCTGAAAACAGGAGGGCGAGTAAGTAAATACCCCCACTTCCTTTCTTCAGTTCGGTCTCCCTGTAACCTCCATCTGGCTCTGTGCCGTGTCACTGCCCAGCCCAGCGTGTGCAACACTCAGCCAGCGTGGAGTCATCCCCCCCTCACAACTCTCCCCCTGTGGCACATGGGAGCAGTGGGATGGCTTCACCCTGGCAACTGGGAGTTCCTCAGCTCTTGCAAGGATGAACTGGGCCCTAGAGGGAAGAGGACAAGTCTCGGAAAGACCTTCACCTGCAGTGGGAGCCTCAGCCGGAGATCCTCTGCATAATAACACAGCACGCTCCAGGGGGCATTCAGCAGCACATAGTGCACCACCTTCTTCTCATCCTGGACCACGTGCTGGGAGAGAAGAGGGAAAGATGGCATTAGCCACTTGTACTCAGGCCTGACATCATAGGCTGGATTCTCAGCTGGGGTGAATCAACAAGGTTCCCTTGAAATTAAGGCTGCTATGTCAATTTATAGCAGCAAGGGGCCAGCCATGCAGAACTCACCTTGGCTGTGCCGTTACTAAGCCTCTAGCTAGGAGGATGTCTACACTGCAAAGAAAAACCCACAGCAGAGCTCAGGCTCACACGATGGGGCTAAAAATATCAGTGTAGAGGTTCCTGCTCAGGCTGGAGCCCAGGGCCCCGAACTCCGTGTCTCAGAGCCTGGGGCTCCAGCCAGAGTAGGAACATCTACACTGCTATCTTTAGCCCTGTAGCGTGAGCCCACATCAGTTGACCTGGGCTTGGAGACTCACTGCCTGGGGTTTTCTTTTGCAGTGTAGACGTGCCTTTGGAACCCTGCAGAGCTCGGGAACTGCGCAGCAGAGGAGCACCTGCCATATGCAGCTCCCAGATCACACAGAGCAAGCCGTGCTCCTGTTGGCAGCCACCTCCCATCACTCATCTCCAAGACAGTGCATCTCCCAGCAGGCCAGGCAGCATGAGATGGAAGAGCTCCCCTCCTGGGCCTGCCAGGAGACTCACTAGATGATGGGAGTAGGTTAGACACACTCACCATGTGGCACAAGGTCAATATTATTCCAGTGAAAGATCAGCAGATGATTCCTTAGCCACCCACCACAGCCCTGCCTCATTCCCAGCAGGCTGAAATGCTCACTGCTGCCCTGGCCCATTCACTGGGGAGGGGGCCATTTTGGAACAGGGTAAAGTTCTGGCCCCAGGCTCCATCCATTCTGTGGTACTCCGACAGCGGAAAGGGGAGGGAGAGCTTCCTGAAGAGGTATCGTCTGTTATCCCTAATGACATAAATGGTGTGGCAGGTGCGGGCAGGCTAGGCTACACTGGGGGCTCTATGGGCCCCTGACCAGGTTCAGGATAAGGGAAGCGGGAAGGTGATTTACAGACGTTAGTCATTCGTGTCACTTAATGCTCTGCTGGAAGGTGCGCAGATACTATGGTGATGGTATCTAACATGACATAGTAGAAAGGCACCTTTGCCCTCCTCCTGTGCCAAGCACAACTCAGCTGGCCCAGGGGTCCATGCCCATAATTTAGCTCTAACATGCTGCATCATAAACAGAGTCTTCTTTCTACATGAACCAGGTTTCCTCTGCTGGGTGAGCGATGCAGAGTGGACTGACCATGTGTCCTGGCTCCAGTGGGGGAAGAAGGCTCGATTTATCACCACATGCTGGCAGGCTGCCTGTATTGCTGACAGATGGCTGCATTTCCAGTCTCCTCCTCAGACTGCTCAGCCAGCTGGCCCTTTGCTTTCCTTTCCCCACCAAGAGAAGCCAGGACCAAGCCCAGGTGAACAATGAGCTCCCCTTTCTGGAGAGCGTGGCCCCTACACTGTCCGGACGGGGATTACTGAGCAGAGAGGGGAAGACCAGGATCCAATGAACAAAGCAACTCTTCCCCCCAGCACAGGGTGGCCCTGCAGAGCCAGGCTAGTGCACTGATACACAGGGAAGAAGCCTTCCTGGGCACCAGAAAGGATCCAGTTACCTTTTCTATACAGATCCCAGCAGCCTGGAGCTTGTTCAGAAACTTCTTCCGCCAAGTCTTGCGGACATCGACAGCTCTTCTCCACCGGGGCACCTCGCTCTCAGCACTGGTTTCTTCATTCTGTCCCTCCTGCTCCTGGGGGTCTGCTTCCCACACCAGGACGAAGTCTGGGACAAGAAGAGACAGCTTGTGTTCACATCACAGATAGATGGACACTGCAAGGCACATGGGGGCAAAGTTCTTGGAAACCACCCAGCTCATGCTTCATATGCTTCATCTGCTTCTCCATCTGCTCCTGCCCGGTGCCCAGCTGATTCTTGTCACAGGGCCAAGTCTTGGTGGAGTAAGATGAGCAGCTTGCAGAAAGGGGCACGTGCAGGGAGAAGCAGGCTGGGGATTATAAACCTAAGACCCTGTCCTTTATGGAATGAGTTTACCACATGTGGCTACAAGAAGATGTACTATCTTACTGCAGCCACAAGGACCAGGGGTCCCGAGACAAACCAGGACAGTCAAGCTAGACAGGGACCTAGTAGACTCCAGATATGCCCAACAGAACTAGTCCACCAGCAGAACCCATTCAGTTCTGCCCTGTCCACGGGGACTGGCAGGCACATCCCAACCCAAGGGTATACACGGTGTTGAGAGCAGGTCTGGGGACTTCACCCCTTATTTACAGGTTTCCTTCTTTAAAATAAATAAATACAAAGGCCACCAGCCTCAAAAACACCTCCCCAAAGATCAGCACTTCTCCCTGGGTTGTGCCCTCACCTATCCTGGTGCGTCCATCGCTGAAGACATTTGCAGTGCTCTGCGTGACATGGGTTGCTTGACTTGGTTTGCTCAGCTGGAAAAAAGCATTAACTCATAAGGGGCTTGGGCAAAAGCCCTGCCGAATGCTGACAGGAACTAGCAAAAGGAAGTTAAGGTGCTGCTGGCATCATGCAGTCCCCACCAGGATTCCAGCAGCGAGTGCGACCCCACCGGGGTGCTAGCTAGGACTTATCTAAGCTCTCATCTGAGAGAAGGCCTTGGGCTACAGGGCTGCCCTCCTACAGTGAGCATATGCCACTGCCACGGTAATATGAAATAAGTCATGTGCATACAGTGGGAACTGCTGTTTGCAAACCAGTCTCAGTGCATTTAGTGACTGCCAGGAGACAGGGCCCACGAACAATGGCCGGCCAGCCTCACCCAGTTTGGAAGTGGGTGGCCTTGTATGCAAGCTTGTCTATTGTTTGGAGCAGCTGATCTCCCTGAACACCCTCTCCTTCATCTTGCCTTTGGATACAGGCATCCCTGGTGTTGTCCTCCCCCCCGCCCCCCAACAGGAACAGGAGCTGTGTTCCCCAGAAAGCCCCTTAGTCATCCCCCATGTGGCAGGAGGTGATGGGCGCAGATTAACCCTCCCTTCCCCCTCACAGCTCTAAATATCCGTCCACAGTAGATTTTATATGCCTACCTCCGAGATTTCAATAGGATCCTGGCTCAGACTACCATAATAAGGCCCTTTGGCATTTTGGTCTTCACCCATCAGGTTGGCATGATCATCTGCTTTGATCTTTTTCCGATGCATCTTGATCCTTCATGCCACCAGCACCTTCTGCTGTTTAGAAACAAATCAGCAAGATGTGAGTGCAGCATGGATGGGCCAAAGCTCCCTCCCACAGGAGGCAGCAGACCAGGCCTCACAATGTGTGGGGCCACATGCCAGGAGAGATCAAGACACGGATTGCCTCGCTTTCAGGTCCTGATGGTAGAGGTACAGGAGTGCTCTAGTGGTGAGCTGCTTCTTTCCCCTCCCGTTCTGCTGTGGTACATTATAAATGTATTTTGCTACCTTGCTAGACAGTTATTGACTATGTATAAGACTTACCTAATGCATTTTGTTTTAAATAAATGTAGGAGTTTTATTAAAAGATATCAAAGGAAATCCATAAGAGCAGCATTGCTAGCAGTGAGACCTTAGGTTGAGACACTGTACAAAGGAATTGTTACCTTTTGTATCAGAGTGGTTTGAGTGAACACATGCATTCATTACCAGGATGTGTGAGCTTTCTTCAATTGTTTATCAAGAAGCCAGTCAGGAGAGGTTGGGAAAGATTTTAGGAAGAAGCTGTGCAGTGAAGCAGGAAGAGAGATGGAGTAGCTTTAGAGACAATTAAGTGACTCGGGGTGGGTGGGCATTCTGTAACACTTTCCATGGCATGTGACAATGGTAGTCATATTATAGATTGGCTCAGAGGTCATCGTCAGAGATATTTAATAAGTTAGGGGAAGTATATTTGAGCTTAAGTTTAAGATTTCTTTTGTAAAGTGTTAAATCATTTATTATAAAATGTATTTATTAGTGCTTTTAAAGCACCTGATATAGAATTTACATTTTAGAAGATATAACTTTGTTATTTAAGAAAATGAGATTAGCATCCCAACACTAAATATTATCCCTATTTTACACAAGGGAAACTGAGGCACGGAGCAATGACATGACTTGCTCACAGTACGTTTGTGGCAGAACTGGGAATAGAACCAAGGTCTTCTGACACTAGTTCAATGCCTAAGCCACAACATGCGGAGTGCTGCTTTGGGACTCCACATCACAGGACGATACATATCTATCTTTCTTGGTCGTATCAACTTCACAAAGAAACTTGCCCAGAGATAATGCAAAGGGGCTTGTTTTTCATTGTACATGAAATGAACTGTGCAGTAAGTGCAAAGAGTCCCAAGCTCAGAAGGTAATTAGAGGTGGGAGATCTGGGAATCTCTTGTATGAAGTAGGCATTGCAGGCTGGGCATGACATAGACAGGACATAAGCAGTCTCAGCTGTGTCTCAGGAGCATCACTTTAGCCCCAGGGCTCTGAATCCTGTTGTAACCACTGGTGCCTTCTATAGTAGGTTATTAGGTGTTACAAATGATTGGTTCAAATGCCTTGAGTTTGCAATGCCTCATGCCCCCTCAAAGCAGCTGTCTCAGGTGTTCTACAAGCAATGGATTTGCCATTTGGGTCTAATGCCTGTGGAGAGGTCTCTAGCTAAGGGTCAGCTGAACCATTGCAATCTTCAACCATTTCCATCCAAATGGGTAAAACACATTTCCCCCCTCATCCCCCTGCTTCCCCAAGCATCACGGCTGTGGCAGTTCAGCTGCTGCTCATAACCCCATCCCCAATGCAGTGCCTCACATATGGAAGTTAGCCAAACCTTCCTCCCCATGCAAAGCACTGCCCGACGCTGTAGGGTATTTGCCCCAGGAGTCTCAGAGTACAGGTTGGGTCTGAATGCACCAAAATGGTTCTGTGAAAAACAGCCTGGGCAAAGATAAAATGTAGTGAAGAAAAAATGATGCAACAATCCACATCATGCAAGTAATGCTGCTGCTGCAACAGCTTCCTTGCTCGGTATCTAGAGGAAGAAATAAGCTAAATATGTCCAAAGGCTCCCTCTTCCCTGCCAAGCTCTTTGAAAGCAAGTGGGTCTCAGACAGACACCTCCCCCATTTATATAGTAGGGGACTATTTTTGTTTAATGTGAAAAACTGTTACCTTCCTGTTGTGGCCCATTATGGGTCTAGGTTCCAGGCAGCCACTGATGAGCATCTCAGCCAAGATAGTGAGTGACTAGTGATTTAGGGATGTCCAACTTCAGATCTGGTTTGCAGAAGGTGGGTGCCTGGCCCTTTCTGGAAATCAAGCCCCTCTAAAGCATCTCACATTGAGCGCCCGCAAATTGCTAGTCACTTTTCTGAAAACCTTGGTCTTGTCCATGCTGGGAAAAAGCCCCACGTCAGAAGGCTTACTAACAAATCCTATGTTGAACGTGACTTGGCACAGGGGCAGTCATATTTAAAAACATGTTAACTGACTGTGGTTAACTCAATCATAGTCAAATATATGAAAGAGAAGCAGAAGGAAATCAAAAGCTATTGGATTTACCTTAGCCAATTGCTCCAACGCAGAAGCTCCATATGGTTTACATTGCCATTTTAATGTTTTTTTCACCCCAAATCATAGTCAGCCAAGAATGAGCAACTAAAGGGTTAGAAAGCAATAAAAGTTTCTTGGGCTCATATGCAATGGACCAATATAATGTACCAGTCTGAGCTTATGTGAGAAACACTAAACTAAAATAGCCACACTAAGCTAATGGCTCTCTGCATTAACATGAGCAGAATTTGGGGTGCAGATGGGTTGCAGGCTGGGGTTCACATAACTTTGCTTCACTCTCTGGATTTCAAAACCAAGGTATATTTGTGTTACCCCAAGTAAAATCTGATTGCAGCCATGTCTCAGCTGTGTTGCCAGCTATCAGTACATTTATGGATTGTCCTTTTAAGAAATTTGAAAATTGCCTGCCAGTCCCTGCCCCCAACAAAAGGCATGCTGCATGCAAACAGCAGGATAGCCCAGGAAATGATTCTGCCTCCTTCCTCTGTTGTGCTCCAGTGTCTCAGCTGTGCAGTGCAGTAGATGAAGGCTGAGATCAGATACACCCACTGGTAACTCTCCAGCAGGAAAGCTTCCTTTTAATTAAAAGAACCTGGTGGAAGGATCTTGGGAAGAGTGATTGGAATCTGCAAATAAGGACAAGTTCCAATCACAAGCAGAAGCGGGACAAAAAGCAAACAGCAAAATCCAAGAAGTGCTGATTTAAGGCTTAGCTTGGCAAAGCCTCATCAGGAAAGCGCATGCCTGGTTCCATTCCAGTGCCCAAATCCCCTAGGCACCTTGAACATGCTAGCCTAAGTCTCCAAACCATGGGCCAAATTCAGCCCTGGCTTACACCCCTTGCAGCTCTCAGAAGGCAAATGGGGCTGTCAGTGCAGAATATGGACCCAATATGAGTACTGCTATATTTTAATCAGCACTGAAGGTTTTTGGATTGGGGAAGAGGGGAAATCAGCAAGGGTGTAAAATCCTAACAGTAAAGAAGATGGAGCCTTGGTAAAATATATGAAGATTTTCAGGAAATATTTTTCCCTGGAAGTTTGCAACTCCATACAGTTCAGGGGCAAAATGTTCCCTTGGAAGTTCCTATTTGCATTCAGCTCTACATTCAGCCAGTCCTCAACCAAGCTGGCTGTGTGTGGAGCCAAGGTGTACGTGTGTCTTTTATGAGTTGATTAAATTAGTAGTAGTAGTAGAATGACACGTTCCTAGTATAGTTCGCTATGCTATACAGCTATTTCAGAGCAGTCTCACAGTAACCCCTGCCCAAGTAGTAAAAGTACCAGCTAATCCCCACAACAGTGAGGTATTAACCCCATGTTAGAGCTGGGGAACCTAAGAGAGAATTGCAGGGATTGGCCACGCAGCAAACTAGTGACAGAGTCAAATCAGCTTTCCCAAGTTCCTAGTGCCCAGCACCATGCACATTCTTTTAGCCTCTCTGTTACAGCATACACTGCTCCCTCCAAGAAGCAGGATTCCTGCCCCAGCCTTACAGAGAGACGCGGACAGCATGAACAGGAACAGCCTCTGTGCTTTCATGAAGTCCTGTCCTTCTACTGTACCTGATACTGGGGTTTATTGCAGCTGGACAGCCCTCCTAGCCAGTGTTCAGACTCCAGACGTTAGCTCCATGCTGACAGTTTGCACTCAAGTAATCCTGCTGTGTTCCAAGTGCAAGCAAGACCATAAAGGGTCCTTCTAGGTTACTGTCCAAAGCTCCGCTCTCCCTCTGCCTCCCCTGGAATTTCTAGAGACGGAAATGGTCTCACTTCATCTCCACTTGGTTGCTTTTAAACATCAGTTTATGGCTGCTTCCTGTCTTAGGAAATGCCAGCCAGTGAGTATGCGTAAGACCAAGAAATGGAGATAAAGCAGTGGAGGCAGCAGGTTTATAATCACTTTCCTGCTTATTGCCTCTAGCAGGCCTTGCCTTTGTTTGAGATGGGGGTGTGGATTTGCATGTCCCTGCACAAATTAGCATAACCACATTTTAATAAAGCTTTGATGATAAAAATTTAAAGAGCCAATACCAGAAGAGAATGCGGAACAATCCTGGTATTTCTGCCCTCAAGCTGATCTGGATGTGTGTATCTTGGCCAGGTTAAAGATTTCAAGTCACGTTGTACTTCTCTAGCATGCAGGTGTGTCGAGAGCATCACTGTGCAACACCACAGTGGGGCTTAGCCTCAGGGTGCCGCCACAATACGTGTAATAATAAAAATAGTGGGAAAGGGCTATATTAGGAAGACACTATTTATTCATTATTATTAATTCTATTTTGGGAGAGGATAGGACAAAAAAAAAGCTGGTATCATCCCAAATCAATTTCTCCTCAGGTCTTTGATGAAATGTGACAACTACGATAAAAGCAGCCAGCATGGAAGCACTGAGAAAGACCCAAGTTTGCAGGTGTGTGAGTTACTAGACAGCTGAGATTATAGGAGGCAAACCCTCTGAAATGCAAGAATCCAGGAGCAGCCCAGCTGTGTGCTGGATTCCCCCATTCACACTGAGACAACTTCCATTGACAAGAACAGAGATCAGCACCCCAAGAAGGGAGGTAGACATGAAGGGTTTAGGCCAGTTCTACATACATACATGCCCCCCCTACTCAGTGTACTATCAGCAGCTCAATACACCCGTGAGGCAGGGCAGTTCTATTATCCCCATCTTACAGATTGGAGACTGAGTCACAGAGAGACTAAGTGGCTTGTCCAGACTCAAACAGTAAATCTGGCAGAGCTGGGATTAAACTCAATTCGAGTCCCAGTCCAGTGTCTTAACCACAAGCCCAGCCTTCCACCCTGTTCAGTGCAATCAGAACCTTACCTCCTCCTGCTGTCCTACTGGCAAGTTCTGATGTTGTCGTCTGTGATATCATAATGCAGGGGGAATGAAACATGCCATTAGGGGAACTAATTGACACTGAACCCATCAAAGCACAATTTGAACTCGTCTCTCACAAATCAGAATGGGGGAGCTTTTGCAAATCCAAAGCTGCTCTTGGCAAAATCAACTGGTGTCACCAGATCGAGCAGTATTAGGTCCATAGATCCAGATTGCCTTCTTCTGCAGAAAAGGAACACAGGAGGGGGCCAGGAAAACTTGAGGAACTTGATTTTGGAGCATTTTCACCAGATCACTTTACTAGGGAAGTAGGATTTGCCTCTCACTAGGAGATGAGCAGGGGATACACTCTCCAGAATGTACAGTTCCCCGGAGAGCTGCATGGACCTTGGGGGGGAGGTTAAAGCCATCCATGCAAGGCCCATGACAAGTTCTGGCTGCCCCTTACTGACTCCCTGGCAGCATGGCACAGACAGTAACACATCCTCAAGGATTCCTTGGTCTGCTGTTGCCCTTGGTGCACCCCACCACCACCCCAGAATGAATTCCCACTGCATTAAGGGGCTCTGTTAAAAGTTAAAATGGCCTTTGAACTGAACACATCAAGTCTAAATACAGCGTATGACAGAGGAATAATCTTCAGGCAATCAGAGAATCATCATATCCACTCACGGCTATGCCAACGTATCTCACGACTTATCAAGGATATTACCTTGTCTGTTTTCAGACTGAGATACCACAAGCTTCAGCATTTTATTAATAATTATGCAGTACCACAGGTGGGTATAGAGACTTACAGATGAGTAAAAAAGCCAGGTCCCCATCCGCACCTTCACTGGATACAGCCCAAAGAGCAGGGGAACAGGTGGTTGATGGGAAGGGATGAGGGTGATGATGGTAAAATCAAGATATACTTTTTGGTGTCTACATGGCTTGTTAGTGCCTCTTATAATTTGTAATATAAGCTAGTATAATTTGAGGTAAGAGTGGAGGGTTAGTTCCAGAAGGCTACATGGAAGGAGTGAGTCTTGAAGAGGGGAATTATCTCCATTTGTTGATATCCTCAGGTGGATGGTACTGGATGAGTGGGACATATGCTTGCAGTGAGTTCTTGACAAGGACAGTGAAAATGCATGTTGACTGGTGAGGAGCAGTGCAGAGTGATATAATGGAGCATCTAGCTGCTGGGAATTGGAGTTGTCATCTTAATTCTGTTCACACATGAAAATGAACCTCGTACTCTCATCCTTGTCCTCATATAGGCACATCATAAAGCTGCCTTGCAGTTTCTGGCCTGACTTAGGACTGGACAATGGTGGGCGAACCTCAAGTCCTGTCCTCTCCTGCAATAGACCACAGCTGAATCTGTGGACAGTTTGCATAGCACTGCAATACTACAAGCCCCATATCAATTAAAAATCCCATATCTCCAAGAGGCGTTTAAAGCTTATCTTGAAGTGACATTAGGGCTCAAGAATGCTAAGTTGCCAGCACCAAATCTCGTTCCGCTCAAAGCAGACAGGGCACAAATAGGAGCTTCCTCATGTTGCTCCACCAATGTACTTAACCACTCCTCCTGGAAAGGGGTGCTCAGTCTCCATAGCCATTCACAGCTGCCACTGAGACCATTAGAAGGTGCTAATGAATTCCACTTACAATCATGGAATTGGATGGGCTATGCGGGCCTGCTAAAGGGACGGAGCCATGCATCTCATTTCATGGGTTCAAATCCTCTTCAGGTTAGTATTAGCCAGATCTTACTGTAAATGTTAAACAAATACAATGTTACATTTTCATACACGCAACTTCACACTTTCTCTCCTCACTTTTTCAAACAAGCCCTTTCCTGTGGCCCCTTGTACATGGGAAGAGCTTCCCATAAACCCCTGCAGTTACCTCATTATCCCCCTTTCATATGCCTCCTTAAAACGCTCCTCTGCTGTGATGCCTACAAAAACTGGTAACTGTGTGCTGTAACCAGCATTGTCTCACTGTCCACTTGTGCTCCCTCAGCTGTCTGTCTGTCGCCACCTGTTGCCCCTTGGCTTAGATCATAAGCTGTATTAGGCAAGCACTTTTTTGTTCTGTTTGTACAGCCCAGTGGGGCTCTGGACTGTTATTGGGGGTGCTACTGCAATATAAATAATAGTTGTTCAGTTGCCTTTGGGATGGGAGCTAGTGGTCTCAGCCCATTTCTCAATGGGTTCTGTTAAAGGGAGCCGCCACCACCACAATCAGCATCCTTGTTTGCAGCCTCAGTAGAGGAAAAATCACAGGAGTGACTGTGCACAATGAGTTATCTGTCCTCTGGGCTTAGAGCAATTGGGGCTTTGATATTAAGAATACTTACCATTCTTACTGGTTTTATTAATGCTTGGGTGCATGGAGCCCACAAGAGAAATGCATTACAAATAGTGAAGGGATTGGTTAGATAGAAGCATTGTTAAAGATACACCCACACAGTCAGAATTCAGTCACAAGTATATTGGAGAACAGGTCATTCCCATGTATAGTGTATTTCTCACAGCCCGTGCCTTGCACCGATTAGCACAAATTCAATTTCCAAATTGACCTGCCTCAGGCTGTGTCTACTTCACTGAATTTTACTGGCGAGAGATAAGTTATATAAATATTTTTACATGTATTGCACAATACATTAATATATGGTAACTAACTGGTTTCACAGTAAGACTCGAAGAAGTTAAATTTACCAGATCAGATGTCCAATACACTAGGGTAAACATAGGCGTATGTGAATGACAAAGCCACGTCTCTGTATTTAATAGGAACCAGGATGTGAATCATGATGCTGTCTGAATGAAAATATTGACAGGTGCAGAATGTCACCAAATTCTTACCTTGCTGATCAAGAAACTGAAAGCAGCTTGGAGCAAGTAGTACAGAGTTCACTGTCTGGCTCACTCACATATTCAGTTAACTCTTTACTCACCTGGGGTCTGAGTGCCCTCCTGCTTTGGATTTTTAACTCACGGGCCCTGTTTAAAAATAAACCCCACCCCAACCAGAAAATCCAGTTTCTGGCTAAGTGAAAACCAGTTTGGGCCAAATTGGGCCCCCCCCCGGTTCATTCAAGCAGCCCTATTGCCTTCAGTGACCATTTAAAAGCTTGTGCATAAGGTCAGTGGGGTTGTAAATGAGGTACAAGTCGGCTCTGGTTTGATAAGTTCTCACTACTGGTGACAACTACCCGTGAATTAAGAGACTGAACACAGCAAACACTTCTCTGGATGGGGTAAAGGAACCTGTGATGAAATACACGGTTGTTTGCAAGATTCTCAGAAACCGTGATGGTGAGAGATGTACAAATGTCTAGATAGTATTATTTATTACTGTCTTCTTTTACTATCTCTTCTATAACTCTTCCTTCCGTAGATCTCCAGTGCTTTACAAAGGTCAGATCATTATCCAGCTGGAGAAGCCCAACAGAGAGGCAAAAGCAACGAGGAGTCCAGTGGCACCTTAAAGACTAACAGATTTATTTGGGCATAAGCTTTCATGGGTAAAAAAACCCACTTCTTCAAATGCATGGAGTGAAAATTACAGATACAGGCATAAATATACTGGCACATGAAGAGGAGGGAGTTACCTTACAAGTGGAGAACCAGTGATGACAAGGCCATCGAGAGGCAAGAAGCTTGCGTGCAGACACCCAGCAGGCCAGCTGCAGAGGCACTCTTATTTTTTAGATGATAAAAATAGATTACAACAATGCAGTCAGAACCAAGGCCATTGTGTGGGGTACTGTACAAACACAGTAAGAGACAGTCCCTGCCCCAACAAATTAATTTATCTAGATTGGTGGTTCTCAACATTTTCCATCCTGGGACCTCCCCCACCTACTTGGGACCTAGCCAGAACCCCCTTCTATTCAGCAGTTGGGAAGAGTGTGGTGGTCATAACCCCTGTTTGTGACCCCTAGATTGAGAAACCCCATTCTAGTTAGATTTCACATTTTAAAAGATGAACTAACAGTGTGTGTGTTACAATTAGATACTTCATGATCTTCACCATGGTAACCCTCATCCTTCTAGTCCCCCATCCTTTGTTTATTGGCGACCCCTGCTGTGTCATGTCGAATCAACTGTAAGTCTCTTGGGGCAAGAACCAGTCTCATCTACAGAACACCACCAGCACTCTTGCCACTGCATGTCCATCATCATTATGAGCAAGCCATAGGGCACCAGGGCAGGATTCCTTTGTGTATGGCTTCCACAAAAGGGAGCTCCTGTGCACAGTCTATGACAAGCTTGCTCAACTTTGCTAATGAAAAGATTGTGTGGCAGCTAATAGAAAGTTCACTGAGGGTCAGAGCAGAACAGCGCTGTGTTCCATGCAGGGCCAGCTCTAGGTTTTTTGCCGCACCAAGCAAAAAATGTTTTGGCTGCCCCCAACCCCAGCCCTGGGCTGCCCCCCCTGCCACCCCAGTGCTGGGCTCTCCTCCTCTCCCCCCCAACCCCACCTGCCGCCACAACCCTGGGCTCTTCTTCCCCCCCTCACCTGCCGCCCCAGCCCTGGGCTCCCCCCCCCCCCCAAGTGCTGACTCCGCCCACTTCCCCCTCACCTCCAGCCAGGCTGGCACTGGCAGGGTTGGGGTAAGCAGCGGGGCTCCTGGGCCGCGCCTCAGCCCAGGGTCCCTCCAGCCAGGGCTCCCGCCTCCAGGACCGGCCGGGACCTGGGAGGGCAGAGCTTGGGGGACCGTCCAGCAGAGGGCTGAGGAGCTGGGGCAGGGCAGCCCCAGAAGGAACGGAGCCCCGGAGAGCGGGATGTGGGCCCCGCAAGGCAGTGCCCCGGGCACCAGTCTCCTCTATGGCCCCGCAGCTGCTGCTGCTCCTGGCTGCCCTGCTGCAGTCCCTGGGTGGCTCGGGCCACTTTGCCCAGCCCCAGCTGCGGTGCTGGGGAGCAGCTGCCCTGCGGCACCTGCAGGCAGCTCCGTATGCCCTCTGGGGCAGCCCCCAGCCCAAGTGTCCTGCCCGGCCATAAGATGCAGGCACTGCTCCTTGACGCGAACCGCAGTGGCCCCAGGGCACCCCCCATGCAGGACGTGCTGCTGCCAGGGCCGGCTCTAGGCTTTTGCCGCCCCAAGCAAAAAGGATGGCCGGAATGCTGCTCCTGAAAATGTGCCTGGAGCCGGCCCTGGTTCCTTGAAATCCTGGTGAGTGATGGCTGCTCTGTATTTGGCCCCATAATTTTCTTAAATAGTAGGATTTACCATCCAGTTTCCAATGAACAAACAATTTTGTGTTTCCTGGGTTCTAAAGTAATCAGAAAGTAGATACTTTTAAAAGGAACGTCACCTACTTTTCAGGGCCACGTGGCCAAACCATAAATATTACTCACGTGATGGCTCTAAGCAATGGCATTGAGCAACAGCTCAAACAATAGTTTGCAGAGAAAGTGACCATGAGATGGTAGAGTTCAGGATCCTGTCAAAAGGAAGAAAGAAGAGTACCAAAATACGGACCCTGGACTTCATAGAAGCAGACTTTGATTCCCTTAGGGAACTGATGGGCAGGATCCCTTGGGAAGCTTATATGAGGGCGCAAGGAGTCCAGGAGAGCTGGCTGTATTTTAAAGAAGCCTTATTGATGGCACAGGGACAAACCATCCCGAAGTTCAGAAAGAATAGCAAATATAGCAGGCGACCGGCTTGGCTTAACAGTGTAATCTTCAGTGAGCTTAAACTCAAAAAGGAAGCTTACAAGAAGTGGAAATTTGGACAGATGACTAGGGAGGAGTATAAAAATATTACTAGAGCATGTAGGGGTGTAATCAGGAAGACCAAGGCACAATTGGAGTTGCAGAAGGCAAGGGATGTGAAGGGTAACAAGAAGGGTTTCTACAGGTATGTTAGCAACAAGAAGGTGGTCAGGGAAAGTGTGGGACCCTTACTGAATGGGGGAGGCAACAGTGACAAACGTGGAAAAAGCTGAAGTACTCAATGCTTTTTTTGCCTCCGTCTTCACAGACAAGGTCAGCTCCCAGACTGCTGAACTGGGCAACACAGTATGGGGAAGAGGTGAGCAGCCCTCAGAAAGAACAGGTTAAGGACTATTTGGAAAAGCTGGATGTGCACAAGTCCATGGGTCCAGATCCAATGCATCCAAGGGTGCTGAGGGAGTTGGCTGATATGAATGCAGAGCCATTGGCCATTATCTTTGAAAACTCGTGCCGATCGGGGGAGGTCCCAGACGATTGGAAAAAGGCAAATATAGGGGCCATATTTTAAAAAGTGAAGAAAGAGAACCCAGGGAACTACAGACCGGTTGGCCTCACTTCAGTCCCCGGCAAAATAATGGAGCAGGTCCTCAAGGAATCCATTTTGAAGCACCTGGAGGAGAGGAAGGTGATCAGGAACAGTCAACATGCTTGACCAACCTGATTGCCTTCTATGAGATAACTGTCTCTGTGGATATGGGGAAAGCGGTGGATGTGATATATCTTGACTTTAGCAAAGCTTCTGATACGGTCTCCCACAGTATTCTTTCCAGCAAGTTAAAAAAGTATAGATTGGATGAATGGACTATAAGGTGGATAGAAAGCTGGCTAGACTGTCAGGCTCAGGGTAGGAGATCAACGGCTCTAATTCTAGTTGGCAAGCGGGTCAGCCCCGGGGCTGGTTTTGTTCAACATCTTTATTAATGATCTCGATGATGGGATGAATTGCACCCTCAGCAAGTTCGCAGATGACACTAAGCTGGGGGGAGAGGTAGATATGCTGGAGGGTAGGGATAGGGTCCAGAGTGACCTAGACAAATTGGAGGATTGGGCCAAAAGAAATCTGATGAGGTTCAACAAGGACAAGTGCAGAGTCCTACACTTAGAAAGGAAGAATCCCATGCACTGCTACAGGCTGGGGACTGACTGGCTAAGCAGCAGTTCTGCAGAAAAGGACCCGGGGATTACAGTGGACGAGAAGCTGGATATGAGTAAGCAGTGTGCCCTCACTGCTAAGAAGGCCAACGGCATATTGGGCTGTATTAGTAAGAGCATTGCCAGCAGATCAAGGGAAGTGATTATTCCCCTCTATTAGACACTGCTGAGGCAACACCTGGAGTAATGTGTCCAGTTTTGGTCCCCCAACTACAGAAGGGATGTGGACAAATTGGACAGAGTCCAGCGGCGGGCAACGAAAATCATTAGGAGGCTGAGGGAACTGGTGTTATGTAGTCTGCAGAAGAGAAGAGTGTGTGTGTGTGTGTGTGTGTGTGTGTGTGTGTGTGTGTGTGTGTGTGGGGTGGGGGTGGGAGATCTGATAGCAGCCTTCAATTACCTGAACGGGGGTTCCCACAGAGGATGGAGCTAGGCTGTTCTCAGTGGTGATGACAGATGACAGAACAAGAAGTAATGGTCTCAAATTGCAGTGGGGGAGGTGAAGCACTGGAATGGGTTACCTAGGGAGGTGGTGGAATCTCCATCCCTAGAGGTTTTTAAGGCCCAGCTTGACAAAGCCTTGGCTGGGATGATTTAGTTGGTGTTGGGGGATTGGACTAGATGACCTCCTGAGGTCTCTTCCAACCCTAATATTCTATGAATCTATGACAGAGGCAGACTATAGGAATAAAGCTCTCAGAGGTGGTACCCTCCTGTGGAAAAAGATTTTGAAAATACCTGCTTATCTGAAGTATCTTTAGGCACAAGGGAGAAGAGACCTCTCTGGCAGTAATGGCTCAGCAATATCCAAAGAGTGGGGTGAACGCTACCCGAGGTAATGAAATTCCCTATCCCCCCATTACAGTCCAAAACTGGGTATGATTCACTTATGGAGAGCACCTTCTTATTCTAGACTCTTCTTTGAAGTTTCCTTCAGCTGAGTATTGTGTCCAATTCTGGGTGCCACGCTTTGGGAAAGAAGTGGACAAACTGGAGTGTGTCCAGAGAGCAGCACAAACAATAAAAGGTTTAGTAAATCTGGCCCATCAGAAAAAGTTTTTAGAGGAGCGGAAGGGCTAATAGTCTTCAAATGTGTAAAGGGCTTTTATAAAGAGGACAGGGATCAATTGTTCTCCATGTCCACTGAAGGTAGGACAAGTAGTAACAGACTTAATCTGCAGCAATGGAGATTTAGGTCAGATACTGCAAAAACCTTTCCAACTCTCAGGGTAGTTAAGCTCCGGATCAAGCTTCCAAGGGAGGTTGTGGAATCCCCGTCACTGGAGGTTTTTAAGAACAGGTTTGACAAACACCTGTCAGGGATGGTCTAGGTATACGTGGTCCTGCCTCAGCACACGGGGTTAGACTTGATGACTTCTAAGTCCCTTTCGGCCCCACATTTCTATGATTACATCAGCCTCTGTCACCTTCAGCATTTTGTAGCAGCCTGGCAGAAATACCCAGACTGAAGAATCGGTGTTAAGAATCCTTCTGAAGTCCTGAATGTCACAAAGGAGGAAGGCTATATCCACACCTTTGAGACTGACTCAGGAAGTCACCCAGGAATCAGCACCAGTTGAACTGAAATCCTTTGCTCCAGAGCTTTTCTCTTATTCATACACATACGGATGACATTTCTGCTATGGAAAGGAAGGTGGAAGCAGTAGGAAACTGCCAGATTTGGGAGTTATATCTCCATGTGATTTGGAGGGTTCTGCATTAGGGTATGACGCTACATTCACCCAAATTAACAAGGACAGTGAAATTTTGTGCCACAGAGTAGACTACCTCAAAACCAAAGGAGAGGAGGAGATATTTTTGCTTGGATGGCATACTGGAGAACATGGCATCAGGAACTTTGCAACTTTGTTCTTGCTGGCTGTTTCATAACTTTGCTTGAAGCAATGGGTCCACTGGATCCCATTATTTGGTGTCACCTAGAAAACTTCCTGATGGTAACTGTGCTGCCAAGACTTCTTCTAGGATTGGTTATGTGTGAAGTTTAGAATATGAGGATTTACATTCTGAGTGTGCTAAGGAGAATACAGAATCTGGAGAACATATTTTCTTATTGTACAAGTGCATTATTCAAACAATGGAAAAGTTTAATGGTAAAATCCCAACTGCATTAGCTAGTGAGGTACCAGGCCAAACAAAAACAGAATACAGAATGGTATGTACACAATACAGAACAGAATACAGTGCCCTCTGAATTCCACTCCTCATCCTAGCTTTAGTAAATGATGGGCTCCAATACCACAACAGTGGATATGGTATAAAAATCAAAGTAGGGTGAATGTTGACAATGCCTTTACTGTAAAGACAACTACCCTTCTCACGGATCTCTGAATGCCTCTGCCGCAGCATAGCAGGGAGTTGCCACATTCACTGTAAGCTATATTTTGTTATGGCTAATTCTGGGGAAGTCATGAGGCAAATTAAGTCACAAATGTGGGGGAAGTAATGTAAGGCACAGATTTAGGCCTCCATATATTCAAAAGTCAAATTCATAGTCCCTCCCACCCTAGTCCAGACATTAGCCTCTAGCTCCTTCCCCAATCACCTACTCACAGTGGCAGCATGTAACAGTTATCACTTCCCATCACCACAGCAGCATGTGGACTGGCAGTTCATCCAGCTGCTCACGCACACACATCCTACTTAGCTCAGTCTTTTGTTTTATATTGAGAATTTTTTTAATCGCAGGTTTTTAAGCAATATTCCAACCAATGAGTGCTTATCTCAAAAAGAATCAGAAAAGATGGAAACTCTGGACAAGGGTAGGAGTGTTAACATAGTTCAGTGCCTATAAAAGACTGTCACCCCCATCTCTCCCACTACAAAAACTGAAGCTCTATTCACAGGGTTGTTACTGACTTGAAGACTTTTCACTCCTGTTCACCAACATGATTACTTGATTCTGAGACACAAGACACAGCTGCTGGCTCAGACTGAACACAGAAGCTTGCTGACGAAATGCCCAATACAAATAAACACTCGTACAACCAGGAAATATAATGTGTTAAGATTTAATAATAATAATCATAATAATATTTCAAAAACAATGAGAGAGAGTGCATTATACACAAGATCTGGTACTCAGTGCTTTTTATTGGCCATTTTCTCTGTGCCAGTGTATTTGGGTAGTGGTAAGTGGATAAAAAACCCAGCTGGGACATTTCTCCAAGGAGGGAAGGAGAGAGGTTAGGCAGGAGGTTCAGAATCGGACAAACGTGGCATCAATCTGCCGGACAGAAGGAAGAGCCAGCATGATTTTGCGCCGGTACTGAGGATCCTTCTGCAGGGGGTTTCTCTCCAGATATACAGTTTCCAAATTCTTGGCTCCCTTCAGCTCATCCAGGTCACTCCAACTCTCAATGAGATTATCATTCATCTGTGAAGCACACACACGAACACTCCCAGCAAAGCTTCATTAGTGAGAACATAACCCAGACAGACACTGCTCATGAGGAGTCACCCGTTACTGAGAACCAAGGGGCAGTTAGGCTGTGCGGTTACCAGCCTGGTAGAATCTGCTTGGTCCTGCTTTGAGCAGGGGATTGGACTAGATGACCTCCTGATCCAATCCTAATATTCTATATCCTTCCAATCCTAATATTCTATAATTCTATTAATCTAGCTAGAAAGAATGACACCATATGAGCTTCCTCAATGTGAAGCCTTGCTGAGCCTTCTCTGTTCCCTACTCCAAGCACAGTTATTCTTCAGCAATATCTACCACAACACCCGCCCCCTGGTAATGTGTAACCAGAATTCAACTCAACAGGTTTTAATGTACCATGGAAATGCCACCTATTGGCTCTCTCTTGTCTACAGAGCATCACAGGAATGTCTTACTCACTGCAAACCCCACTCCCTCGTGACTTGTCCTTCAGCACATTGCTGCAGTTTTGGCCTCAAGGATAGCTTCACAGGTTCCCCTTTAATATTGTTCCCCTAAAGCCAGCCCCTGCCTGACAAGGCAAAGCTTGAGCTCTCCAGTCTAAGGGCACCAACCTCTCCTAGGCAGGACATAGGGGTGTGGAAATGCTGTGAGCCTCGCTTCAGAAGGTTTCCTCTCGTGTCTCCATTGGGAGGCAGTCTGACTCTCACAGAAGAGGCTGCATGGTTCAAGCTATAAACCTAAGGCCTGCTCAGATCTCAATGCCATCTACAACAGAGGCCTCATACCCCCCCACTGCAACCAAATCCACACAGGGCTAACTGTGGTCTCTTGACAGCTCAGCTCCTTCGAACGCTGCTGCCCAAAATACACCCACTGGAAGGCAGGGTGACTTCCATAGCACAGAGACTCCATGCATGTCACTGTAGACAGTATGCAGCAGCTGGCAGTACTTTGAACCACAGTTGGCAAGGGGGAGGGATGCAAACACATCATTCGGTGTTATTAACATTGTCCCACATTTAGATCCCGGCTGAATTCCAGTGGGGGTGTCAGAGGAAGGGAGGAGCATACTATGCAGCCACAATTCCCCTACCCCAGATGTGAAAGCTTCAGCTCTCCTTTGCTCCTACAAGCAGAGCTTGGAGGTTCAGAAGAAGTTACAGCAGCAGCAATATCTTTAATCTCAAAATAAGGGACCAGACCTCTTTCAGTGCACTGCACCCTACTCACATCATGCAACCAAGGCAAGCAGCACTGAACTCCTAACTTCCCCAAAATTGCAGTTGTGAAGTGGAAAAGCAGTGTTTTTCCTTGAAGTGCCTACTTCCCACCACCCCAGGGAAAGACAGCTGCTCTAACAACAGGGGCTGTGTGTCACCAAAGGATCGTTGTGGGGTTAAGACACTGCATTGGGCCTCTGGAAATCACTTCTCAGCTCTGCCACAGAGTCTCTGTGTGACCTCAGATAAATCAATCTGTTGGTGCCTCAATCGCCCCACCCCCATCCACAACATGGGAGTCATTTTTTCCTACTCAGAAGGGTGATAGAGAGGCATTCATATACTATTGTGCCAGGAGCCATATAAATACCTAGTTAGAGTAGGACAAACTATCTGCAACATTCCTGGACTTAACAAGTGATACTACATCTGTGCTAACTTTAATACCCTTTATTTAGGGCACTGAATAGGGTCAGAAGGATGCATACAGCATTTAGGAACTGGAACCCTGCAATTACCGGTAATTAAAAATACTTCTTTAAGGCAGGCTTCATGAAACTGTAACTAGAGTAGGAGCAACACTGATGTGCTTTGAAGAGAATTTTACCCAGTTCTCTCCATCAGGAGGGATATAGGGCCAAGTTAAAAGAGTATTAAACGGGAAAGCTGGAGGCTCAGATGGGGAAGGGAGTTAGAGATCAGGAGCAGACCTTTACCAGTGCACTGCTCTCCATTTCAGTAGTGGCCTCTTCATAAAGTCAAAGTCCTATAGAATTAGGTTGCTCCCTTTCCTTCCTGAGGAAGAAACACCAGCAGCTGGAGCAACTTCTTCTTCTGGGAGCAAAACGCTTTGTAAATTTCTCCATTTGGTTCAAAGGGGAGAGTCTAGTAATTTGAAAAGAATCGCACCACATTTTGCACACACAAGCTAATCTGTACTGTCTCACTTTGAGGACTGTAGTAGGCCACACTTCATAGGATGCCTGAGCTCTTTGGTGTATAAAGGCAGTTCATTCTGGCATGAGTAGGCCCAGATGGGAACCACAAAACTGACTAATACAGCCTCTGAAAGGTTATATTCAAGGGTTGGAAAAGCACCGTCCAAGAAGCCTCTATACTGGATTCTAGCTTGATTTCATGTCCAGCTACTTCCCAGTCCTGCAGCCAAAGCCTCCATCCAAGGGCTCAGATACTGAAAAGTTCCAAATGATGAAAACGTGAAACAGAAAAATATGGCTTCTATTTATTAAGTACTAGAAGAGCAAGTGCTGACACACCCTAACTGAACATAGCAAAAAACATTGTACACTATGGGGGCTGGAGCACTGAGATTCCAGGTGGATATCTACTCCTCTGTTCAAACTTTGTTCCCTTCCTGACAGAAACTGCAGAAACGAAATGCAGGCCTTAGCCATCCAGGATGCCACCAACCAGAGCCAGCTCAGTATTATGATCTGGCTAGCAGGAGTGGAAACACCCAGAGGACAGCTGAATTTTTCCTGAATGGTTACAAGGAACTGACCAGACTGACTCTGCTCTAAAACTGCTTTTAAACGCTTTGGCTCACCTCTGCACCAAAATGCATTATATCTACTTCTATTACACAGCCATATTGTAACTTACAGAAAAGCTAGCAGTACAAAAATGAGGGAAGGCAGAGCTCTATACTTCAAAGCCATCATGATTAGGGCTATAGCCTGAGCCCAGTGGCAAGATCAGTATTCTAAGGAGAGAGGCACCTGACATAATTAAGGGCCTGCTATCACTAAAAACCTATAAAATGAATGAACTGTGATGACTTTTCTCATAATCCCTCCCCCCATGCAGACAGGTAAGGAGAAGAAGGGCTTACAACCTTGTCTCCAGAACAAAGGGAACACTTGGAAAAAAAAAAACTCAGTCCACATCAGCTCTAATGAGCACTGTAGCTGGAATCTAAGAGATGTACGACTCACAATTTTAAACCCTCCCCACCACACCCAGTCAAGGAGAAGGATTTCTTTCTGTATGTATCTATTTCAGCAAGGCCTGCACTTACCCAGAATTCCTGCAGCTCTGTTAAATGGCTGACATTTTCAATCTTTTTGATCCTATTGGATGCAATGTCCAGCATTGTAAGTTTGTTCTGAAACAAGCAAATGAAAACTTTAGCTTGGATTTCCTCATCTCCTCCTCTACCCCACTCTGAATCCCAGAGCTGAAAATTCTGAGAAGCACTAGTAACACCACTGCCAGCTAGCTATATTGTTAGCTAGCAAAAATACAACTGGCTAATTAGTCACTAATTAATATTGTCCTATACTCCTCCCCAGGATTATAAAACTTCTGAATACGAGAAAAAATACATTCAGTGCAAGAAGAACTCTCACTGCTTAACTACAGCAGAGAAGATAGTTTTTAAATCAAGACAGCTTGCCAACCTCCCTGAAACAACTGAAAACAATTACTAGCTGGCCAGTAGTTTCTGACGAACCAATTGCTCCTGAACAGTGAGCTTTCCTTGTAATATTTTAAGGTTAGTAATCAGACATTCCAACAAGAAGTTTTGGAATCTACAAAAAATCTGATTAAAAGAACTCTAAGGCGGCAGGTTTAAAGACAGGAATTCTATGCATTAGGAAGCCCAAGAGTTTTAGAAAATATATCCCTGCATATGCAGGAGATCAGCTAAATTACTCTGATTCCTCTGATCTCCAGGGGTGCCTCACAATGCCACCTATTGGTAAAAGGGCATGGAAACATCACAGGCTTCTCCATAAGGGCAATCCAAGGCAGAAATACAGAAAGTTGGACTGATTTATAAGAGAAGGATGACATGGTTTGCCTCTTCTGACCCATGACAACTCACTTAGTCATTTCTGGTGCATGTGTAAGAGAAACTCATGGCTACCTATTACAGATCCAATTCATCTTTCAACTCAGGAGTTTAGCAGCAAAGATAACCAGCAGAAGTGTTGTTAGGCCTCCCTTTGCTAGTTCGCAGTCAAATTGTTACATTAACTGCTTCAAGACTCCATCTACCTCGTACCGTTTGACAGTCCACTCCAGACTGACTAGAAACATGCATGTTCCCAGAAGAGGAGGCAGCTCATGTTTTGTTTTGTTGTTTTAGGTATAATAGATAAAGAACATATACGGTTTTCTGAGAAGTTCAACTTTCTTTGGGTAACTTAAGGAAAACAGGAACTTCCCAGCAACACCAATGTAAGACGAACCCAGCCATCCTGGGAATTACTGTGAGGCCAGCCCTGACAACTTCTTAAAGAAAGCTAATGAGACGCTCACATTGTTCTCCAGTCCCTCGATGACTTCTATGCCATTGTGACTAAGGTACAGCTCACGCAGATTCACCAGGTTCTGCAGACCCTCGATCTTGGTCAGCCGGTTGCTCTGAAATTGTACAAGAGGCAGTGAAAGTCCAGCCCAAAGGAATGAACCCAGAGTGAACTCTTACACAAGAAAGAATTTCAAGAACATTTCTACAGAGCACAGATCATTTAGATAGAAATAAAGTGCGTGGAAAAGAAGGACTTTGCATGTTACAGAGGAAGGAACTGCACAACACTGTACTTGATGGATCTGGGACATTCAGTTACTTTGAAACTTTTGTAACCAACTCACAAGAGTCCCTTCAAACCTGGCAGGATCTCGGATTCTCTCCCTACTTATGACAGCTGCAACCCTGAAGGCCTTTTCTGTTTAGTCTCTTTAGAAGACCAGGCAAGGACTTCAACAGCATTTATTTTATATTGCTCTTTTATGAGCTGGGGAAGAGGATGATGTTGCAATTATAAACAGACTCCCAAATACATCTGTTATGTGCTTACTGTGTCTGTCATACATGCGAAGTTTTTATTGGCAGTGAAACACTGTGTGTGTACTAATGTCTGATTATTATACCGCCTGCTGGAACTTGCCAGGCTACTATACTGGTGTGCAGGGGAAAAGAGATTGTTTCTCTGACCCAAACTGAGGTATCATTAGAGGAGGGTTTGGAACAAACTGATAAATTAAACAGTAATAAGTCACCAGGACCAGATGATAATCACCCAACAGTTCTGAAGGAACTCAAATGTGAAATTGCAGAACTACTAATTGGGATATGTAACTTATCATTTGAATTGGCTTCTGTACCAGATGATTGGAGGATAGCTATTGTGACACCAATTTTTTAAAAAGGTTCCAGACGCAATCCCAGCAATTACAGGCCAGTAAGCCTGTAACTTCAGTGCCGGACAAACTGGTTGAAACGAAAGTAAACAGAATTATCAGACACATAGATGAACGTGATTTGTTGGGGAAGAGTCAACATGGTTTTTGTAAAGGGAAATCCTGCCTTACCAATCTACTAGAATTCTTTGAGGGGGTCAACAAGCATGTGGACAAGAGGGAAAACCAGTAGATATAGTGTACTTAGATTTTCAGAAAGCCTTTGACAAGGTCCCTCACCAAAGGCTCTTAAACAAAGTAAGCTATCATGGGATAAGAGGGATGGCCCTCATAGATAACTGGTTAAAAGATAGGAAACAAAGGGTAGGTATAAATGGTCAGTTTTCAGAATGGGGAGAGGTAAATAGTGGTGTCCCCCAGGGATCTGTACTGGGATCAGAACTGTTCAATATATTCATAAATAAGGCTAAGTTTTTGTCATAGATATTTTTAGTAAAAGTCATGGACAGGTCACAGGATATAAACAAAAATTCACGGAAGCCCGCAACCTGTCCCTGGCTTTCACAAAAAATATCCCTGACAAAAGGGTAAGTGGGTTCAGCACCCACTGCTGCTGGGGGTCCCTGGTGCCGCCGCCCCCCTCCCTGCCGTGGCTGGGCAGCTATGGGGAGTCCCCCGCCCCCCGCCGTGGCTGGGCAGCTGCAGGGTCCCCCCACCAAGGTGGGGGCTGGGAGCTGCAAGAGTAGGGCTGGCCGAAAATGTCACAGAGGTCACCAGAAGTCACATTCTGTGATAAAATCATAGCCTTATTCATAAATTATCTGAAAAAGAGGTAAACAGTGAGGTGGCAAAATTTGCAGATGATACAAAACTACTCAAGATAGTTAAGCCCTAAGCGGACTGTAAAGAGTTGCAAAGGGATGGGTGACTGAGCAACAAAATGGCAGATGAAATTCAATGTTGATAAATGCAAAGTAATGCAAATTGGAAAACAATCTCAATTACATATACAAAATGATGGGGTCTATATTAGCTATTACCACTCAAGAAAGATCTTGGAGTCATTGTGGATAGTTCTCTGAAAACATCCACTCAATGTGCAGCGGCAGTCAAAAAAGCAAACAGAACGTGGGGAATCATTAGGAAAGGCATAGATCAGGGGTAGGCAACCTATGGCACGCGTGCCGAACGCGGCACGCGAGCTGATTTTCAGTGGCACTCAGTGGCCACTGGTCCAAGGGGGCTATGCATTTTAATTTAATTTTAAATGAAGCTTCTTAAACATTTTAAAAACCTTATTTGTTTTACATACAACAATAGCTTAGTTATATATTATAGACTTATAGAAAGAGACCTTCTAAAAAGGTTAAAATGTATTACTGGCACGCGAAACCTTAAATCAGAGTGAATAGATGAAGACTCGGCACATCACTTCTGAAAGGTTGCCGACCCCTGGGATAGATAATAAGACAGAAAATATCATATTGCCTCTATATAAATACAAGGTATGCCCACATCTTGAATACTGCGCGCAGATATGGTTGCCCCATCTCAAAAAAGATATAGTGGAATTGGAAAAGGTACAGAAAAGGACAACAAAAATGATTAGGGGTATGGAACAGCTGCCGTATGAGCAGAGATTAATAAGATTGGGACTTTTCATCTTGGAAGAGAGATGACTAAGGGGGGATATGATTGAGGTCTATAAAATCATGACTGGTGTGGAGAAAGTAAATAAGGAAGTGTTATTTACTCCTCCTCATAACAAGAGAACTAGGGGGCACAAAATGAAATTAATAGGCAGCAGATTTAAAACAAACAAAAGGAAATAATTCTTCACACAATGCACAGTCAGTCTTGTGAAACTCTTTGACAGAGGATATTGTGAAGGCGAAGACATTAACAAGGTTAAAAAAGAATTAGATAAGTTCATGGAGGATAGGTCCATCAATGGCTAAGAGCCAGGATGGGCAGGGATGGTGTGCCTAGCCTCTGTTTGCCAGGAGCTGGGAAATGGGCGACAGAGGATGAATCACTCGATGATTACCTGTTCTGTTCATTCTCTCTGGGGCACCTGGGCAGTGGCCACTGTCAGAAGACAGGATACTGGGCTAGATGGACCATTGGTCTGATCCAGTATGGCCATTCTTATAGTCAAATGTTTTTTAATATTTTTATTAGCTCTGCATGTTAAAAGTGAGACGCTTGGTATCAGGGCAAAAAGGATAAATCCCCTCATTTAGCACAGCCTTGGGGAGATTTCTTCTTTTCCACTGCTGCAGCAAGAGGAAAGCATCCTCTGGGGACTGCTGCTGTAGGGTCAACCCCAGTGCTTAATTTGTGCTAGGGCTTGCTAAGGCTGAGCCTATAGGCTTGGCAGTTCGTAACCTCTGGGATTCCCGTGTCAGTTATGACAGTAAAAAAAATGGCTTGAGCCCTGGCACCTCTTTCATTACACTTACTAGAAGTTAGTAAACTTATTTCTGCCAAGGAAGCAGTAGTATTTATTTCTTCCTCCCCTCAACCAATATAGAACTAGACACCCATTTGATGCACTTATAAAGTGCTTGCAGTTCCATTTTCAAAGGGCATGAAACAAAATACCGAGCACAGAGAATGTCAGTCTTTAAAAAAAATTTAGCTGAAGAAACAGTGCAGATCTGCTGATTCAGGCTGAGTCATGCTTTAAATTGGGTTGTGGTTTACATGTTCCCTTGTCAAGGTGGAATGAGGAGTCCAGGGAGGATCAATACCTGTATACTGAGCACTGTCAAGTTTGTCAGTGCATCCAAGTTCTGGAGCTTGGTGATTTTGTTCTTTCCCAGGAATAGGCTGTCCAGGTTAGTCAGTGTGTCAGTATTCTCAATTGCCTGTAAAATGACCAAAGGAGGCAGCGTTACTGCTCTGGGCACTACTCCCAGCCTTAGGTGCCCACCAGACTCGTTTAAAGAGAGTGTTCAGATGGTGGGAACACAGCAAGCAAACCTGACCAAATTAAGCATTCTGTCCTTCTGGATCTATGAGTCCTAAAATGACTATTCATATTCAGATTAGAACTTATGCCATACCATCCAGATGTTTTTCCACCTGGAGTTTTGAAAGCAAGCAATCTTAGATGTTAGAGATGTTCCCACAGCGGTTCTCAAACTTCATTGCACCACGACCCCCCTTCTGATAACAAAATTACTACATGACACCCCCCCCCCAGGGGTGGAGCTTGGGCTTCAGCGTCAGCCCTGGGTCCCAGCAAGTCTAATGCTAGGCTTGGCGACACCATTAAAATGGGATCGCAACCCACTTTGGGGCCCAGACACACAATTTGAGAACTGCTGTGTTAGTGAATCTGGCATCCCTAACTAGGGGGAAAAGGAAAGGGGAGAAGGTCTATGGAAAGATCCAATTCTTCTGGTGGAGTTCACATTACTCTTTATAATCCCCAAAGAAATTTAATAGTCTGATGAGCAATTCCCTAGAAGGCAGAAGCCATTATCCCACGTCACCCAGAACAAATAGTGAGCTGAATCCATTTAGAAAACTCCCTCTTAACATAATAAATAACTTTAGAAGACAAACACATTACAGCCAACCCAACTGCATGAGACTGGAAGTTACTGTGCTTGGCAGATACATTGGACTTGTTTTTAAAAAGGCTTCTGAGGATGGAAGCATTTTCAATATTACCAACACCATGTTCCATTGAGATTAACTATTGCATTCATCCACAGCTGTGCGGCTGAGAATCACAACCCCGAATGATTCTGCAACACCTAGTTCACATGAGCTGGGGCCTGCCTTTGGGGGGGGGCAGGAGCGGCACAAATGCCAGCATGCTTTCATGGAATGAATCCAGGAGTGGGAGCTAGGAACTCCTGAGTCTTAATCCTGACTCTGCCATTGTGATGTGTGGCCTGAGGCAAGTCATTCAGCCTCTGTGTCTCAGTTTCCCTATAATAAAATAAGGAGAATAATGCTTTTTAGTTTCACAGGGATGTTTAGCTCATAATGAGACCGTGTTTTGAAGATGGAAATGCTATACATGTGCCAAATATTACTATTAGTACAACATGTGCCATTCTAGTTTAAGAACCGAACTGCTTGGAGTGAAGGGGGGTGTGGGGAAGAATGAGGAGATTTCCCTCTGGATGATCAAAAGAACTGTATTCTTTGTTTCCAAAAAGAGATGTCTTCAGCCCTCCTCACCAGAGAAAATACCAGAGGGCAGTGTGAAAGGGGGGGGATCCCAGAGACTCCCATAAAGAAAAGGAAACACAGGCAAGCTTAAAAAAATAGGGAACTTCAGCACATAAATAATTGAAGAAATCTTCTTTTCCTTCTCCCAGAGCCTCAAAGGCATACGATATTGATCAGACAAGCCATATACAACAACTTATAATGGACTCTAAAGTAGCTCAGAAAAATATTCGAACAACAAGAGTGTTGTAATTGAAAACTGCTTTTCGGTGTCTGCCATGTAGCCATCAACAGATGGGGGAGAAACTTGCAGCTACTACCACCTCTGATACAACCAGCTGATACCCCCTCACTGGCAACTCCTGATGTTGTAATGGGGAAGAAAATGCTTAGAGTTCTGGGGATATGTAAGGAGAAGAAAATGGGTGGGGGGGGGGGGAGAAGAGGACGGATCTCTCTCCTTAAAGCAATGAGAGTCAACAAGATGCTTATTTTAGTGAGGCTATTATAAAATAAGTGTAGATGGGAGACATAAGAGGTAGGTCATCAGTTAAACATCTGTTTGATAATTGGTCCAGCCTTGGGGGGGGAGGGGGGTTCGGGGGGGGGAAAAAAGCAAGAAAATTTACCAGAACAGGCACAAAATAAATTTACTTGCCCGTGTTTATCATGACACCACCAATCAGAGAATTAGCAGCATTTTACCTACCCATCACAAAGAAGAATTACTTGACATCAAGTGAGAGAATTTTGCAAGGCAACTGATCCTTGGCTGCAAATTCCAGTGCTCTTGCCATTCATTCTAATGCACCCTCTGTCAAGAAGCCAGAAAAGTCCCAAGCATCAAAATATTGATATGACCTTGTTAAAGATTGAAATTTCAAAGGTCCTTTCTTATGTCTTCACCCTACAGATTTATCTCCAGGTATTTGTCCAGCTGTAAAGCACAAGGCACAAGTTACACTGCAGAAGAGAGCTACAGCTATTAAAGGTTTTTATTGCCCGCAAACCCAACAGGGACAGGAGCTATTTCCTTGTGTCTGCCTGGAAGTGCACCCCTGTCATCATTGCGCTGCAGCAGCCAGCCACTTAGGATAGGGCCACTTTGAGAAGTCAGAATACGATCAGTCTACAAGGATAGGTACCATGTTTCTAATTTTTTTTTTCATTAAAATAAGCTTTAGAGGTTACATAATCTGATGTGACCTATCTCCACATACCTTTCAGTCCTTTACCATGGAGGACAATGCACCTAAATTTGTACTTATTTATTTTTAAGCTGTTGGAAGAGATTGTCTGGGTAGACCCTATCAGCAGCAATACAGTATAAGAACATAACTGGATCCTCTCAGTCTTTCTCTACCTTGGAATGATTCAAATTGCCTTACGTACCCATAGATGTAGGATAGAAGCTAGTCCACTGAATTCAGTTTGCTGGATTCCTGCCAGGCCACCTATGGAGATCCTATTGCCCTGTTTATGCAAAGTCCAAGATTCCCAATCATTTAACTGGCTGCAGCCCCAAAACTGAAGTGTTATTCCCCACAGCAGTTTCATTTCACAAGTAATACTTCTCTCTGTTGGGGAGAAATGGATGGGGCTCTCTTTTAGCTGTGAAGCAAAATCTATTGACTCTATAATGCAAGCAAAGTGCTCCTCCCCTTCAGCCTAAAAAAAAGAAAAAGGCCGACCACAGGGAAGGGGAAGGGGAAGGAATTGCACATGGGGTCCATGAAGAGAAACGTGCTCCCAGGTGGTTATGATAAAAAAAAAAAAAAAAAAAAAAAAAAACCACACATCAAGAACTCTCTCCCCACCTCAGATGCTTTCCTTCTTTTCTTGTTATCGCCCTCAGCACCACAGCTGGTTTACCAAAGAAGCTGAGTTAAAGGGATACCGTCAACTTAGAAATCACCATTCAGACTGACATTTTTCTACCTACTATTATTACAAGCATTCCCCAAGTTTCCTATCTTGAAAGAGATTAAGGAAGCATTTCTCTCTATTTCACATTATTTATCTTGAGCATTTGACAGCATTTTATGTATAGTCAGCTTCAGTATTTCCCATGTTCCCTTTCTTGTGTGGATCTCACACCCAGCAACAGCAAGAGAACACACAATTGGCAGGGGTATGTAGTATCTGAAACCACTCCATCTTCTTGAAGTTGACCATATCCCTAAGGCCAGGAGAACCACATGGGTGAAAATAAATGATAGAAAGGAAAAAAGTCAGTTGTAGGATAGGAGATGTACAGGCATTTTAGGCTATAAGTGAAGTAAAATAACTAATTCTTACTATAGGTTAGCAACACCTGCATGAAGCAGCATAAACCAGAAGTGAAAAAACAGATCTAAGCTTAACAGATTTCAGTACTCAAAACATGTATACCTGAACACAGTGCCTTGCCCCAAAAAGGTGAAAGGAAACTGAAGACACATTGGACATCTGAGTCCCTCTCCACAACCAACACATGACTTGGGTGGGAGGCTGGCTTCCCCTGCTGTATTCCTGGGAGACAGCTTTGATTCTTGTATCAAAAGTGTTACTGCCTAAGTTATTGGCAAGCTCATGGCACTATTCAGTATGATTACATTGTTACAAGTACCTGAGTATTTTCAGGACAGAAATCAGCTTTTTTCTTATGATGCCCATGATCTTCTTTTCCTAGGGTGCACTGTCCCTTTATGGAACAAAAAGAACAGGAGTACTTGTGGCACCTTAGAGACTAACCAATTTATTTGAGCATAAGCTTTCGTGGGCTACAGCCCACTTCTTTGGATGCATAGAATGGAACATATATTGAGATATAGATATAGACAGATAGACAGACACAAAGCATGAAAAGGTGGGAGTTGTCTTACCAACTCTGAGAGGCCAATTAGTAAGAGAAAAAAAAAACTTTTGAAGTGATAATCAAGATAGCCCAGTACAGACAGTTT
Organism: Trachemys scripta elegans; assembly: GCF_013100865.1. Classification (NCBI taxonomy): domain Eukaryota; kingdom Metazoa; phylum Chordata; order Testudines; family Emydidae; genus Trachemys; species Trachemys scripta. Next base: position 47,948,893 of record NC_048306.1, on the reverse strand, counting down.
GATAAGAAGTTTGAATCTATTGAAACATTGAATCTATCTCCCCATGTAAGTATTCTCACACTTCTTATCAAACTGTCTGTACTGGGCTATCTTGATTATCACTTCAAAAGTTTTTTTTCTCTTACTTAATTGGCCTCTCAGAGTAGGTAAGACAACTCCTACCTTTTCATGCTCTCTGTATGTGTATATATAGAATGGAACATATATGCATCCGAATAAGTGAGCTGTAGCCCACAAAAGCTTAGGCTCAAATAAACTGGTTAGTCTCTAAGATGCCACAAGTACTCCTGTTCTTTTTGCGGATACAGACTAATACGGCTGCTACTCTGAAACCTGTCATTATGGAACAAAGTGAGTCACTGCAAATAACATTTTCAGAAGTGCACAGCGCATCTAAATCCTAATTTAAAAAGTCATTGACACACTAAGTCAACAGAATGCGGTTCCTAAGTGACATCTGAAAATAGAACTCTGAGTACAATTTTCAAAAGCACACAAGAAATAAAATGGACCATTTCAGTTATGCCTAATCAGTTCTAGATAAGAGCTAAAGTAATCAGAGTAAAAAGTCCCAATCAAAGGAAAGCAGCATGGCTGGATTGTCTCTGATAGTTCAACTAGAACAGAGCTTTCCAGTCTCCAAGATGTATGCAGAACAAGACAGAAGAGAGGAGCAGCTGCTCCCTTTCTAGGCTGGTTTCTCATCTCTAGAGACGGGACTGGTCAGCATCCAAATGAGTGAGTGTGCAAGGAAGAGGACTTGGAAAAGACTAAGCCATACCCTACCACTCCAGATCTTGCATAGCAGATATTACAGGTACTCCCTTTTTCTCCAAAAATATGTGCATTCCTTCTATCTGCCCCTTCCACATTTCTATGCGACACGACTTGGTTGTCTCAGTTGTATCTAGCCAGCTATTACTGGATCCCCATCTACTTTCACCACATAGAGTAGATGTTAATTTTGCAGTCGTGCCTACCCGGATTCGATTGGATCCCAGCTCTAACATCTGTAATTGCTGTAAGTTGCTCAGGTTCTCAATTTTGCTGATTTTATTGTTGACCAGGAAGAGTTTTTTAAGCTGGGTGAGCCGGTCTAGTCCTTCAATGTGTCGCAGCAAGTTAAAAGAGATGTCCAGGATCCTGCCATAAGCAAAGCAAACAAAGATCTTGTCAATCCAAGGCAAAAGCAAAGGGAGACCATAGAAAGGGTACTTGCATACGTGGGGGGGTAAAGGATCTAAAGCAAATTTCCTATGGAGCTCAAGCATTTTGTTAGCACACCGAGCTATAGGGAGTCAGAAATGGCATTTGTTTACCATACAGGAAATTAAATACATGCTTAAAACAGGGTTTGAAGAAACAAACAAAGAATTGGCACTACTTTTACATCACCATCTGAACCCAACCCAACAGTGGCACTTCGGCCTCCAATTTTAAGAGTGCTATTACAACGTCCCTTTCCCGAACCAGCATGTCCCTATGGAAATTCCCTCTGAAAAGCACCAGATCAAAACCTCCCTTAAGCACTAGACAGTTACTACTAGTACACAAACGCCTCCACTAAGTCTAAACTAAGCGGAATTTCAGTATCCCCAACAATTTATCACCTCTTGCAAGGCCTCGTGTCCTCTAGCCAGGAGGACGGTATACAGAATTTAGCTGCTTGGAGGAGGAAGGATGAGTTTGTGGTTAGGACACTGGACTGGGATTCAGTTCCCTGCTATAGACATCCACTGTGACCTTGAGCGAATCACTGTATAATGGGGATACCAATACTCTCTTTCTGCTACCTTTGTCTGCCTTGCTTAGCTAGACTGGAAGCTCTTCAGGGCAGGAACTGTGTTTGTACAGTGCCCTACACAAAGGGGCTCTGATCTCACTCATGGCCAGTAGCTGCTTTTATAATGCAAACACTAGTTACAGTGGTCACCACAGAACAGGGGGGAGGGATAGCTCAGTGGTTTGAGCATTGGCCTGCTAAACCCAAGGTTGTGAGTTCAATCCTTGAGGGGGCCACGTAGGGATCTGGGGCAAAATCAGTACTTGGTCCTGCTAGTGAAGGCAGGGTGCTGGACTCAATGACCTTTCAAGTTCTAGGAGATAAAATATAAATTAATGGAGATATCCTAACAATGGGAGGCTACACTCCTCTTCTCTGGGGTAGAAGTCCATTGCCGCCATGCAGCACTCCAGCCACACATCTACAGTACATTTAATTTTTGGTTTTAACAACAAATTGTCCCTAATCTCCTCCAAAGTAATTAAACCAATTTACAGCAAGACCTAAATCCCAATGAAGAACACAAGACATTGTGTATGTAGCACCCATGTGAATCTCCACAAGAAAAGTCTACAAGCAGAGAGTGCCGCTAGTGTAATTAAGGTTTGGGTTTTTTTTTTTTTTTTTTAAATGCCTAATGATACATTTTGCTTGACAACCACTTTATAGAAAGCCTGCAGACTGGCAGCCTCATTTACTACATCACCATGCAGTCCTGGTCATTCCCTCCTTGCTGGATACTCACTCAAGGTCTGTCAGGGCCTCTAAGTTCTCAATCTTCCGAATCTGATTGTCGTAGAGATCCAGTTCTCTGAGAGTCTGCAGCTGTTCCAGGTTCTCGATGCACTTAACCAAATTCTGACGCAGACACAGAGTCTGAGTATTGGGGATAAGTTAAAAAAAAGCCACAACAAAGTGAGAAAAACCTCATGAGAAAAAAAAAATGCATCTGAAAAAGACAATATGCACCCTTTCTTTGGAGTGACCATCAGACTCCATTTTATAGTTCACCCCCATTACCATGAGAAGAAGGAAATGTCAATCCAGTTTCTTTAAGGACAAGAAAAGCACAGCCATGCCAGGTATAGGGTGAGGAAGGAGCACATGGAACTGATGCTGTGGCTAGCCCATTAACTAAAGGCCCAATTCAAGTCAATAGGAATTTAGTCATGGACTTCAAGGATTGCAGGTTTCAGCCCAAAGGGAGTCATGTTCTAGAAGCAGGGAGGGACCTCGTTCCCATTATCTTGTTGAAAGGATTCTGCTATACCACAGACTTGCCAAGTAAGGACAGGCCATTCTAGCTGAAAGAATGGACCATCACACAGGAAGAATCCTTGCAATGCTGAAAAAAGCAATAGTCAATACATTTTTCTACAGAATTTTGCTTCTCTAGTTTTGTTAATAGCTGTCCTGCTGGAACTAGTTACACTTCAAATTAGGGTTTAGCATCACAGTTTACTGGTCCAAAGACCAAAGAACTTACTTCCAACTGACTAGTCTCTCAACAAAGGCATATTTTATGTTTCAGCCTATCATAGAGTGTACTATAGTCTCAAAATGCACAACAGTGATTTTCAGAAAGCCCTCAAAAGTTATTGTTATGGCAGATGTCACCAGGTCACACTGTTAAAAGTCTTCCAAGTTGATAGCGTGCAAGCAAATTTTTAGTCTTGGAAGAAATGCTTTTAGTGGTGTTAGGTTTTGGTTGTGCAAGTTTCTGTGTAGAGGCAGCTTTGGGAAGAGAGGGAGTTGTGGCAGCAGCAGGAGAGATTGCTCTCTGCCTCAGTGTCAAATCTTGAAGCAGAGTTTGTGTTGAGCTGAGATTCCTGAAAGAAGAGGTGCAGGCAACATCCTGTTCAAGGATGGTGTGTAGGTGTAAATAAACCAAGTTACACTTTGAATAAACCTAGATTCCACGTCACTGATTTCTCCTCCACTGGGAAGCAGACTTACAAGACCCTGACATCTGCTACTGCTTGGCAGAGAGGCAGGTACATTCTTCATAGCCACACATCTTAAAAGGTTATTGCTCATTAGAATCTCTGCTGGTTTCCAGCTAAAGAAAGACTCATCATACTGGCTGACTTACAGATAAATGACATAAGATTCGCAGCTCCTAGAGTTGCTTGTACCTTGATGCTCACCATTCCTTCTGAGTCTCACCTTCACTTTCTTGAGCACTTCAAATCCCTCGATCTTTCCAATTCGGAAATGATTCAGGTCAACATCCTGAAAGAGAAAAGAGAAAAGACTCTGACTCATCCGCTGGCTGTTTAGGGTTGAAGGTTTATTTCATGATAGTGTCTTCCAAGTCCAGAGTGCAAATGCTGCTTGTGCCTTGCCTTGAAAGGGAGACTGTAGGTTCATAGAATATATAGACCTCAGTATGACCCCTTCTTCTTAAAAAGCTTGCAAAACTCTGGTCTTGCAGGCAGCTGTGCACCATTAAGTAGGAGGGGGAGCTTGGGTTTGTTGCCCAAGATGGCATGTCTGCCTACAGCTGAAAAAGTCTGAACTAGAGAATATTTTAGTGATTATAGCAACCTGCATGTGTTTGGTTCATTTAACAGAAGGGAAGTTTTTTGGATGAGTTTTGATCTTATGAAGATAAAGTGCTAATTCTATTGGCTAAAGCTAGGTACTGCACAGGATTCCCATACATACCTTTCTAGTGTTACCTCAATCCTAACTAGAGCATCCTTTGCTAATTCCTGTCCTGGGCCTCTGCTGGCAGAGATTGCCAACTGTGTCTAATTATTTGGTGGTTTTGTGACTTCAGATGTGAATAGGTGAACAGCTAATACATTTACCATCTGTGCTGCCTAGCCCCTGCTCTTCAGTTTTTGCCAGAGAAACATACAAACAAAATGTAAATACAACACCTGCCAAAGTTCAGCAAATTTCTCTGTAAACAGTCTCTCACAATTCATTTATCTGACAGGCTGAGTGGGTAACTTCCTATGTGTCCTGACAGAATAAAGTTTTGCAACAGCAAGGAGATCTTTAAAGACAGTCTAACAAATGCTTACAACCTGTTGCTTGATGTTTATACTGTCTCTGCTTTAAAATGACTCCACGCTTGTCCTAATATCCCAAGTTGTTACAAAAAAATCCAAGCTATTGATTTAAAAAGTACATCTTTGCTTCTGATTGTAAAACTCAAATTCAATTATGGGGAGATCTGGACAGCCAACACTTCCGGAAGAATTATTCCTCTTGTCCAAGATTCAAATACTTTCTCACATAACTAGTCATCCTTTGCCTACCTTTCCTTCTTTAAATAAGTCCAATATGAATGCAACCAGCATTACCTCAGCTTCCGGGTCCAGGTTAATTGTCTCCATATCGACTGGTGTCTCTGCTTCTCCTGCAGCAGAATGAGAACATACAGTATAAACTCACGTTATACATCAACTGATGGAAAGGCTGCAGTGCTTCTCCACTGGGCTGGGAGGTGCGGGAGTGAATGCTCTTTAGGCAATCTAGGAAGGTGAGAAATATACTGCTTTGAGTCTTTGCTGCACTGGACAGAAGCTGCAGCTACATGAATGTCAACACTGTCCATCTAGTTGAGAATGCAAACGTCACTAACAACAGAATTTCGTACTTTGATGCACAGTGCAGAAAATAATTATAATTCTCCAGCCTAGCTCTAGTAAAGCTGGTAAATGCTGCTGGCTCAACACCCAGGTATGATAGGGGTTTCTGGCTGAAGCAGTGACTAATACCAGGATGCCAGGTTTTAGCAGGACTGTTGATTTTTCAGCTACCCTGACATTTAGCTCATTTACTCCTGCACATTCTCCATTTTCCCTTGTGAACAGTCACAGTTGCTGAAATAACTGCTCTCCTCAGATAACTCAGTACAATGTTCCCAGGGGAAAAACTAGCGCACACAGGTTGTCTGGTAGAAACACATTGACCTGCATGTTCAACTACCTGAAGAATTCCACCCTTATTGAAATACTGAAAGCATATGTTACTGGTTTGCATGCCTTCTTGAATGGTTTTTCCTTTTTGTTTAAATGAGCACACCAATATTTTAGAATGCAGCATTTGTTATGCTGGGTATGTTGTTCTGGGAAATGCTTTTACATCTCTGGAACACAGCCCAGTATTTTCATGTACTTCTAGCACAACATTAGAAGGTATTTAGTGGAGAGATTCATGTTGAATAATTCATGTGTGTTTCCCATTTGGTGAAGAGGGTGGGCTGGGTGTATCAATTTCAGTATAAGATTTCAAAAGACAGATATAGAACATACGAACAGGTTACATTGCAAACCTATGGTCCCCTTATGCTGAAGGAAACCTACAGGAATTAACTACTGCTGAGCACACAGACTTTGGATTAATCCTTGTATCGCTTTATGGGATCTCACTCCATTAGCCCCTTCAGTAATACCTGATCCTATTTGTATTTTGGTTCAATCAAGCATCCATTCAAATTACTAATATCCAACTACACTGGACAAGTGCATTTCTTAGATGTACCTGACACACACTCCAGCACTGAAGGGATTCATGGTACAGAATTAAAACTCAATAGAGTCTAGCAGACAGATTTGTTAATATTCTCAAATTCTGTAATATACGTTGCCTGCTTTACTTCTACTATTGCCCCTATTTCATCAATTCAGAATGGGAGGACTGATTGACTAAGGGGAATTGATGCGTGATATGGAGCCTTTGACCTCTATCTTTCTAATTTGAATACAGCATAAATTAGCAGTGACCACAACTTGTAGCCATCTGATGTGAAACAAGCTTGTGGTTTGGGAACCATTCTAAGTAGCATCACAAAAAACTCGGCCACAACTGACACCAATCAGTATGCTGGTTGGCAGCCTCAGCAGATGCCAAAGGATGAATTATCCTGTGATCCTACCAGGCAATCCCTTCTTGTTTGGGTTGAAATACCTTAGTAGAAGCATGCTCTGCCACTGCCAAAGCTGTACACATTCTATGGATGACTAGAGTAAAAAAGGCTGCCAAACTGCCAACAGTCTCAGCCCAAACAAATTACACTGCAACGAACAGCCCAACTGAATTTACAGCCAGCCAACTACAGAACTGCAGGGCAAGACTAACAACAATTATTTGAGATCTCACTTGAAACTAACACATTCTCCTTGTATTAAGAAGTATAAAAAGCCTGTTGCAGGGCATAAGGTACAGGAGGCCATTCCACTGTATCTCCACAATTCTCCAATGACAACATTGCCAAAACTATACAGCTGGTAGATCATTGTGATTAACAAACACTAGTATTATTCAAAACCTTACTTACTTTGTTCCATGACAAGCTCCCTCAGGATCACCTCGGTACTGACCATTCACATGTACTTTCTTTGGTGGCAATGAGTTAATACAATATTACTTTAACTGGCGAGCCCTGATTGGAAGGCTCGACATAAGTGCACTAAACAGACATTAATAAAAAACCCCAAAAAACCCCTGTACTGTCACCATTTGACATGGGGTAAAATAAGCCACAGACAGGTTAGATGGTTTATCCAAGGTCACACGCAAATTCTGTATCAGAGCCAGGAATGGAAACCACATCTGACTTCCAGTCTTGTGCTTAAATCAATAAGGTAATGGAACCTCTAAATGACAAAGTCTGCCCTTCCCAGAACACTCTACATACTTGTATATGCTATGCTAACACCATGAGTATAAATAAAGATTTCATTGGGAAGAACATGGCTGCCCACCTGATTTTGCTACTCATACATAATTCATGTTATCCCAAACAAGTGCCAATAAAACTTGTCATCACATTAGCATTCATTTTATGGCAGGGGTTCTCAACCTTTTTCTCGTTGAGGCCCCTCTCAACATGCTAATAAAAAATTGGGGGGGGGGAGAAGAGAAGTGTGGGCCTCTGAGCCAGGGTGTGTGGGGGAACCCTTGGGCATAGGCATAGTTTTACTTCTATTTTGGGGGGGGGGGGCAAGAGATGGTGGGGCTCAAGCCAGGTTTGCAAAGCGGGGTCCAGGGAGGGAGCACTACCTCCACCCCAACTCACTCAGAAGGCCACTCAGCCTGTCTGGGCTATGGGGGGATGCAATCAAAAAAATATAACTCAAAGGGGGGGATTCAATTCAAAAAGTTTGAAAATCGCTCAGGATGCAGGGAGGGGGTAGCTGCGGCTGTGTGCAGGCAGGGAAGTAGCTTAGGGTGCAGGCATGAGGTAGCTAGGGCTGTGTACAGGTGGGGCGGGCTCCCAGTGCTGCTCCTGGCGTGGGGGGCTTGAAGGCGGGGGTGCTGGCATCAGCCCTGTGCCCAGCTTGGGGGGGGGGGGGGGGGGGGGGAAGAAGGGAACACTGGCTTCAGCCCCGCGCCACTCCTGGCTTGGGGGTGACGCTGGCTTCATCCCCGCGCCACTCCCGGCTTGAGGGGAGCTGTGGGGGGGTGCCAGCTTCAGCCCTTCGACGCTTCCGGCTTTGGGGGAGGGGGGGCGCTGGCTTCAGTTCTGTGACGTTCCCGGGTTGGGGGGAGTGTAGGAGGGTGCTGGCTTCAGCCCCGCGATGCTCCTGGCTTGGGGAGGTGGGGGGGGGAAAAAGGGGGACGCCAGCTTCAGCCCCACGACACTCCAGGTTTCAGCACTGGGGCTTGGGGCACTGGGTTTCAGCCGTGGGGCTCTGCGGCCCCCTGAAAGGGCTCACGGACCACTAGGGGGTCACAGACCCCCGGTTGAGAACTGCTGGTTTATGGCACGTTAGAGACAATCTTTAGAATTCCTAAATCTTACTTAGATTTGGGATTAACACATCATATTAAACACAATGTTTAATATGTTAAACATATTCCTGTATGTTCTGTATCTATCTGCTTGCAAAGCTGGGTTGCCTTAGTTACTTTAAGTCATGCTATTTAAAGCAATCCAGCTTTAGAGTCAGAGCAAGAGTTATCAATACATAAATAAGCCAGCTCAAATGTTTCAAGAGTAGTTTTTTAAAGGAGACAGCAAGAAACCCTCTCATTCCCTCCTCCTTCTACTCTCCTCGCCCACACGCATTCATCCCCGTTGTAGTTACAGCAAAGAAGCTGTACACGACCTACTTTTCCATGGGTTTAGAGAGACCGAGTGGGCTGGAAGAACCACTGTACCACTGGAGAAGTTGGGGGACTTTTCCCTTTTCTATTTGTGACAGCTAAAATTATAAATAAAGACAGATTGTGGATTTAATTTATTTATTTATTGGACACTCTTCTAACAGGGTTGGTATTTTTTAAATAGTCCAGGCAGAAAGCACATGAGAAGTCCTAAGATGCCAAATAAATATAAATAGTGATGACAACTATGAAATACACATGTGTGAATATATATCAAGTATAACAACCTACAGATATGCAATTTAAAACCAAATATACAAAAGTCAGGAAATGTAAAATAGTTAAGATTTACATGGCAATGCTGACTCTCCTCCCCCCCCCATTCTATATCCTACATATTAAGATGGATTACACATTTAATAGTCTCATCAGACAGATCTATATGTGCGCAACACAGGTGACATAACATTGTTATAGGAACCTTAAAATGTATTTCGACTCTGCAAAGTAAGTAATAAAAACAGTACTAACAGATCTACTTCCTATTGGTAGTCTGTCTGTAATCTTCTTATTTCCCTAACAAAAATAAGTTTTTATTGCTCTTTACTCCTGTTAGCACTTTATATCCAATACTGGCTCCTGCATTATCACCAGAACTATTATGTTCTGATTGCAGAATCTTTTGATATCTGTGGTGGAACTGGAGCCAGAAAGAACCCTGCTTGATTTTCAGAATCAAAACACTAGATAGAAAAACAACAGGTTTTTACTTGTAAACTGAGTAAAAGTGATATAGCATCACTAACAAGCATCAAACACATAGCAATGACTGTAAAAATACCAGTATAGGGTTAAGAGTAGAACTGCACTTTAACTCGTGTATTAAAATATGTTAATATTGGTTTAGCACAATTATATATATATATATATAAATAGTTATATATATATATATATATATATATATATATATATATAAGCTGTTTTCTGAGGAAAAAAATAAAAAAACCTCCAACACAACTGAGTTTTTGTGCAACTTCACTGATTGCAAGGTACAAAACTCTACAGAGTCCATATGTAGTTTTTTTTCTATAACACTGAGTTCCAAATTACAAAACTACTGGTTTATGTAAGTCCATAATACCACAGACACTTGTAATTACAAGCATAGCTGCACTTTTCTTTAACTTCAAATGCATGAAAAAATATTAGATTACTGTAACTATGTTATTTCAAAACACATATGCTATTCCTTAGAGAACTGATTGCATGTGAAATTTGAAATCTCAGCTGTTTGAGCTATCCATGTTTAAATTTACCTTTCAGTTGTGTAATTCAAACTGGTTGGCTGGATTTAACTATAAACATTTCAGCCAAGGCAGAGAATAGGTATTTTTATTTTTTAACTGATAGCTTTGGGCGGAAAGATTAAATCTAGATGGAAACATTAAATAAGCTCCCAATTTATACTGTCCAGCCAATCTAAACTTTGTCTCCATTGCTCTGCAATGGAAATATGCTGTTTGATATATACTGTTTATTAACTGTGTAATAAAGATGTCCAAAGAAACAAACACATAAAATCTAGTCGCAGGATACAATTAAGCTACGTCAGTTCTATATACAATCATAATGTACTGTGTTGGTAGAGAAGAATTTTATGAAAGATTGATCTGTTTGGCATTATCAAATATGTTGATTATAAAAGTAGGGCTTCTGATTTATGGTTTTAACCAATAAATACTGATAAACCACTCCCGATACTACAAAAAAAAAAAAAATCAGTGTTTATCCAATTAAAACCAGAAATACACTGGAAATGGTTACTTATATCTACAGGTTTGTCTACATGTGGACTATAGGGGTATGATTTTTAACAAGCACTCAAGTGTTGCAAGTATTTCAGCAGGGATAGTCAATTATTTTTTATCAAGATCCAAATTTCTTGGTCAAGGTCCAGACGGCCACCTAGCTACTCTCCCCTAACCCTCTGATTGCCTCCACCCAACCTCCTTGATTGCTTGCCAGCTCCCTGCCTGCTCTGCCAGGAGAATAAGGTGACCTTATTTCCCTAAACTGAAAACAGGAAGCAAGGGGCTGGCCTGGGCCACCTGGCATTGCCACTCCCACGTTCCTCTGTGCCCCGAACTGAGCCAAGTAGCAGAGATGGGGCAGAGGGTAAGAGGAATGGTTATGGACTGGGATCTGGGCAGCAAAGCAGTGTGTGACTATGCGTGAGTACTTTTGAGCTTGGAGCCAGGAGGTGAAGCTGTTGGACTATAATCTCGCTAGTGGTGCAATGCCTTTTTGGGGCTGGGATAGCAGAGGGCCAGGAAGGAGGCTCCGGATAGTGGGAGTAGGGTGACCAGATGTCCCAATTTTATAGGGACAGTCCTGATATTCGGGGCTTTCACTTATATAGGTACTTATTACCCCCCACCCACTGTCCTGATTTTTCACACTTTCTATCTGGTCACCCTAAGTGGGAGGACCCAAGGAGACTCCAGATAGCAGCCCTGGTGAGATGGGGGGGAAGCCGGGATGTGGTGGAAGCAGGTGACTGGAGGCGGATTGGGGAGGGAAAGAGACCGGTTGGGTGGGGGACTTGGAGCAGGGGAGGAGCTGGAGAGGGCTCCAGGGACTGGGGAGGACATAAGGCCATGGTGGAGGCTCCAGAGACCACTCGGTCAGGGGGCAAAAGGCCAGGGTGGGGACTCCAGGAACTGTTTGGGAGCAGGAGGCACGAGACGGGGGCTTCCGGGGACTATTTGGAGCACAAGTATGGCTCCGCTTGGCTCTAGCTCAGCTTCAGCTTGCACACAGAGGCAACATGTAGCTGTGGCTAGTGGAGGGGGGCACAAATGAAAGGTTCTGGGGGTCATGTACCGCCCCTCCCCATTTCTCAAGACACCCAAAAGCAATGAGGCAGTACTTCCCTGGCAGCAGGACTCTCCATGTGTGTCCATGCAGTGCGGGGGGGGGGGGGGCGCGGGAGTGCATGGCGGCTGGCTAAGCTCCTCCCCCCTAGGTCCACCCATGGGGCTGCATTGCCTCTCACCTGCAGATGGTCTGCAAAGCAGGCAGCAGCGCTGAAACTCCAGCAGCAGGCAAGGAGAAACAGCTCCATGTGGGCGGGAAGGGAGGAGTTCAGCCAGCTCCCCTGCTCCCTACCTGCACTGCACCACCACAGGGAGAGTGCAGCTGCCAGGGGGAGTGTTGTCTCCTCGCTTCTGGGCATACCCTCCAGGGGCATCCGGAACAATCTGGGGGAGTACATGACCCCGCCAGCCCCACCATGCGTTGCCTCTGCCCCGATGGTCCACTGTAAAGCATCTGGCCGCCTGCATTTGGACTGCAGTCCGTCTATTGCCTACCCCTGCATTACAGTATGTCCTACTGTAATTAATAATGTATAATATATGTAACAGTACAGATATACAAAGAAAAAGCCCCCAAACCCTCCAATTTTTGGACATACATAAAACTCAAAGATCGCTAAAAAAACCCTGCAAATAATTAATAAACCCCTAAAAACAAAAGCCCTAATTAATAAGGTGCTGAAGATTTATGTAAATTGTACAGCAGTTCCCATATGTACTTTTTACAGCAAGTAATGCAGAGTTATAGTATATTGGAATGGATCCTTGAATGGGTCATAGGATTTTAAACTTTCCTAGTATCAAAGGGATAGCCGTGTTAGTCTGGATCTGTAAAAGCAGCAGAGTCCTGTGGCACCTTATAGACTAACAAACATATAGGAGCATGAGCTTTCATGGGTGAATACCCACTTCTTCGGATGCATGTAGTGGTATTCACCCACGAAAGCTCATGCTCCTATATGTTTGTTAGTCTATTAGGTGCCACAGGACTCTGCTGCTTTTACAGATCCAGACTAACACGGCTACCCCTTTGATTCTTGACACCATGCAAGGCACTGCATTTAGCCATATGGAGTAAATTTTCCTAGTAATTTGCTATTTTGATCTGAGTATACCTTTGCAAATTTTAAGGGGTAATATTAAGATTGGGTGGTCTCTATAACTAGTGATGTGTTAGTCAGAGAGGAAGGATTATATGGCAATGGAAAACTGGCTGGAACCCCTACTTTTTAGAAAAGCATGTGTAGAATTTCTACCAAAAAAAGTGTAACTGTGTTTCTAAATATTATCTGGACCTCACCGAAACACTTCAGACTCTAACTCTTTCTTGACAAAGTTTTTATTGGAGAATTTCCCTCCTTTTTTTTAAAAAAAAGTAAGTCCCAAAAGTTTAAATTATGTTGGCATATGAGATCTGCATAAAGGGATCTGCTTTGACAGATCTTAAATGGACTGCTAAAGAAGACCTACTCTCCTGCAGGCCCATCGGGACAACTAAAGCCTCTAAGCACTATTACAAATAATAATAAATAATAATGGTGCTAGTTTTGAGTTAAGAGGATTAAAGAGAGGAGCAAAAATAGGACTTTAAAATGAACAATGCCTACAACCTCTCCACAGTAAAAAGTAATAATGAAGTACATCAGAAAAATCCTATTCTCTTTGATACTATAAACTCTTTGAAGATTTCTTTTAAAGTCAAATATGTTTGCAGATAAATAAAAACAAAGATACTACAAAGGACCAGAATTAAAGTGAATCTCAAAATATAGATCCATAGGGCAGATGTAATTAATTAACTAAAATATAATACATGATCAGAGTAACTGCAAAATTGGGAATGGTACAAACATTTTATTACACATGGCATTAAAAGTCCATCCTTAAAATGACGATTAGTCTCGATTAGGTACCTGTTAAGTTCTCCCCATTCTGCTCATCTCTCAGGCTCTGCTGACTGAGGTCTGTTACTATGCAACCTGCTTGCTTCTTCCCTTCATCATCTCCTGACTCTTCTGACTCTACCCGCCTGTCAACTGAGCAAAATACATAACAGCAGGGTTAGGCTAATTTCAGAAAACCGCAGCAGTAAGCAGGTACAATAACCAAGAGTCATGTAATCCACTATGAGGTTAGTAGAGAGCCTAAATTTACTAAATTAAAGGTTTAGTCTTAAATAAAAGTCCTCTTACCCCTTGTTTTTACTTTGATTTTTGAAGCACTTTTTCCTCCCTTCACATCTTCCTAAACCAACAATCTGGGAAGAAGACTGGAGGAAAAAGGAAATTTCTTAGATCAATGGAGTGCAAATCCAAAGATTAAGGTGATGGAATTAGAACTGTGACATTTAAAGATCATTTACAATGCTGATATTTTACAGACCAATATCACTGATGCCAGCTACTATAGTGGTAAAGGTTTCAAAAATGCCTGCAGACCAACCATTCCCTGTTGCAACCGACAAGGCCACCTCATCGCCCCAGCAACAACTCATGAGATCAGTTCATAATTTCATTACATGCCTTCTTCAATTCAGTGTAGAGCAAAGGCCTATTGAGCAGTGAGATTCATCTTGCTCAAAGGTTTGGACAGAACTTTATGTGACTGTGAATGACCTTAAATATGACATTATCCCATGCGGGGGGGAGGGGAGTACGGGAAAGATGATTCAGTCATGATTACAAATAAGCTGTATTTCTATAGCACCTTTCATTTGATTATCAAAAGACACTGTACAGTGATTAATTAGCCTCACAACACTCCCCATTTTACTAATAGCTTAGGTGATTCACAAAAAGGTCAAGCAACTTCACCAAGAACACCCAGATCCAGAGGTGGAATAGGACCTAGTTCCCTTGCAAATCCCATATTTTAACCACTACACTATGCTCATTTCCAGTCCGCAAGTGCAGGATCCCAAAATCCTTAACAAGTTTAGCCCTAACTACTCCCAGTAGGAAACTAACACAAAGTACTTCTTCAAACCCCATCCCTCAAACCTGCTTCGGAATCGCTCTCCCCTTCGGCACCCCAGCCGTTCCCCTCTTGCCAGTCCAAAGCTTGGCCTGGCCCCACCTGCCCCCCGCTGCCAGCACCCCAGCAACAAGCCCTCCGCTCTCCGGGCACCATTACCCCCGGCAGACCCTGCCCCTCCAGCCAGCCGTCCCCGCAGGCCCAACCCTGCTACCCCCTTCCCTGCCCAGCCCGGGTCACTCCGCTTCGGGCCCCGAGACTCAAGCCCAGCCCGACCGCACCCGGCAGGGAAACTGGCCTGATGTCCCGAGCATCGCCCCAGACCCCGGTTCCCCCCGCCATTCCCAGCCTGGGCTATCACCTCAGGCACGGTCACGCCGCTGCACAGGGCCGGCCCGAGCCCCCCGCCATCAGCTGCCTCCTTCCCGCCCGGCCGCGCTCGCCCCATGGGCTCCCCCATCGGCCCCCAGCACTCGCCCTCCTTCTCCGGCTGCCCCGGGGGCCCAGCCCCGTCTCGCCCCCGGCTGCTGCGAGCAAGCGAACGGGCGAGACCTGGGAGGGGAGTAGGGGCTCGGCACCCCCAGACACGGCCGGGCTCTCACCCTCCATCATCTCCTGCAGCGGCCCTTCTCCTCTCTCCGCCGCCATGTCGCTTTTCCTGCCCCCCACCCACTCCCCGTCGCAGCAACGGACACAACCAATCAGCGGTCTGAGTGGGGCAAGGATTTCCGCCAATCAGCTCAGCTGCTGTTTTGCAGAGGCTTCGTAGGACCCCAGGCGCATGCGTGTAGTATCCGCAGCCTCATGGGAGATGTAGTTCTCCGCTGGCTAGATTCGGGAGGCCCTGACAAACGAGCTGAGAGGTGGGGATGGTGCCCACCCACGCTGCTTCGTTGTCGGCAGCAGCAGCCTCAGCGCTAGCACTGCTGCAGGGTTCCGGCGGCTGCTTCTTCTGCCATTTGGCATATTAAAAAGAGATCAAAAGAATTTGACAAGAAAAATGTTGAGGCTAAATGGTGCATCAATTTACATCTTGTGCAACTCTCTACTTTTCACGTTGATCAGTGGTGCTTTGCCTCAGGTCAAATGGTTTGCTTTTCTCTTTTTCTTTGACCTAGTGGGCTAATTGATCTCTATTTCTGATTTTAATGTTTTGTTTTATTTTACTCTATGGTGCATATCTGATGGTTGTTAGGCAACAAGTAAATGTATTTAAATCTTGATGCTGCTTTACTACACATCTATAAGCAGGGCCGGCTCTAGGCACCAGCAAAACAAACTGGTGCTTGGGGCGGCACATTTTTAGGGGCGGCATGGCCGGCGCCAGAATGCTGCCCCTAAAAATGTGCCCCGGCCGCCCTAGCTCACCTCCACTGCTGCTGCCACAGCGCGCGAAACAGCTGATTTGCACGCCACTACTCGCCCTCCCTCCCAGGCTCTCAAGCCTGGGAAGGAGGGGGAGCAGCGGCGCGCGAATCAGCCGGTGCGCGCGCCGCGGCCACTTGGAGTCTCCCCCTCCCTCCCAGGCTCTCAAACCTGGGAGGGAGGGGGAGACTCTGAGTGGCCGCGGCGTGGGCGCCGCTTCTCCTCCTCCCTCCGTCCTAGGCTTGAGAGCCTGAGGGGAGGAGGCAGGGCTGGGGATTTGGGAAAGGGGCGAAGCTGAGGCGGGGCCAGGGGTGGGGTAATTAAAGAACGGGGGGCGGCCAAAATTGTTTTTGCTTTGGGCGGCAAAAATCCTAGAGCCGTCCCTGTCTATAAGATCCAGCATTTCCTTTGCACCTACATGGCTCTTATTTGTCATCAGAGGGATTAGGAGCCATAGTCATGGACCAGTGTCCCGTTGTACTGGGCTCTGTACAAACAGAACAAAAGACAGTCCCTGCCCCGAAGAACTTACATGGGTAAACGTCATCATCTTGAATTTCAACTAAAGCAACCTTCTCTCTGGCTTTAATAGATATGCTATATTGTCCCACTTACATCCATTCACAATGCTGCTGCAAAGATAATTTTCACACATGCCATCTTACACCCCCTCACCCCCTTGCATCCCTGCACTGGCTCCCATTTGTCTGTCATGTTAAACATACACTACTTGTCTTCACTTTTAAGGCCCTTCGTAGCCTATCTCCATCCTACCTATCATCTCTTACATGCTATTGGAATGTCAACCCTTGCCTCTCCTCTGCCAATGATGCCAAATTTCATTGCCCATTTGTCACAATCTTGCCACACCTCGGTTTCCTCATTTAAAATGGAGATTTTAATATTTACTCAGTATACTGGAGTGATATGAGACTGACTTGGAAGGAAGTCATTACAGAAGTGTGAAGATTTGCTTATTGTGAAAATCTCCTTATACTGGCTGATTTTCTATCTATATACACCTCTACCCCGATATAACGCGACCCGAAATAACACAAATTCGGATATAACGTGGTAAAGCAGTGCTCCGGTGGGACGGGGCTGCGCACTCCTGCAGATCAAAGCAAGTTCGATATAACATGATTTCACCTATAACACGGTAAGATTTTTTTGGCTCCCGAGGACAGCGTTGTATCAGGGTAGAGGTGTAATTTGATATCACCCAAATTTTAATAATTCCACAAGTGCACTTCTACATGTATGCTACTGTGGTAACAGCATGTGCAAATTACCCAAATCTGAATTTATTCTATGTAGAGGGGGGGATGGAGACCAAACACAATGTGAAACAGATTGTTAAACACAAGGGTAGGATACATATAGGATACTGCTTAGAACTAATTGGGCAATTAATACCTCTGCAGTTCTAGGGCAATTGAGAGATAGTGGGCAGCAGGGTGTGTTACAAATTGTTGTAATGAGCCTTAAAATCATTGTCTCTGTTAAGTCCATGATTTTTAATGTTTAGCAGTTATGAATTCAAGTTCCCAGGCTCAACTTTCTTTTGAGGACAAGGACTGAGAAGTCAGCTATGGAGTGATCACTTTGTGGAGAAGTGTTCGCCCACGAGTGATAGAGTGATTTTGTCTTTTATAAGTTTTATGTGTGAGTCTGAGAGCCTAATGATTGTCTGATTTCATCCTGATGGTTGTTGTGGGGACAGTTGATGCACTGGATGAGGTATACCACATGTTGTGATAGGCAGGTGTAGGACCCAATACTGTTAACAACAGTGAAAGATGGCTAATATGACACATTCATAAAAGCCTAAACTCTGCTGAAGACGCAATAGCCCTGAGGGTTCTGCTGAGTGCCTGCTCCTCCATTGAGGTCACTACCGTAACATGAGGCTCAATAGCTAGGAAGATTGTAATAGTCAGGTTGAAAAATGGATGCTGAAACCTCTGAGTTCCACCTCCTTAAAGAGTGGATGGGCATGGAGAGGAGAGTGTAAATGCAGCCTGGAGATCCATCCCTGTGATAGATAATTCCAACAGGAATTCCCAGAGGGCTGGGGAGGAGCTCTGCCCTCCCCCAATGTGACACTGGGATGGGGTAGTTCTGCCCCACTGAGTGTGACACTGGGATGAGGTAGCTGCCCCCCCTGAGTGTGACACTGGGATGGGGTAGCTCTGCCCCCCACCAAGTGTGACACTGGAATGAGTTAGCTGCCCCCCCGAGTGTGATACTGGGATGGAGTACCTCTGCCCCCCTGAGTGTGATATAGGGATGGGGTAACTCTGCCCCCCTCCCCTGAGTGTGACACTGGGATGGGGTAGCTCTGTCTCCCCACCCCGAAAGTGACACTGGGATGAGGTAGCTCTGCCCCCCCCCCCCGTGTGACACTGGGATGAGGTAGCTGTCCCCCCTGAATGTGACACTGGGATGGGGTAGCTCTGCCCCCCTGAGTGTGACACTGGGATGGGGTAACTCTGCCCCCCTCCCCCAAGTGTGACACTGGGATGGAGTAGCTCCATCCCCTTGTAATAATGCTGCTTCTGGCGGGACACAACTGAGAGTATCAATTCAGGACAAATTTCTTAGAGCAGGGCAGTTACAGCCCAAAGCTGGAGTTCCAAACCAAACCAGCCAAACAGAGAAGACTTTGGTTTTACCCCACTGGCTATCCAGAAGTCATACAAGCAAATTCCCTTAGACACTCCAGTTTCCCGGTATCATCACCAGTGCCACTCGTTATGTGGATGAATGGTTATGAAAACCAATACCCTAGTAAAAGAAAAAAAGGTTCTCCCGATCCCAGAGGACCAAGCCCCAGACCCAGGTCAATATACAAGTCAGATCTTACCCACAAATCACGCTGTTGCCAATCCTTTAGAATCTAAAATCTAAAGTTTATTTATGAAAAGAAAGAAATATAGATGAGAGTTAGAATTGGCTAAATGGAATCAATTACATACGGTAATGGCATAGTTCTTGGTTCAGGCTTGTAGCAGTGATGGAACAAACTGCAGGCTCAAATCAAGTCTCTGGAGTACATCCACAGCTTGGATGGGTCATTCAGTCCTTTGTGCAGAGCTTCAGTGTAGCAAAGTTCCTCCAGAGGTTAGAAGCAGGATTGAAGGCAAAATGGAGATGATGATGCTGCCTTTTATAATCCTTTTGCCATGTGGCTTGCACTTTCTTTGTTCCAACCACAAGCCACCCAGCATGGAAAAACCTTAGAGTTCTGTCCATAGGCGTGTCCCTGCATGTCTTGACAAGTCACAAGTTGTATCTGCCTTCTCTCAATGGGTCAATTGTATAGCTGATTGTCCTTAATGGGCCATTAAGCAGGCTAGGCAGTGCTGACACCACATTGTTTGTGTTGTAGGAGCACCAGTGATCTGTACGCTATGTATAACCTGTATGCTCAAAAGGTCTGTTACACTTCCCCCACCACCACCCCTTTTGTCTCCTCTCCCTCTCTGAATACCTGTGAAGTTAGGGTTACCATATTTAAAAAATAAAAAAAGAGGACACTCCATGGGGCCCTGGCCCGCCCCTTTCCCACCACGGCCCCGTCCCAACTCCACCCCTTCCCCGCCCCAACTCCGCCCATTCCCCGCCCATTCCCCAAAGTCCCCGCCCTAACTCCTCCTCCTCCCTCCCAGCCACGGGAAAAGTGGCTTTCCCCCTCCCTCCTGGAATGCTTGTGGAATGAATGGGCTGCTTGAACAGCTGGAAGATCAGAAGAGCTCCCAGGTAGACAAGAAGAAGAACAGGAGTACTTGTGGCACCTTAGAGACTAACAAATTTATTAGAGCATAAGCTTTCGTGGACTACAGCCCACTTCTTCGGATGCATATAGAATGGAACATATATTGAGGAGATATATATACACACACATACAGAGAGCATAAACAGGTGGGAGTTGTCTTACCAACTCTGAGAGGCCAATTTTTTTTCTCTTAATTAATTGGCCTCTCAGAGTTGGTAAGACAACTCCCACCTGTTTATGCTCTCTGTATGTGTGTATATATATCTCCTCAATATATGTTCCATTCTATATGCATCCGAAGAAGTGGGCTGTAGTCCACGAAAGCTTATGCTC
>NC_048306.1:47906787-47928429 GCF_013100865.1 Trachemys scripta elegans | reverse complement strand
GGTTGCAACAATTATCTATACGGTCACAGTTTATGTCAATAACATCACATCGTCCCCCAGAGTGTGACTAGGGTGACAGACATCCCGATTTTATCGGGACTGTCCCGATATTTGCTTATTTGTCCCGCGTCCCGACTTACCTTCGGTCGGGATGTGAATTGTCCCGATATTTTGCCTCCGCTCACAGGCGGAGCGGAGCCCGGAGGGGGCTCGCGCCCCCCCGCTCCCTTCCGTTCCCTCCTTCCCCCATTGGATCCCTCCCCAAATCCCCACCCTGACCCTGCCTCCAGCCCTGCCCCCTCACTGCCCCATTGGATCCCTCCCCAAATCCCCGCCCTGGCCCCACCTCTTCCCCAAGCATGCCACATTCCTCCTTTTCCCCCCTCTCTCCCAGGCTTGTGCTGATCAGCTGTATGGCGTCGCAAGCGGTGGAGGGAGGGGAAGGTGGAGATGGAGCAGAGGCAAGCTGGAGGGCGGGGCGTGGAGCTCCCGTGGCCATTTTTTTTTTTTTTGCTCCACCTCCAGCTTTTTTTTTTTTTTTGCTCCGCCCCTCCATGCTCCCCAACCCCTGGCATCCCGATATTTCACCTGTGTGATCTGGTCACCCTAAGTGTAACACTGGGATGGGGTAGATCTGCCCCCACCCAGAGTGTGACACTGGGATTGGGTAGCTCTGCCCCTGAGTGTGTGGGGTAGCTGGGATGGGGTAGCTGGCCTCCCTCGAGTGTGACACTGGGATGTGGTAGCTCTGCCCCTCACCTGAGTGTGATACTGGGATAGGGTAGCTCTGCCCCCCCACCCCCGAGTGTGACACTGGGATGGGGTAGCTCTACCCCGGAGCAGCGTTTAGATTTTTAAGGTGGTTTAACCTCAGCAGTGCTGCACATAGGGTTGCCAATTCTCCAGGATTGTCCTGGAATCTCTATGAATTAAATATTAATATTCAATTAAATATTATGTCATGTGATGAAACCTCATGAGAACATAACATAAGAACATAAGAATGGCCCTACTGGGTCAGATCCAGGGCTGGATTAACTTTTTGTGGGCCCCACTGCCCACTACCTTCCTCAGAGTCCCACCATCACAGTTGCACAGCACCCCATATTCCTGAGGGGATTCTGCACCAAAAAATTCTGTGTACAATATTTTAAAATTCTGCAAATTTTATTTGTCAATAAATAAATGTGGAGGCTCCAACATGGTAGTGGGGAGCACAGGCCACTGATGCATGGAAGTGGGAGATTACCCTGCAGCCTCCCCCACCCCACCCCGGGATAGGGACTCGGCAGTGAGGCTGCACCTGACCCTGACACAGCGCAAGGGCCAGGCCTGCCCCAGAATCACCCTGGGGCCCTGCCTCCCTGTGCCAGGCGCACCAGGCGTGGGTGAGCAGGCTTAGCCCAGAAGCAGGATCCAAGTGTAGAGGGACTTAGTGTGGGGGGATACAGGTGGTGGTAAGAGAGTTCTCTGTGGGGCAATCTGGGTGCGGGTGGCTCAGTGAGAGATCTGGATGCACAAAAGGGGGGTTCCAGGTGCAGGGGCAATGGGACTCTGCAGGGGATCCAGATGAAGGTGTTTGGAGCTCAGGAGAGGGGGGTCTAGGTGCAGGGGAGGTGGGGTTCATTTGGGTGGGGGTCCAGGTGCAGGTGGTTGGGGCTAAGTGGGGAGGGTGTCTGGGGGGGCTCCTCAGGGTGGTACAGATGCAGGGGAGGTGGGGCTTCTCAGGGTGAGAGTTTGATGGCCCTGCTTAACAAGGCTGTGCTTTAGCTTGCCTCCTGTCCCCATTTCCCCTATTCCCTTCTCTTCCCCATCCCATGCCCCTTCCCCACTGGTCTATCTCCTCTCCATGCCACCCCTTCCTTCCTCCAGCCTCTTCCCCACTGCCCCCTTCCCCAGTCCCCTTCTCTTTCCCATCCCATGCCCCTTCCCCACCGCTGGATCTCCTCCCCATCCCACCCCCTTCATAGAATCATAGAATATCAGGGTTGGAAGGGTTCTCAGGAGGTCATCTAGTCCAACCCCCAGCTCAAAGCAGGACCAATTCTCAACTAAATCATCCCAGGCTTTGTCAAGCCTGACCTTAAAAACCTCTAAGGAAGGAGATTCGACCACCTCCCTAGGTAACCCATTCCAGTGCTTCACCACCCTGCTAGTGAAAAAGTTTTTCCTAATATCCAACCTAAACCTCCCCCACCGCAACTTGACACCATTACTCCTTCTTCTGTCATCTGGTACCACTGAGAACAGTCTAGATCCATCCTTTTTGGAACCCCCTTTCAGGTAGTTGAAAGCAGCTATCAAATCCCCCCTCATTCTTCTCTTCTGCAGACTAAATAATCCCAGTTCCCTCAGCCTCTCCTCATAAGTCATGTGCTCCAGCCCCCTAATAATTTTTGTTGCCCTCTGCTGGACTCTTTCCAATTTTTCCACATCCTCCTTGTAGTGTGGGGCCCAAAACTGGACACAGTACTCCAGATGAGGCCTCACCAATGTCGAATAGAGGGGAATGATCACGTCACTCGATCTGCTGGCACTGCCCCTACTTATACAGCCCAAAATGCCGTTAGCCTTCTTGGCAACAAGGGCACACTGTCGACTCATATTCAGCTTCTCGTCCACTGTAACCCCTAGGTCCTTTTCTGCAGAACTGCTGCCTAGCCATTCGGTCCCTAGTCTGTAACAGTGAATGGGATTCTTCTGTCCTAAGTGCTGGACTCTGCACTTGTCCTTGTTGAACCTCATCAGGTTTCTTTTGGCCCAATCCTCTAATTTGTCTAGGTCCCTCTGTATCCTATCTCTACCCTCCAGCATATCTACCACTCCTCCCAGTTTAGTGTCATCTGCAAACTTGCTGAGAGTGCAGTCCACACCATCCTCCAGATCATTAATGAAGATATTGAATGAAACCAGCCCCTGGCCCGACCCTTGGGGCACTCTGCTTGATACCGGCTGCCAACTAGACATGGAGCCATTGATCACTACCCGTTGAGTCCGACGATCTAGCCAGCTTTCTATCCACCTTATAGTCCATTCATCCAGCCCATATTTCTTTAACTTGTCAGCAAGAATACTGTGGGAGACCGTATCAAAATCTTTGCTAAAGTCAAGGAATAACACATCCACTGCTTTCCCCTCATCCACAGAGCCAGTTATCTCATCATAGAAGGCAATTAGGTTAGTCAGGCATGACTTCCTTCCCCACTGCCTCTTTTCCCCCACCTCCGCTTCCCCTGCCCCTTCTCTTCCCCATCCCCTGCCCCTGCCCCTTCCCCACTGCTCCATCTTCTCCCCAGGCTTGGAGGGCAGGGGGGAACCGCCCCCCAGCAGGAGCTGGCGGAATGGAGTGGGTTAGGGCTGGGTCACTCCACTTTCTGCCGCCCGGTGATTGCAGGGCGGGCCCGACCCCACACTCATGGGGCAGCGGGAAGTGGAGTGATCCGGCCCCAGCCTGCTCCGCTCTGCTCCCCGGCTCCCGGACTTTGGGGGAGGGGGAAACCGCCCCACAGCACACACCGACGCATGGTGAGTGCAGGGTGGGTCTGATCCCTCGTGCAGTCCCCCAGGATGCGTAACTCAGGGGAGGAGGTTTGGGGGGGAAGGGGTGGAGTGGGGGCAGGGCTGTGGTGGAGCAGGGGTGGGGGCAGCTTTCCTTCCGACTCTGGGCCTGGCGCCATGGTAAACCCGGTACTGGTCAGACCAAAGGTCCATCTAGCCCAGTATCCTGTCTTCCGACAGTGGCCAGTGCCAGGTGCCCCAGAGGGAATGAACAGAACAGGTAATCATCAAGTGATCCATCCCCTGTCACTCATTCACAGTTTCTGACAAACAGAGACTAGGGACACCATTCCTGCCCATCCTGGCTAATAGCCATTGATGAACCTATCCTCCATGAATTTATGTAGCTCTTTTTTGAGCCCTGTCATGGTCTTGGCCTTCACAACATCCTCTGGCAAGGAGTTCCACAGGTTGACTGTGCGTTGTGTGAAGAAATACTCCCTTTTATTTGTTTTAAACCTGCTGCTTATTAATTTCATTGGTGACCCCTAGTTCTTGTGTTATGAGAAGTAGTAAACAATACTTCCTTATCTATTTTCTCTACACCAGTCATGATTTTATAGACCTCCAACATATCTACCCTTAACCATCTTTTTTCCAAGCTGAAAAGTCCCAGTCTTATTAATCTCTCCTCATACAGAAGCCGTTCCATACCCCTGATAATTTTTGTTGCCCTTTTCTGAATCTTTTCCAATTCCAATATATCTTTTTTGAGATGGGATGACCACATCTGCACACAGTATTCAAGATGTGGAAGTACCATGGATTTATATAGAGGCAACATGATATTATTTTCTGTCCTATTATCTATCCCTTTCTTAATTATTCCCAGCATTCTGTTTGCTTTTTTGACTGATGCTGCACATTGCATGGATGTTTTCAAAGAACTATCCACAATGACTCCAAGATCTCTTTCTTGAGTGGTAACAGCTAATTTAGACCCTATCATTTTATATGTATAGTTGGGATTATGCTTTCCAATGTGCATTACTTTGCATTTATCAACATTAAATTTCATCTGCCATTTTGTTGCCCAGTCACCCAGTTTTGAGAGATCCTTTTGTAGCTCTTCGCAGTCTGCCTGGGACTTAACTATCTTTAGTAATTTTGTATCATCTGCAAATTTTACCACCTCACTGTTTACCCCTTTTTCCAGATAATTTATGAATATGTTGAATAGGACTGGTCCCAGAACAGACCCCTGGGGGACACCACTATTTACCTCTCCCCATTCTGAAAACTGACCATTTATACCTACCCTTTGTTTCCTATGTTTTAACCAGTTATCAATCCATCCCCTTCCCTCTTATCCTGTGACAGCTTACTTTGCATGAGAGCCTTTGGTGAGGGACCTTGTCAAAGGTTTTCTGAAAATCTAAGTACACTATATCCACTGGATCCCCTTGGTCCACATGCTTATTGACCCCTCCCCAAAGAATTCTAGTAGATTGGTGAGGCATGATTTCCCTTTACTAAAACCATGTTGACTCTTCCTCAACAGATTATGTTCATCTATATGTTTGATAATATTGTTCTTTATTATAGTTTCAACCATTTTGACTGGTACTGAAGTCAGGCTTACAGGCCTGTAATTGCCAGGATCACCTCTGGAGCCCTTTTAAAAAATTGTCGTCATATTAGCTATCCTCCAGTCATCTGGTACAGAAGCTGGTTTAAATGATAGGTTACAGACTACAATTAGTAGTTCTGGAATTTCACATTTGAGTTCCTTCAGAACTGTTGGGTAAATACCATCTGGTCCTGGTGACTTATTGCTGTTTAATTTATCAATTTGTTCCAAAACCTCCTCTAATGATACCTCAATCTGGGACAGTTCCTCAGATCTGTCACCTAAAAAGAATGGCTCAGGTTTGGAAACCTCCCTCACATCCTCAGCCATGAAGAACGATGCAAAGAATGAATTTAGTTTCTCTGCAATGGCCTTATCGTCCTTGAGTGCTCTTCTAGCATCTCGATCGTCCAGTGGCCCCACTGGTTGTTTAGCAGACTTCCTGCTTCTGATGTACTTAAAATTTTTTTTGCTATTACTTTTTGGCTTACTATTCCTCAAATTCTTTTTTGGCCTTTCTAATGGTATTTTTACACTTCATTTGGCAGTGCTTTTGCTCCTTTCTATTTTCCTCAATTGAATTTAACTTCCACTTTTTAAAGGATTCCTTTTTGCCTCTCACTGCTTCTTTTACTTTGTTGTTTAGCCATAGTGGCTCTTTTTTGGTTCTATTACTATGTTTTTTAATTTGGGGTATACATATAATTTGAGCGTCTATTATGGTGTCTTAAAAAAGTTTCCACACAGCTTGCAGAGATTTCACTTTTGGCACTGTACCCTTTAATTTCTGTTTAACTAACCTCCTCATTTTTGGGTAGCTCCTCTTTCTGAAATTAAATGCTACAATGTTGGGCCACTGTGGTGTGTTTCCTGCAACAGGGATATTAAATTTAATTATATTATGGTCACTATTACCAAGCGGTCCAACTTTATTCACCTCTTGGACCAGATCCTGTGCTTCACCTAGGACTAAATCAAGAATTGCCCCTGCTCTGGTGGGTTCCAGGACCAACTGCTCCAAGAAGCAGTCATTTAAGGTGTCCAGAAACTTTATCTCTGAATCCGTCCTGAAGTAACATGTACCCAGTCAATATGGAATACATCCAACTACAATTTGCAACCCTGGCTGCGCAGCAGTGTGTAGTGGCGCGGGGAGCGCGATCGGAGATGCTTAATTAATTTTGCCTCCTCTGACATCCCGTGGGCCGGGAGCAAGAAGGCCCTAGCAACCATTTACACCGGGTTTTTGCCGTTCAGCGGCCGAGTGGGTACCGCCTCGGGAGCTGATTGGCTCCTCTGTCTGTCAATCTGCACCGTACCCCGTTTCTCACCATCTTGATTGGCCTTGGTGGGGACGGTGCTTTTCCCGCCTTCCCGTCGCGCTAACACGCGCCACTAGTTCCCAGAGACCGGCGCCTCGAGGTGGGGGCAGGGCAGGGAGCGGGCCGTGTTGGGCCCGAGGTAGTTATGGCCCTCGGGGGACATTGAAGCGAAGGACGGTCCCCGTGGTGGTGAGTCCGGGACCCTGTAGGGCGGAGATTGGCCACGGGGGAAGAGGCGGGGCTCCTCGGGGGGGGGGGGGGGGAGAGTGTGGGTCGCCCGGTGGGGGTGAGCAGAGCGGAGAGTGGAAGGTGGTCCCTGGATTAGGGGTGTTGCGAGAGGCAGGACAGGGTCTCTGCTGGTTTGGCCTCAGGTTCCCTTGGTGTGGGTGTTATTGGGGGCAGGTTCCTGTGGCGCCTATTGTCGCCATAGTTTCTGAACTGGGGCGGAACACGGTTTGCCCACGGGGTACGGCTATGCTGCTTGGTGGCTCGGGCTAAGGGGGCGCTGCTTAATTATGCTCAGGCCGCAGCCCGAGCTCTGGTCCCTTCCCACCTCGCTGTCCCGCGGCACCTGTTCTTGACCCCGTTGACAGTGTGTGTGCTTTTCTTGGCATAGACAAGACTTCTGGCCCTGGAAAAGTAGTGAAAGGATGAAATGGGAGGTAATTAGAGAGCAGAAGCTGAGCAGGTGAGATGGGGAGTTTGTTTTGTTGTGTGTGTTAATGCCTAGTTAACTTCAGTGACTAATATTTTGGAGAAAGCATGCTTTTATTAAAGCTTCAGAACCCTAACTCCTTCACTTAAGGTGTGAGGGCTAACAATTTATTTCTGAAACATCAAACCAGCCCTCTAGGGTGGGAATTTTTTTTTTTTAAGCAGAAAAAATCCTTCCAGTCTTTGTTTCTTAATGATGTATAAAGAAACAAGGGCATTTGGAGGGCAACTATAAAAATGCCACATTAGCAAATAGATAATTCATAAGCAATATATTTTTAATAGGGCTGTCAAGCGATTAAAAAATAATTGTGATTAATTGCACTGTTAAAAAATAATAGAATACCATTTATTTAAATATTTTTGGATGTGTTCTACATTTTCATATATATTGATTTCAATTCCAACACAGAATACAAAGTGTACAGTGCTTACTTTATACTTTTATTACAAATATTTTCACAGTAAAAAGCATATAGCATTTTTCAGTTCATCTACACAGGGGTTCTCAAATTTTTGTACTGGTGACCCTTTCACATAGCAAGCCACTGAGGGTGACCCCCCCCCCTTAGAAATTAAAAACACTTTTTAATATATTTAACACTATTATAAATGTTGGAGGAAAAGCGGGGTTTGATATGGAGGCTGACAGCTCGTGACCCCCCCCCCCCACATAATAACCTCATGACCTCATCGGGGTCCTGACCCCCAGTTTGAGAACCCCGATCTACTATAAGTACTGTAGTGCAATCTCTTTATCATGAAAGTTGAACTTACAAATGTAGAATTATGTACAAAAAAAAACTGCATTCAAACATAAAACAATGTAAAACTTTAGAGCCTACAAGTCCACTCAGTCCTACTTCAGCCAATGGCTCAGACAAACAAGTTTTGTTGCAACTTGCAGGAGATAATGCTGCCCTCTTCTTGATTGCAATGTCATCTGAAAGTGAGAAGAAGTGTTCGCATGACACTGTTGTAGCCAGTGTCACAAGATATTTACGTGCCAATGCGCTAAAGATTCATATGTCCCTTCATGCTTCAGCCACCATTCCAGAGGACATGCGTCCATGCTGATGACGGGTATTGCTCAATAACAATCCAAAGCAGAGTGAACTGATGTATGTTCATTTTCATCATCTGAGTCAGATGCCACCAGCAGTTTGATTTTCTTTTTTTTGATGGTTCAGGTTATGTAGTTTCTGCATTGGAGTGCTGCTTCTTTTAAGACTTCTGAAAGCATGCTCCACACCCCGTCCCAGTCAGATTTTAGAAGGGACTTCACATTCTTAAACCTTGGGTTGAGTGCTGTAGCTATTTTGAGAAATCTCACACTTCTTTGCGTTTTGTCAAATCTGCTGTGAAAGTGTTCTTAAAATGAACAATATGTGCTGGGTCATCATCTGAGACTGCTATAACACGAAATATATGGCAGAATGCGGGTAAAACAGAACAGGAGACATACAATTCTCCCCGAAGGAGTTCAGTCACAAATTTAATTAACGCACTATTTTTTTAATGAGCATCATCAGCATAGAAGCATGTCTTTTGGAATGGTGGCCGACGCATAAAGGGGTATACGAATGTTTAGCATATTGGCATGTAAATACCGTGCAACGCCAGCTTCAAAAGTGCCATGCGAATGCCTGTTCTCACTTTCAGGTGATCTAAATAAGAATTAGGCAGCAGTATCTCCCGTAAATGTAAACAAACTTGTTTGTCTTAGTGGTTGGCTGAACAAGAAGTAGGACTGAGTGAACTGGTAGGCTCTAAAGTTTTACATTGTTTTGTTTTTGAGGGCAAGTATGTAACAAAAAAAATCCACATTTGTAAGTTACACTTTCACATTAAAGAGATTGCACTACAGTACTTGCATGAGGTGAATTGAAAAATACTACTTATTTTGTTTATCATTTTTACAGTGCAAATATTTGTAATAAAAAATAATAAAGTGTATTCTGTGTTGTAATAGAAATCAATATATTTGAAAATGTAGAAAAATATCCAAAAATATTTAAAACATTTCAATTGGTATTCTATTGTTTAACAGTGCAATTACTCACAATTAATTCTTTTGAGTTAATCGCGTGAGTTAACTGCGACTAATGGACTGCTCTAATTTTTAACTATATGTAACTGACCAATTTAATTCTCTTTTGCATATATATATTTGTGTGTGTGAAGATTAAGCACATGAATTCTGTGGGGACATATGTACCTCTTTTGTGTCTCCAGTTGTTAGATTGATGAAGCTATTGGACTAACAGTGATGTGGCTGAATTGTACTCTCTATGGATAGTTACAAAACCTCTAAGACTTGTCTGAAGCCCTAAGACTTTTATTGTTTAAAGAAGGTGATATCAGTAGAGGAGAGACACTTAATGTAGAGTGTAGCATTTACTTTGTCTCTTCCATTGTGAATTTGGAAACTACTAAATAGCTAGTTATACATAATAAAGATTGCTGAGAAATGAATCTTTCAGGGAAAGGTGGGTCTCCTTAAGGAAGACTAATACTGGAACAACAGTAAAAGTAGTGTGTGAGCAGCAGAGAGCCACACCAAAGGCTTATCTCTCCATGGAAAATCTTGTCCTCGCTTCACCCTGTCTTTACTTTTCGTGGTGCAACTGGGGAACATTGATAGCTGTCAGTATGCCGTGGAGTGTTCTCTCAATCATTGATCTCCTTGGTCTCTTCTATGTTTCCATTATAGGTGGATTCCTAGCTGTGGTGTTCCAGCCAGGGTCTGAATATGGCAACCAAGGATTGTGTCTCCTCTGAAGAGGGAGCCTCATTAGAATTACCCCTTCCAGGACCGAGTGACTCTGATGAGCTGAGCAAATCCTACCCTTGGACCAATAAGAGTAGAAAAAGTGGGCTTTCCAGACTCTGCCGGAGTAAAGCTTCTTTGTCTGGTGATTATTGTGTAGCACTCTGAATTTGGCAATGTGAATTTATGAGTCAAGATATGTGTTCTTTCCAATGCCTTAAGACTTTCCCAATAAATTAGAAATGACACAGTTAAAGAAGTAAGTGAAAAAACAAAACAAAAAAGAGACGTGTTCAGGAAGTTGTACCAAAGGGGCGAGGAGGAGGAGGTGGTTGAATCTAGAACAGATATAGGGATGTGGAAGGAATTTGACTACTTCTGAACCCAGAACATATACATGGGTTGGATGAAGGTCTTACTACATGGTGACTATTACCAGCATAATGGTTTATGTACCCTTATGTTGCCTTGTTTTAGACCAGAGGTTCTCAAACTGTGGTCCAAGTTCCATTCAGGTGGTCCGCAGATAGTTCCCTCTAAGGTGTGAACCTGGGGGCGGCTGCACATGAGAGAATGAATGGCCACCCACCTAATTAGTGGAGCTGCACAGGTATGGCTCCACTAATTATGTGCCTGAACCCTGGAGAAGATGCACATGTAAGGTGAGGTGGTGGCCTTGGGGGGAATAGCGGGTAGTTGGGAGGAGGCAGTGGGGTGAGAAGAGGGGGTGAGAAGAATTTGGGATGTGCAGAGCTGCAGTGGCCAGAGAAAGAGGTGACTTTCCCCAGTTCCAGGGATGCGGCTGCCAGGGAGAGACGGCCCTTCTTCCCAGCCTCAGCTCTGTGGCTGGAGAGAGACCCCCCCCCCCCCTTCCTTCCCAGCCCCAGCTCGGGGGCTGCTCTGGTGGGGGAGAGACCCTTCTTCCCAGCCCAGCTTGGGGGCTGCCATGGCAATGGGGAGTGGGAGAGACCCCCCTCCTTGCCAGCCCTAGCTTGGGGGCTGCCGCAACAGGGGGGAGAGGGCACATCCATCACATTAGAAAGGTAAGGTTACTGATATTAAAATGAGTTGTGTGCTTTTTATTTGTAGAACAAAAAAACTTTTATTATTGAGGGTTTTTTTTAAATATATAACTCTTTTATCCAAAGTGCTTTACAATAGTTAGCTAACAGTACAAACAACATTTGGAAAGATCATTAAGTGGTTCGCCGAGACCCTCAGCAAGTTTCAAGTGGTCTGTGGGGAAAAAAAAGAGTTTGAGAACCACTGTTTTAGACACCTTCTCCGGTACTGCCTACCCCTGAAAGCTGCTTGTTCTTTTGGGAGTGAAATGACTTCATAGGTGACACTGTGATATTTCCTGAAGTACCTCTCTTTTGATGTAGGAGTTCTGAGAATTTCAGCACAGTCACTTGGCAAGATGTGCCCTACAGATGTATGTATGTTTGTTTGTTAGTAGTCAAAAGCATAGGTGGGTGAACAGCGCTTCCTCACCAGTTCCAGTGCTGCTGTAGTTATAATCAGCTAATTAACTAGTTTATGACTAAACAAATATTTAATGGGACAGGGTCTATCTAAAAATCATTAATAACAGCTTAGATTATTAAAACTGAGAGAATTTTTAAAATCATCATTTGTTCTTTTCTCAGCTTGGCCAAAAGAAAATAGACTAGTAAAATAGTGCATGGGAACCAGTAACATCACATTTTTCCAGCCGTTGAGTCATAGATACTGGAATACTTAAATCTGATCCAAACAACTGTTCTTATTAACATTAAAAATATGAAAACATTTCTATTTAATACTAGGCTTTTGATTTTAAAGAAAGATTTTCAAAACCTTAAATTTTTAGACTAAACTACTTGACAGTTGCTTCAATGGGTGATTGGTCTTTCCCTGAAAATTGTCTCCCCACTAAATGTTCTTTTATATCAGACTTCTTTAGCTACAGAGACGTTCATCTTTTTTCCTTTTTTTCTAGAGGATGGATGGACTTCCTATTGCTTATCTTCACTGGCTGCTCACAACATTTGTTCTGGCAATCGTGGTAACCCTTGGGCTCATTTGGAACTTGCCTCCTTATCCTGTTCAGTCGGTAGCACCTCTTCTTGTTCCTTCTTGAATGTCCTGAGTGTAGAGGAATCCCTCCAGTCGCTCCCAGCTGCTGTGTGCAACCCAAATAAAGCCATCTTCACTGTGGATGTCAGGACAACAGAGGTACAGGGAGTCCTCAACTTTATGACGTTCGCCTTACGATGAACAGCACTTAGACATTTCTGAATTGACACCCTGATTTGACTTACGACAATTGGTTTCGACTTTACGACACTCCGTCCCACAATGGAGTGGATTGCGTTTCCGAGTTATGACGTTTCGACTTAGGATGCAATTTTCAGGACCAATTGTGTCTTAAGTCCGAGGACTGCCTTTACCAGCCTTTTACCATGGCTGTAGCAGGATCACCCACTAAAAATGAGCTTTGTATAGTTCTGTTATAAACCACATAGCTTTATGAAGATTCAGACTTGTGTAATTTTTACTTGTATATGTAACGGAACTCGTAGTCATTATCATGTCTTTAAAATATTTGAGATTTATGTATCCCAAGTATAGTTTATAATTGGCAAAATGCACAAGACAAGATCAGACAGAACACTGATCTCTTGAGCCCTTTTCAAGCAGAGTAGGGGAAAATAAAACTTTATGGCAAACTTTAATACAAATTATAAAATTTAAAAATACACCTCTACCCCGATATAACGTGGCCCGATATAACGCGGTAAAGCAGCGCTCCTGGGGGGCGGGGCTGTGCACTCCACGTTATATCAAACTTGCTTTGATCCGCTGGTTTCACCTATAACGCAATAAGATTTTTTTGGTTCCCGAGGACAGCATTATATCGGGGTAGGGGTGTACTTGGGGTTCTCTGTACTTAGTGCTATATTCATTTAAGCTTATGGCCAGTGTATCTAGATGACTGAAAGTTTAGGCATTTCTCATGCAGACATAGGTCCTACACTGAGTATGTAAAATGCTCTTTGTGGTACAAAAGACACTGTGTAGTTTACACAAAAGAACTGTAGACACTGTGTGGTTAATGCACCTTTTGAAGGTCTGGAGCAGGTCACTTTATTTAAAATAAAAAAGACTATTCAGCTGCAAGCAGCAGTTGCAGCCGCAGTAAGCTGGAGACAGAACTGTGCTTGATGTAGCTTGTAAAGAAGGACTCTTTCACTGTGCTAACTGGATTATTTTACTGTAATCAATTTAAAGGAATTGTAATTAAGTTAAGAGCAAGGGTTGGCTAATTGGATTTTGGATACTAGTCTGCAGGTTGCTGATCAATTGTTTCTGCTGTTAGATAGATCTAAAACTATAGTCCTATTTAGGATTTACTTGTAAATATAACATAATTTTATTTCACTAGATAGTCTTGTTTTCACAGGCCAAACAGCTGGAGGGCGCCGAATAGTATACAAGAAAGGGAGAAAGATAAAAGGAATGCTGTGTCTCTGTTTCATTTACCAGATACGTGACTATGGCTTTGTCTATACGACACGGCTTTTAGCGACACAGCTGTGTCGCTAAAAGTCGGGCAGTGTAAACGCTATTTGTCAGCACTTTTGCAAGCAAAATACTTCCACTGCCTACGAGCGGGGTTCATGTTGTCGACAGGAGAGCGCCCCTGCTGACAAGGAGCCATTTACACTGCCACCTGCCATGGCAAACTTTTGTCTTTTGGGGGGGCTTTTTTAAGCACCTGTGAATGACAAAACCTTTTGTCATTCAATTGGCAGTGTAGACAAAGCCTGAAGCAGCAGATTATCATTAAAATTGAAACAGACATAGGAATACTACTAAGTATGAAGTGAAATATGTAGCAGGTTTCAGAATAAAAGTAGGACCTATCATTTCCAACTTCCATTGAGAGAAGATGTGACATAATGAAATATTAGACCAGCCACCTGGTAGGAGAACTAGAAATAAAATTCTTACTGCATTCTTTTGCCTCTCTTCTAGATTCTCGTTGCCAATGACAAAGCCTGCAAGCTCCTTGGGTACAGTAGTCATGAGCTGATTGGCCAGAAGCTATCCCAGTTAATATCAAAATCTACTCCGGGTATAGTGGAGGCCCTAGGGGAGGAACATGTGGAGGCTGATGGATATGCAGCTGTGGTTTCTGGAACAGTGGTGTGTGAGATGTTCAAGCAAATAATCCCTTACAGAAGTACCCTTGTGTGATTTATTTCAATTTAACTCTTCAGTGTCCTCCAGTACATGTCCCTGGGTTAGAGGTAACCTTTTGTCACTATTTGACAGTGGTGGAGGCATTTCTTTTTGAAAAGAAGCTTATAAACATCTTTTGCCTTTTTAATTCTGGCTTATGTAGTCCATTTGGGAGGCACGCGTAAGATTCTTCCTTGTGTCAACTTGTATAGTCAGGATGACTCTTGCTCAAATGAATTCATAATGGACACTAGCCAATGTTAATGGCTCAACATAGAACAGTTTAATACTAATGCAAGATTCCCAAGGGCTGTCTCAATGTAATTTAAAAAAAAAATTAAACTCTTAAATTGCATTCCATGAATTATAATAGTTATCAACGCTGTCAAATGCCATGAAATATCTGAGGATATATATGGCAAAACACTTAACTGAAAATGAAAGAACAATTGATATCTTGCCTTCAAGGGAATATAATAAGCCATAAAGTATGTGGAACTGTCTGAGAGAAATGTCTCAAAAAAAAAAAAAAGCCTTTTTTCTGCTATTGTTCACAGTTATTGCGTGTGCAAATATTCTGGAGGGAAAACGAGCTCATATCCTCTCTGCAGGTCTTCTCTTTTAAAAGAGATTTACAACACTTAAGAACTACAGCTGTCTCAGCCCTAAAACAAGTTTGGGGAGAAAAGTGAAGATTTGGTTGGCTGAGACCCCAGAATAAAAATTAGCATTTCTGGCAGCTGTTCAACTCAAAATTTGTGCTATTAAATATATTTTAGAGACTTCTTGCGGTGTAGTAAAAATACATAAACCCTTTCTATCACAAAACTAGTAAGGCCTGATATGAACAGGGCAGGGGGGAAAAGGGAGTAAACCTCATATGAAAGAATCCTCTTGTTTGAGAGGAATCTATTCCAACAAGAAATGAAACTGGCATTTTTGCAGTTGAAATTAATAAAGCTACTGTTGAAGTTGAGTCTGCTGGTTTATTTCCACAATAACGCCACCGATAACTCGTCTTGCAAGGATCCAGCTGCTCTTTTGGTTATTGTAACTTACTGAGATTCCCATAAGGAATGCATCTTTGGATGTATGGTATTAGAGTATCATTTTTAAAAAGGCATGCAAAAGTTGGGAAACACCTTGATCTTTTTTCTTAGGTTGAAGAGAACAACATAGTGTGTGTGATCAGTGATCTATTTGCAAACCTTCGGCCCTTTATATTAGAGCCATATTTATTCTAACAAAGCAAAAACACTGGATCTTACTGAGGACTCCATGTTGATTGTCCATGTCAGGTGTGAGGTTTAAAAACAAAGCTGTTATCCAAGCACAAAGAAGTTTTAATGTTTCATGCTCTTTCAATGGCTGAGTAACTTAAACAACTTTATTTGTAACAGCATTTCAGCAAAGCCGCAATATTGGAGATACAAATGTATAAATATGCAGCTTGCATATTGCTGATATGCATGCACTGAATGTGCTGTGGTCTCGTTTTTAGTGTCTGTTTGCATGCTTATACACTGAAAAGGACGATAGGAAATAGTTCAAGACTTAAAGGCATTAGGTAGGATCTTTGGCTGCAGCCAAAGAGCACCAAGTGCAGTGTAGGAACAGTGCGTACGAAGGAGTTGCTTTTGTCTCCTGTAATCCTTCGTAGGTGCAGGCTCCTGCTGTAACTTAGAACAGACTCAAAGATGTTCTAAATTATTCCAGTTGTCAGTGCCCCCAAGAAGGGTAGAGTAACATTGGCCAGAGAGTGCCTCATTGTATAGTGCCAACTGCTATCTTCTGTTTTTAGTTTACACAAAAAAGAGGAAGCTTGATTTAACTCCGGGGTTCTCAAACTGGGGGTCGGGACCCCTCAGGGGATTGCAAGGTTTTTATATGGGGGGTTGCAAGCTGTCAGCCTCCAACCCAAACCCCGCTTTGCATCCAGCATTTATAATGGTGTTAAATATATAAAAAAGTGTGTTTAATTTATAAGGGGGGGGGTTGCATTGAGAGGCTTGCTATGCGAAAGGGGTCACCAGTACAAAAGTTTGAGAACCACTGATTTAACTGGTCCTTCATGTGTTAGTGCTTTATAAATATAATGGGATTGCCCCAAGATTACCACTTTGTCTCACTTGTAGTTCATCTCAGATATGACAGCTCAGCTTTGCTTTGCAATCCTATAGTCCTGCCCAGAACTGTTTGTCAAACCCCCTATAGTACAAATGGAGGTTCCCATTTAACTGAATGTTTTGGCGAATGCAAGAGGAATTGGCACCATTAAGGAAGACTTTTTCACTTTGCCCTGTTCAAAAAATTAATAAAGATCCCTTATCTTGCATTTCTAACAGCAAGAGAGAGACATCTCAGTTTGAAATCTTATTCAGCTCTCATTGCCCTGAAGCTGTTGGTAGGTAAAAAGAGACATGTTGGTATACTGTATTTAATGCTGATTTCTGTTAACAGGTGGATGTTATAGGACATAGCAATGAGAAGATCCCTGTCTCAGTCTGGGTGAGGAGAATGAGAAGCAAGGACAACCAATGCTGTGTGGTTGTGCTGGAACCAGTGGAAAGACTCTCTGCCTCTGTTTCCTTCAGAAGTGATGTGAGTGTTCTGTTCTATTAGTCACAAAATGTCAGAGCAATTTGACATAAAAGAGCTTTTGTGCAAGTGAGGGGGTCTTAAAAGCCTTAACAGACAATTTAGTACTCATGACTATGAAAGAAGTATGTAGTACTGGCTAGAGCCAGGTGTAGTGTGGGCAGACTCTGCAAATTTCTCCCACGCAGCTGTGCCAGTTCATCTCAGTCTTGACTTGCACTTTCTAACATGATTAGCTGAGTGGTCTCTCCTCAAGGCACACTTTGCAGTGGAATAGATGGAATACTGCAGGTGAATTAACAGACATGATTGTAAATCTTTGTGTACAAGCACTTTTTGTTGGGGGAAATCCCAGATTCTGTTTTTCCACTTGCCTCATGTGGATTTTAGCTACATTTGGTTTCCGTGCATAAAAATAGTGTCAGAGTGGCACTGTATCATGCCGCATCTGCTTACTGAATCAGTGGTTGTTACTGGTATTGTCTCTCTTCATGCGCACTTCCAGCCATATTGTTTGATATTAGCATAAACTGCTGTTTGGGAATGGTGTGGCCAGTGGTTAAAACATTACAATTATGAGGGTCATGTGAACTCTTTTTAAGGGAGAGATTACATCGTGTGACCTTCTTTTTGCACATCTCCATGGTTACACATCATTGGAAGAAGTAGTTGGGCACTACATAACAGACCTGATTCCTTCGCTGCAGATCCCTCCTCCTGGCAAGAAAATTCCAAAGGTACTGTGTGATCTATCAACTAAGCTGTTCCTTGCTCTTCTCTCTTGTGATATAAATATTGCACAGTCTTCATATTTCATATGTGTTGGCTTTCTCTAGTTGGGTAACAAATAGAGCCTTTGGTGGCAGATTTAGCACCTAAGACCTAAGTCTCCTGATAATGGCTATGGAGTTGTTGGTTGCTGTTCAGGTGTTTCCTAGCTAGGTAATGAGCTAGGGCTTTCACTGCAGAATCTCTCCTAGTGAAATGACACATTCTCCCCTCTACCCCCTTCCCTCCCCCTGACCCGGAAAGCTTTCCTGTGCATAACCTGATGTGCATGCTGTAATGTAAAGTGTTTCTCTTTTTAGAATCTCAAGATCCAGAGATCTGTAGGTCGAGCCAGGGAGGGCACAACATTTCCTCTCAGTTTAAAGCTGAGGGCTAGCCTTCCTGATGAGGACCAAGTCCCAGTGGTTGAGGATGGACTCCTACAGGAGTGCAAGACAGGATCTTCCACAGACTATTCTTACTCTGCCACTGTCTGGGTTTTCACTGCCATCAGTGGGCTTATCACACTCCAACAAGATGGGACCATCTATGGCATCAACAACAGTTTTGCTTTAATGCTGTTTGGCTATGAGAGAAAGGAGCTGCTGGGAAAGGTGAGGCCTGAATTCTCATCCCTCCTCCCCCCCCAAAAATGATTGGTGTGTCTTAATGATCTCAAGTCTGCCAGCAAAAGAATCTATTCCACTTGCTCAGTTAGAATTGCTGTTTTCAACAAATAAGTGTGGGGTGGTCGTTGGTGCATAAGTTAACTTCTGAACAAAGGATTGCCAAATTTTAAGTATGCGGGAGCAGGCTATGCAATCTCTTGTCTTCCATCACTGTTGTGGATCATGTTTGTCTGACTTCCCACAAGGATCAGATTGGATTGCTTTCTCCACCAGCACAGGTTATTGGCATCTGTCACCAACCAGTGAGGAGTCAGTCTGGTTCATACTGTTGCACTCTGTATTTTAGAACATCACCTTCCTGATTCCTGGTTTCTGTAACCACATGGATAGAATTGATGAATCCTCCTTGCCATTTCCCCCTCTTGATGATTGCATGGAGACAGAAAATGGACGAACCTCTGGAGATATTAAAAGAGCCCAGCGGGGAGACTGTTGTATAGCAGATAATAGTGAAGGTAAAATGACCTGAAAGGGGAGAAGCATGTCACTGAAAATGGTTGTGTGTGCTATGAAATCATTGGATTTCTGTATAGTTGAAACCACGTGTTTGAAATAATCAGTTACATTGCATGGATGGAAACTTGATTTTACTTCTACTTCCCTCTGCATTTCTAATGGCAAGGAACCAAAGAACATGCCAGTTCAGAAATAATTATACCAAGAATAAATAATACTTTGCATGTATAGCATCCTTTTTTCTCAAAGCACTTTAAAACGTTTGAAATTTAACTGGCTTGACAGAAGTGTCGGTATGCAGAAGTCTACTGTATTAGCATTTTAAAGGAGAACCTTAATATTGGTTAGCCAATATTTGGATCTTTGCTGGTTTGTTTCTGGTAAGAGGAGAAAGTGCTGATGAGTTAGGGATATTATTTGGTGCAATCCTGTCTATTTACAAAGAATGGAAACACCTTTCTGTTCCCCTGAACACAATAGGAACAAATTGGAGACAGTTTATTTCTTTGCTTACAGTTTCCAAGTGTACCTTACCAGACAGGGCCCTGTCTACAAGAAGCTCTTTCTCTCTCGGCTTCCTTGCTATCACTGCTTCTCTGGCTTTCTCATGGCTTTTCTTGCTCTGACACACAGTGGCATTCCGAACAATGCTCCAGCCCCTGCATTTGAAATCTGTTCCCAGGGATCTTCTTCTTCTTCTCCCTGAGTTAGTTTGTGTTCAGGCCTTCCGTGTGGCCTGTGCTTTGGATGGTTGCTTCTATTGTTTCAGCTATCTTATTCCATAAATGAGTTTAATTGCTTCTTCCATTCAGCCAGAATAAAGGGCAGCTGGCATGCCCTTCAGCAGTATGTGATTGTCTATGGATCAAATACACACTTGTTGTCAGCTAGCAACATCCTCCAAATAAGTCAAATACAAAAGAACAGTAAAAGTATTTTAAAGATGACAGAAGAATTCTCAATCAAGTAGAGTTGCCATGTTGGAGAATGCATTTGTGAGCTGAATACCTGGGGTGGGGGAAGCAAGAAATTTATCAAGTTGCTCAGTCCATTTGTCATTGTAGTTAAAATTCTAGTTTAACAAAAGAGCTCTTGTTGGTGTTTTGGTTAGTTAATTTTACTACTTAATGGAGCTGTTAAAATAATAGACCTGGTGTTACAGTGTCTTGCTAAATTCCTTGCTTTTTCATGCATTGAAATCAGAGCTGTATTTCCAAAGTCATAGTGTACATCTTCCAAAATGAGCTCCTTCTGAGAAATAGCTATGCAATGGCAGCTACCACTGTGATCGCTCTCAGCTGGAAACAGTGGTGAGTATTTCTAAGAATTCTCCCGGAAATTCACTTTTAATATGCTGAAATACTTTTATCTAACAAATGAGCAATTACTGCAATCTAAGGCATTCTTGCTAATCACACTATTTTTCTTATAGCAAATTCTTAAGGTGTGTGGCTTTATTTTGAAAACTTCTTTTTGGAGAAGAAAAGGCGAGGGGAATGGTTTTGGTTACTGTGTTCAGCAAACTTCTAGCTGTCACTGATGCACACAACCATTCTATAAGATTCCTTATATTTAAAAGTACCTCTGGCTGCTTACTCTGATCACATTTCAGCAGTATGTCTTCCCACCCACTCTGTTTTGTCTCTATTCTTTTCCTTTCATTCTGTTCTTTTCCCTTTCCCTCTGTAGCATCTGCTCTCTGGCACCAAATACGTATGTATTGATGAGGATCAGTGGCTTTTCAAAAGTGCTATTGTCATCTGTTAATGAAATAACTTAGAGCTTTCCTTTTGAAAAGAATCCCATGACCTCCAATGCAAGCTTTTATTAGTGCAGTGGACTTGACTCATAGAATTACTTCCAAATCCTGGTGGTTTGGCTGCTTTGGATAGCATTTGCTTCTGTGAAGATTCTGGATAAAGTAATGTCGAAGTTTCCATTATAATCACTGTCTCCATAATCTCAGACTTTTTAAAAGTATTCTCCTTCTGCATGGGTATTTTCCATGCTGGGTCTCAATGCAAAAATAGATTAAGATATTTTAAAGAGCGTCTGAGCATAATACTTTTGTGGACAAACGTGAAATTGTGTATCGTACAGGTGAGAAGTAAGTTAGATATTTAAGCAAAACAAAGTCTTAAAGTGTTTCAGAAGGCTGGCTTTTCTACAGTAAATTCCAGATTGATTCATGTTATAATCCAAGACAAAGGACTCTCATTTCTCCATTTCTGCAAACTGTAGAGGTTCAAATTATAATTTGAGTGTGTGTTGGAGTATTTTGGTACTACACCCTTTGGTAAGCCATTAAGGGCTAATTTTGTTACAGGAGTAACTCCAATGGAGTTATGCTTACAGAGAATTTTGGTCCTAAATAATAAAATTAGAGATCTGAGATGAGTGAACTATTATATGTTGTCAAGTATCAGAGGGGTAGCCGTGTTAGTC
Source organism: Trachemys scripta elegans (assembly GCF_013100865.1). NCBI lineage: Eukaryota > Metazoa > Chordata > Testudines > Emydidae > Trachemys > Trachemys scripta. Next base: position 47,907,312 of record NC_048306.1, on the reverse strand, counting down.
TGATTCTGTAAAAAGCAACAGAGGGTCCTGTGGCACCTTTAAGACTAACAGAAGTATTGGGAGCATAAGCTTTCGTGGCTAAGAACCTGACTTCTTCAGATGCAAGTAATGGAAATCTCCAGAGGCAGCTATGAATCAGTATGGAGATAAAGAGGTTAGTTCAATCAGGGAGGGTGGGGTGCTCTGCTAGCAGTTGAGGTGTGAACACCAAGGGAGGAGAAACTGCTTCTGTAGTTGGATAGCCATTCATAGTCTTTGTTTAATCCTAATCTGATGGTGTCAAATTTGCAAATGAACTGGAGCTCTGCAGTTTCTCTTTGGAGTCTGGTCCTGAAGTTTTTTTGCTGTAAGATGGCTACGTTTAAATCTGCTATTGTGTGGCCAGGGAGGTTGAAGTGTTCTCCTACAGGTTTTTTTATATTACCATTCCTGATATCTGACTTGTCCATTTATCCTTTTGCATAGTGACTGTCCAGTTTGGCCAATGTACATAGCAGAGGGGCATTGCTGGCATATGATGGCATA
>NC_048306.1:47831114-47897641 GCF_013100865.1 Trachemys scripta elegans | reverse complement strand
GGGGGAAACTTGGCTAATACAAAAATCCTATTTAATTGGAAAGTTGAGATAAGATTAGTCAATTAATCTATATGCACTGCTCTGTTTCTATGATAGTGTGTGGTATTTAGAGAGTACCACTTGAACATTTTGGAAGGCTGATTTCTAGTGGTCTGAAATGTCACCCATAATAACCTTTAAAAGACTGCTGCCACAAGTGGGGTAACATTAAGTGAGGTTTCCCCAAGTCTGATTAATAAATCAGGTATTTTTATGTACTTTTCCTTTACTGCTGGCACACAAAGGTTTGTGTAAACTGAAACTCCCCCTTACTCTTCTGCTCTGCCTGCTTGATTGGATTGTGGTGTCACAAAATTAACAGAATTGTTTGTTTGCAAATTGTGATGCTATACTTAATTATGGCATCACAGAATGAATTGTGCAGAAGGAAGTGACTGAGGGCTTGTCTACCCTTGAAACGCTGCAGAGCTGCAGCTGCATTGCTGTGTCTCTTGAGCATAGATACTACCTGTGTCAACAGGAGGGGTTCTCCCATCAGTGTAGTTTACCACCTCTCAGGCAGGTGGATTGCAAGGAAGAATTCTTCTGTCGACCTAGTGCTGTCTATATGGGGAATTAGGTCATATAACTACATCGCTCTGGGATGTGAAAAATCCACATCCCTGAGCGATGTAGTTATATGACCTAATTTTCTAGTGTAGACCAGGCCTCAGTATTTAGGAGTGAGTTATCTTATTTATGTAAAAGTTCACGCCCAAATACTCAGACTTTATAAGCCTGCAGTGATGGGGAAGGAAATGTGAGAAGACTAAATTATTCTTTGGTCAAAATTTTGGATAAAAAAAAAAAAAAACTTTCTGGATTGTGACTAATCATTGGTGCTCCTAACCCCAGGGGATGAACAAACAGCATGGCTAAAAGGCACCCTAACCTTACACATTTGGAGAGCGCAAAATCTTAGTTTGCTTCCAAATATATTTCCCAGAGAGCATTACTGCAATACAATGACAGCCATCCCCAGTTGGAGGCAGCTCCTCATCTTGTATAGATGAGATGTAAACAAACCCCCCAAATATGCCTATCAGCGTTCTGTTGTGTTCTGGATTATTCTGGATAAGTGTCCCTCATGTAAACTTCTTTGTATTGTGACCTCACTCTTTGTGCTTCAGCTAGTGTCAGCAGTGGGATATCTGCACTGCAGAAATATCCTCCATAGAGACATCAAGGATGAGAACATCATTATTGCTGAAGATTTCTCAATCAAACTGGTGGACTTTGGCTCAGCTGCTTACTTGGAACCTGGCAAGCTGTTCTACACCTTCTGTGGGACAATTGAGTACTGCTCACCAGAAGTCCTCTTGGGCAATCCGTACGTACTGGACCTGAGTGAAAACTGCTCTTGTGTTCCTTGTTAGCAATGCACTTGTAAGGCCGGGGCAAAAGAATGACAGAATGACGTTTAAACTATTGTAATTAGCAACTATGCTAGACCCATTGAAATAAATTGGGTATTTCACACCTCAAAGCTCTGCTTTCAGGTACTCTGCAAACTCACAGACACTGCTGCATGGGTTGCACTTGGCTCACATAGTTTGAAGATTTTCTTCACTACTGTTGCAGAGACTTCATTTCTCTCTTTCAAATGAAAGCTGAGACTGGGTAACAATTGAGAAATCTGTGGGCCCCTGCCCATTAGTCCTTCTTGCCTCCTCAACGGAGTGCACCCTCACATTGGGAAATACTGCTTTAAGTTTGGTCAGTTGTCCAAATGCAATCTAAGCATCTCAAAATGTCTTGATCATTTTCCATACGTCTTTTATCAAGATCGTAAAGGAATTCTCCTCTGCACTCTGCACAAGCGTGAATGTTCCCAGCCAAAGGGGGACTAACTGCCTGGTGTGATTAGAATGCAAGTGCCACTTCAAGCTGAACTAGTGGTGCTCATGCAGTGCCTTATTAAAAATAGCATGCCGGGTGAGCTTCTGGCTGCCATGCTGTACAACCAAGTTAAGGAGCAGGTTTAAGATTTTTATCCCTAGCCTGGTAGGGTCTAGGTGAGTCATATCACAACTTAATCTGTTCTGTGTTTCTCACTATCTACATCTACATCTTAATAGATGGGTCTTGGTGACCCATCACCCCTCCCATTCAAGCCTGTTTATGAACACAAATCTCTTTGACAAGTACAGCAATTGTTTACATAGAAAAACAAGGTATCGGGGAATTATTTATATTGTAGCTGTTCTTTAACTTGCCGTATTTTGAAGAAAGACATTTTGTCATTTCCCATTCCCATCCTATTCTGTCCCCCTTCTCTACTTGCTTTCTGGCACGTACTTCTCTGCTGCTTGATCAGTTTGTTGTCCTCTCCTTGATCATGCTGTCCTGTAGTCTGGGCTTCCTCTCTTACTACATGTATCTCCCTGCCGATTGGTTCATTGCTCCCCCAGACGCAGGGTCCAGGCATCGGTTTGTCTCATTCCCCATCTCCTCTGAACGTTCCTTTCCAAGTGAAGTTAGCAGGTTATGGATTCAGCCTCTGAAGAAGAATTGCAGTTCGTCCTCCTGGGAGCAAGGACTACTATTAGGGACATGTAGGTTAGCTGTTCCTCCTTGTTTCTAGCTGTTCACCTGCGTCCCCTCCCCAGGCTCTTCTTTCTAATTAAATTAAAAAAAATTAAATTAAATTAATGGAGATATCCTATCTCCTAGAATTGGAAGGGACCTTGAAAGGTCATCGAGTCCAGCCCCCTGCCTTCACTAGCAGGACCAAGTACTGATTTTGCCCTAGATCCCTAAGTGGCCCCCTCAAGGATTGAACTCACAACCCTGGGTTTAGCAGGCCAGTGCTCAAACCTCTGAGCTAATGGAAAAAACTTGACATGTATAGCAGCAGCTGGAAAAAAGGAGGCGAGCCAGTCCTTTCTCCAGGGCAGCAGCAAGCGCTTTGTGCAGTCCACAGTGTAGGAACAGCTACTTTGAGTAGACCAGGGGTAGGCAACCTATGGCACGTGTGCCGATTTTCAGTGGCACTCACACTGCCTGAGTTCTGGCCACCGGTCCGGGGGGCTCTGCATTTTAATTTAATTTTAAATGATGCTTCTTAAACATTTTAAAAACCTTATTTACTTTACATACAACAATAGTTAAGTTATATATTATAGACTTATAGAAAGAGACCTTCTAAAAACGTTAAAATGTATTACTGGCACGTGAAACCTTAAATTAGAGAGAATAAATGAAGACTCGGCACATCACTTCTGAAAGGTTGCCGATCCCTGCAGTAGACTGATGACTAAACTGTGTTACCAGTGAATTAACAAATGTCACTTTGTGACGTTCCCTTGGTGTTATCTGTACCGGTGATCTGCTAGGTCACTCCAATCCTCGACTCTGGGAGCCAGCCTTTACACTGCTCTGCTGTGAGAACCCCCACTCCCAGGTTGTTCCTGCATGGCTGCTAACATGCAAATTGCTCCCAGCTACATGAGTGAGCACTTTTGGCCAGCCGCTGCTTGGATTGTGCAACTGAATGACACTAGCCAGTATCTCTGGTCCCAGACACAACCCTAGGAACCTCTGTCTTGCAGTGTCCAGTTATGCCCACTGGATGCTTCAAGCTTATATGAATTCATCAGTTTAACAAAGAAATTGATATGTACCAGATTTGTTATCCCAAGGGGAGTCTCTGACATGCTTCAAACCAAACGCACTGCTTCCGGTGGAATAAACAAATTTATTAACTACAAAAGATAGATTTTAAGTGATTATAAGTCAAAGCACAAGAAGTCAGATTTGGTCAAATGAAACAAAAGCAAAAAGCATTCTAAGCTGATCTTAACACTTTTAGTGCCCTTACAAACTTAGATGCTTCTCACCATAGGCTGGCTGGCTGCCCTTCAGGCAGGCTCTCCCCTATGATCAGCGCTTCAGTCTCTCGGTGGTGGTGTCTGTAGATGGAGGTGGAAGAGAGAGAGCATGGCAAATGTCTCTCCCTTTTATCATGTTCTTTCTTCCCTCTTGTCTTTTGCCCCCCCCCTTCAGAATCAGGTGAGCATTACCTCATCGTAGTCCCAAACTGAACAAGGGAAGGGGGGTGACTTACTTGAGAGTCCAACAAATCCTTTAATAGAATCATAGAATATCAGGGTTGAAAAGGACCTTAGGAGGTCATCTAGTCCAACCCCTGCTCAAAGCAGGACCAATCCCCAACTAAATCATCCCAGCCAGGGCTTTGTCAAGCCTGACCTTAAAAACCTCTAAGGAAGGAGATTCCACCACCTCCCTAGGTAATCCATTCTAGTGCTTCACCACCTTCCTAGTGACATATCCCCCCCTAATATCCAACCTAAACCTCCCCCACTGCAACTTGAGACCATTACTCCTTCTTCTGTCATCTGGTACCACTGAGAACATTCTAGATCCATCCTCTTTGGAACCTCCTTTCAGGTAGTTGAAAGCAGCTATCAATCCCCCCTCATTCTTCTTTTCTGCAGACTAAATAATCCCAGTTCCTTCAGCCTCTCCTCATAAGTCATGTGCTTCAGTCCCCTAATCATTTTTGTTGCCCTATGCTGGAGTCTTTCCAATTTTTCCACATCCTTCTTGTAATGTGGGGCCCAAAACTGGATATAATACTCCAGATAAGGCATCACCAATGCCAAATAGAGGGGAATAATCACGTCCCTTGATCTGCTGGCAATGCCCCTACTTATACAGCCCAAAATACCATTAGCCTTCTTGGCAACAAGGGCACACTGTCGACTCATATCCAGCTTCTCGTCCACTATAACCCCTAGGTCCTTTTCTGCAGAACTGCTGCCTAGCCATTCGGCCTCTAGTCTGTAGCAGTGCATGGGATTATTCCGTCCTAAGTGCAGGACACTGCACTTGTCCTTGTTGAATCTCATCAGATTTCTTTTGACCCAATCCTCTAATTTGTCTAGGTCCCTCTGTATCCTATCCTTACCCTACAGCATGTCTACCACTCCTCCCAGTTTAGTGTCATCTGCAAACTTTCTGAGGGAGCAATCCATGCCATCCTCCAGATCATTAATAAATATGTTGAACAAAACCAGCTCCAGGACCGACACTTGGGGCACTTTGCTTGATACCTAGCGGCTGCCAACTAGACATGGAGCCATTGATCACTATCCGTTGAGCCCGATGATCTAGACAGCTTTCTATCCACCTTATAGTCCATTCATCCAGCCCATACTTCTTTAACTTGCTGGCAAGAATACTGTGGGAGAATCCTTTGTTGCTTCCTAGGCCAGTGTTCTTTGTTCCTGTGAGGCTGGGCTGGGTTTGTCCCATACATGCCCTGATGAGGTGTGAAGTGCCCCTCTGCTGTTGAGAGTTTTGCCTGGGCTTGTTTTAAGCTATGAGGACACATTTTCAGCCTCATAACTTTATACATGAAATTACAACCAATAACATTACTATAACAGCAATGCTCAGTGCATCATGAACCTTCCAAAGACACCCAACATGACCAAACTTTGCATTGGATACCACACAATCATATTATAAGCATGAACATGGGGATGCAGGGTGTTTCCCCAAGGTACAGAGTGTCACACACTTCTAGCTCTGTGTGAAGCAAGTTACCTTCCTTCCCGGATGGGATGTCAAGTGGCTGGACTCTCTCTTGGGAGACTGTTTTTCAGAATGATGAGGGGTGTCCCCTGAGCAGTCTAACCTGTAGTTTGAAACTCTGGTTGGTAAGCCCTGGTCTACGCTACAAACTTATGTAGGTATAGTATAATGACGTCACTCAGGGATGTGGAATGAGCAATGCAGCTATACTGGCCGAACTCTTGGTGTAGACAGCGCTATATTGACAGGAGGACTTATCCTATTGACATTGCTACTGCCTCGTGGGGAATTGGAGTAACTATGCTGACGAGAAAAGCTCTCCCACCAGCATAGGTAGTGTCTTCACTAAGCACTACAGTGGCACTGGTGCACTTGCAGTGCTGTAAGTACACAAGCCATAATTTTGGCCTGAGTTCAGTAGTTAATCTGGTTTTCTGGTCTGGTCTACAACATACAACCAGATATATGTTGTAGCTATACTAGCCCTCTGTGTTCAGGAAGGCTAGGTTCTGATTTAATCTAGAAACTAGATATAACGAGGTGGCTGTTCCTCTAGTGGCTGTTAATTCATGTTGTATAATTTGTTTGCAGTTTGGCATAATTTATCAGTTTCTATTTAGGAGAGGCCCAAGACTAAAATTACTGGAAGTGTTGTATGTGAGGAAAAATACAGAGCTGCATGAAGAAAGCTTGTGTGGTGATTCCCAGTGATAAGTGCTCTCACTTTTGCTAGCACTGACTTGCGAAACTGAATACCAAGTGTTGCGGGTAGAAGGGTGGGAGAGGGTCGGGGTTGTGTGCATGTGCATGAAGGCAGTATAGGACAACTAAAAGTGTTTTTATATATATTTTTTTCTGCTTAAGCATTTATATAGTCGTGTAGAACTCCTAAAATATTTGCATATTAACTTTCCTAACTTTGAAATGAAATTCAGAACCACATATACACAAATGTGTGTTCTTTCATATATCTTGGTGTATGTGGGCTTCTGTGTTTTTGTGTAGGTACCAAGGACCAGAGCTGGAGATGTGGTCGCTTGGCATCACCCTTTATACCCTACTATTTGGAGAGAATCCCTTCTGTGAATTAGAGGAGACCATGGAGGCTGTACTAAATCCTCCTTACAGGGTGTCAGAAGGTGAGTTTTCATTTATTCATGCCATTCATTGCCAATGGAACTGACCATAGTGGAAGAGATTGCTCTAGAACAGTGGTTTTCAAAATGCGGGTCGCGATCCAGTACTAGGTTGCGGAATGTAAGGCATTGGGTTGTGATGGCTCTGGTCAGCACCGCCAACCAGGCTGTTAAAAGTCCCGTCAGCGGTGCTGCCTGGGTAAGGCAGGCTAGTTCCTACCTGTTCTGACACCACGCTGCACCCTGGAAGTGGCCAGCTGCAGGTCCTGCTCCTAGGCGGGGAGGGGGTGGCATGGGGTTCCGTGTGCTGCCCCTGCCCTGAGCACAGCTCCACACTCCCATTGGCCGGTTCCCAGCCAATGGGAGCTGGGGGTGGAGGGCGGTGCCTGTGAGCGAGATCTGTGTGAAGCCACTTGCGCGCGCCTCTGCCTAGGAGCTGGACCTGCTGCTGGCTGCTTTCGGGGCGCAGTGTGGTCCACGGTGCCAGGACAGGCAGGAAGCCTGCCTTAGCACCCCTGCTGCGTCGCTGACCGGGAGCCACCTGAGGTAAGCCTGCATGCCAACCCTGCACCCCAATCCCCTGCCCCTTGCTGCACCCCAAACCCCTTATCACCGGCCCCACCCAAGAGCCTGCACCCAGAGCCCTGACCCCCTCCTGCACCCCAACCGCCTGCACCCAGAGCCCTGACCCCCTCGTGCACCCCAACCCCCTGCCCCAGCCCAGAGCCCTCTCCCACACTCCAAACCCCTCACTCCTGGCCCCATCCAGCAGCCCTCACTCCCGCACCCCAACCCTTTGCCCCAACCCTGAGCCCTTCCCAAACCCTTCATCCCCCAGCTCTGTTGGGTCGCGGGCATCAACAATTTTCTTCAATTGGATCCCCAGAAAAGAAAGTTTGAAAACAACTGCTCTAGAAAGAACCTTTTGTGTAGCTGGAAGCGCACAGTGTATATTAATTTCTCCAGGTTTTGCCTTCTTCTTGGGAGTCTGTCTCACACATGCTTAGTTTATTAAACATCAGTTCTCATCTGAAAAAGGGTTATGACATGCAAATCTGTATATTCACCTGCTTTAAGGAAAGTACTCTTATTCTTTACACATATGGAAGTATCTGTGTACTACCTGCACTGGCAATATTTCAAATTCCAGACCTTCTCTATGGTGAGTTCACTCCTTCATTCATTATCCCAAACCACCAATGAGTTAAAAATGGAGAGAGCTGGAACAAATAATGTAATTGGAAAGTTCAGCCTACTAGACAAGTTTAAGGTCCAGTGACTACCAGTGGTCCTCAGGAGGCTTGAATGCAAATTCAGGCTTTGCTTCACTTAACCATTGCCAACCAGTATTGTTGGCTTAAGAGGTCTTGCTGGCAACTTCCTCACCTCAGTGGGGCCTTTAGGAATGTGAAGGGTGTTTGCTTGCATTTGTAGCTTCAGAATTGGTTTCATGATCTGGACTAAAAGAAAGATATTGCTGGTCTTGCTTCCTGGGGGAGGTGTTGAAGAGAACAAGTATGTGGTGGGTTGATAAATCTTTCATCAGCAACCTCTCTGTAGGTGGTCTTAGGAGTATTTTAGTCCCATACAGCGCCTCTATAGCTTTGCAGTTAGGAATTTCCTGGTGTTTTCCCCAAGCCACAGGTATATGCCCTTAAAAGAAAAACACAAACAAGACCTCATTTCAGAATGTTTGTCTGCAAAAGGACTGGTCTTGGAGTGGGTGGGTGCCCACCAGAGGCACCAAAGTTGTAGAAAGAATGGTGTGCAAAAGAAGTCTTCCATGCATAGATTGTCTGTTTCTTTCTATTCTCTCCCCTCCCCCCCCGCCGCTGCCACCCAGTGTCTTGCCTCTTTTCAGTTCACTATTAACACAATGTGGAAGGCTTAGATCATTCTCCAAGCCAGGCAAACACAGCCCTGAGTGAATGAAACAAGACAGAGAAATCCTGGCAGAAGGGCTGGAGGGATCTGGGGTTACAATTTTACCTACTTATGAGTATTACCCTTAGTAAATTAGGTTCATGTCTACACTGGCAGAGTTACAGAGCCGCTCAGAGAGCATTGAAGGGAAACTGCTGTTTTGTGTTCACACTGTCAGCTGCTGGCGCAATAGTGTGTTCACACATGCGGTATGTGGAGCGGTGCACTCTGGGCAGTTATCCCATAGAGCATCTCTTCTTCTTCTGCCACTAAGAGTTGTGGGAAGGTGGAGGGGGTTGTGGGGCATCCTGGGTCCTGTCCCAATGCCCTGTAATGCATTGCTTCACATCCCAGCAATCCCTATGCTTCCATCTGCATTTGGTGCCATCTTTCAACGGTTTGTGTACTGTGCGAACTGCCTCTTCGGTCTGCAGGAATGGATCCCGAACTGTTGACCAGTATGCTGCTCGCTCTGACTAACACATCACGAATGGCAGTGGAGTTATTGCTTAAACTACAAAGGCAAGAGGAGTGCAACATTGATCTCGCCATGCGTACTAGCTACGACATGAGATTGCTTGTGGCATTCACAAAGGTGCTGGCAACAGTGGAACGCCGCTTTTGGGCTTGGGAAACAAGCACTGAGTGATGGGATCACATCGTCATGCATGTCTGGGATGACGAGCAGTGACTGCAGAACTTTCAGATGAGAAAAGCCACATTCATGGGACTGTGTGAGCTTGCCCCAGCCCTGCAGCGCAAGGACACGAGAATGAGAGCTGCCCTGCAGTTGGAGAAGCGTGTAGCGATTGCACTGTGGAAGCTGGCTACTCCGGACTGCTACCAATTGGTTGCTAACCAGTTGGGAGTGGAAAAGTCGACTGTTGGACTCGTGTTGATGGAAGTGTGCAAGGCCATTAATCGCATCCTGCTCTGAAAGACCATGACTCTGGGCAACGTGCGTGACATGGTGGACGGCTTTGCACAAATGTGCTTCCCTAACTGCAGAGGGATGATAGATGGGACGCATGTTCCAATTCTGGCACCAGACCACCTAGCCACCGAGTACATTAATCGGAAGGGGTATTTCTCAATGGTTCTGCTGGTGCTTGTGGATCACCGGGGGCATTTCACAGACATTAACGCAGGCTGGGCTAGAAAGGTGCATGACACACACATCTTTCGGAATACTTGCCTGTTCAGGAAACTGCAAGCAGGAACTTTCTTCCTGGACCAGAAGATTGCTGTAGGGCAGGGATTGGCAACTTTTCAGAAATGGTGTGCCGAGTCTTTATTTATTCACTCTGATTTAAGGTTTCATGTGCCAGTAATCCATTTTAACGCTTTTAGAAGGTCTCTTTCTAGAAGTCTATAATATATAACTAAACTATTGTTGTATGTAAAGTAAAGAAGGTTTTTTTAAATGTTTAAGAAGCTTCATTTAAAATTAAATTAAAATGCAGAGCTCCTCGGACTGGTTTCCAGGACCCAGGCAATGTGAGTGCCACTGAAACTCAGCTTGCGTGCCGCCTTTGGCACCCATGCCATATGTTGCCTACCCCTGCCGTAGGGGAAGTCAAAATGCCCATTGTGATTCTGGGAGACCCCGCCTACCCCTTAATGCTGTGGCTTATGAAGCCATACATGGGGCACCTTGACAGCAGCAAGGAGCAGTTCAACAACAGGCTGAGCAAGTGCAGAATGACTGTGTGTGCTTTTGGCCGTTTAAAGGCCTGTTGGCACTGCCTGTACGGGAAGCTGGACCGGGCTGATGACAATATTCCAATGCTTATAGCAGTGTGCTGTATGCTCCATAATATTTGTGAAGGGAAGGGTGAAAGCTTCATTCAGGGCTGGACTGCTGAGGCTCAGCACCTGGAGGCTGAATTTGATCAGCCAGAAAACAGGGCTATTAGAGGGGCATGGCGCGGGGCCATAAGGATCAGGGATGCCTTGAGGCAGTAATTTAAAGCTGAAAGCCACTAATATTTGTTGCTATGCTCGGGAGTGCAGTGCTTGTAATGCTAGGAGGTGATTGTGATTGGTGCAGACGATGCAATATGAAGGTTTAAGATAGTTGTCCATTGCTTTGCAGGGCTCTGTTTGCTTTCAATTAATAGAATAAAGATTGCTTTCAAACCAACACAATTCTTTTATTAAAAAAACAACAACTGGAGGAGAGAGTCAAAAAACCACACCAACACTGAGAGGAATGGGGGAAGGGAAGATCCCAGGAGGAGGAGGGGTCCCGGGACAGTTAAAGATTTGTATATGTCAAGGGATCATATCCAACTTTCTCCTTTGGAGTACAGTGCAGCAGGTACTGTACTCAAGGCCGGCTTTAAGCTGATTCGGCCAATTCCCCGGAATGGGGCCCCGCGCCTAAGAGGGCCCCGCAACGTCCGGGACTGCCGGCGGAGCGGGGAAGAAAAAAAAAAAAAAGCTGCGTCCTGCTTCTCCCCCTCCCTCCAGCGCTTGCGCCGCCATACAGCTGATCAGCGCAAGCCTGGGAGGGCGGGGTGAGGAGGAGGAATGCGGCGTGCTTGGGGAAGACGAGGGGCCAGGGCGGGGATTTGGGGAGGGATCCAATGGGGCAGGGAGGGGGCGAAGTCAGGGGGGCGAGACAATTCGCGTCCTGGCGTGGGGCCCCACACCTGCTAAAGCCGGCCCTGACTGTACTTCAGCAGTGCCAAACTGCAGAGGGATGGGTGTTGAGTGCAATGGGTACCGGGAGTCTGCAGTGCTGGACTGTGACAGGGGAGGAGTGGAATGCCACGGGTACAGACTGGAGCCAGGAGGTTGATAAGAGTGTGTTGGCGCCGTCTGGGGGACACATGGGAAAGAGTTTTGTGACAGCAGGGAAGGGCAGGCACAGAGCTGCTCGGTTTGCAGTGCTAGTATTGTCTGGAGCTTGTCTGCTTGATGCCGCATAACCTTTAAGAGCTGCTCTGTGGCTTCATTCTGGCATGCCGCATTCTCCTTTTGGTCCCCTTCTTGCTGTTCTGCCACTCCTTCAGTTCCTGTTTTTTGGCCGTGGAGTGCATCATGACATCACACAGAAAGTCCTCTTTAGTTTTTCATGACTGCTTTCTAATTCTGCGCAGCTGTTCAGCCGGTGATGACAAAGAGGGCGGCTGGGGCTCCTAAGGTCATCTCTGTGAAGCCAAAACACAACATTTTTCAGAAGCAGTATTTGCAACACACAGAACACTGATACAGTGATTTAAAACACAGTCACTATTCACGTGCCCGTCACTAACTGGCTGACCCCAGGCAAGCACACGTGAGCCACAAGACTCCCAAAATGGTGAGTAGCTGCAGGGGCAGGGTAAATCAGTGTTTCCGGACCCTACTGTACACTGGGTACATGGCTTTTGAGGAGAGCCAGCACTGTGTGTGTGGGGGGCAGGGGGGCGTGATAATCATTCCTATCCCCATGTTTTCCACAGGCTGTGTTCATTATGGAAGATATCTCGCTGCTGAGGGTGAGCAGGGAATCAAGGGAGGGTCTTCTCCAAGACTGCGGCTTCTGCCCTGGTCCTTATACAGGTCTTCTGTGTGCAGCAATGGTCGTCCGTGTTCCCCCGTCCCCCCCCGGTCGTCAGAGTGGCGCGGGAAAGTTACCATTAATGGGGCAAGAAACAAAGCAGCTCTGCCAAAGAACCTGCGGCAGTGGATTGCCCAGTATCTCTGTGAGAGTTTCCTGGAGATCTCGGAGGCAGATTCCCGTGAAGTGAGGGAGTCTATCAACAGCCTATTCCGCCGCTCAGACTAGGCATGTAGTGTTACGCGAACCATACAGAGATAAGCCTGCTTTCTGCCCCCAACAACTTGCTTCAGTGGTTCCCAAAATCAAATCCACTTACCAGTGGCCTCCTCTCCTGTTTGCGCTTCTCCAAGATCCGACAACTGTGACTGGCTAGCCTCCTCCGGGGTAGGAAAGAGCTCCTGGCTGCATGCATCTCTGACCTCCGAGTCGTTCTCTGCCTCTGGGTCCCCCTCCACATCCTCATCCAAGATTTCCTCCTCCTGGCTCGGTCCACTCTCGACTGGCACGCGAGCCACCAAAGTATCCACGGGGGACTTCGCAGTGGAGGTGGGGTCACCACCAAGTATCGCGTCCAGCTCTTTGTAGAACTGGCAGCTCGTGGGTGCAGTACCAGAGCGGCAGTTTGCCTCCCGCACCTTGTGAGAGGCGTTCTGCAGCTCCTTCACTTTGACCCCAAGGGTCAGTCCTGGGGCCGGTTTTGTTCAATATCTTCTTTAATGATCTGGAGGATGGTGTGGACTGCACTCTCAGCAAGTCTGCAGATGACATTAAACTGGGAGGAGTGATAGATATGTTGGAGGGTAGGGATAGGATACAGAGGGACCTAGACAAATTAGAGGATTGGGCCAAAAGAAATCTGATGAGGTTCAACAAGGACAAGTGCAGAGTACTGCACTTAGGACAGAAGAATCCCATGCATGGCTACAGACTAGGGACCGAATGGCTAGGCAGCAGTTCTGCAGAGAAAGACCTAAGAGTTACAGTGGACGAGAAGCTGGATATGAGTCGACAGTGTGCCCTTGTTGCCAAGAAAGCTAATGGCATTTTGGGCTGTATAAGAAAGGGCGTTGCCAGCAGATTGAGGGATGTGATTGTGGAAATAAAGGAAGAGGGAAGCACTCGTCAGGACCCTAATTGGGCCGTGGGTGATCACTACTTCCCACCACCCAACACAGATGTAATGAGGTTGAGTAGTGCCTATATAAGAAAAATTAAAACTACTGATTATTTCTCAAAAAAGGTTTTTAATGACTTTTGACAATAAAGACAGCACAGACAAAATAAGCAAGATTAAAGACCAGCACTGAATAACGATTACTATAAATGGCAAGTTATATTGAAGACAAGCACAAGTACATGTAAAGTTATTATTCATCAGTCAGGTTTCCCTTATGACCGAAACACACACACAGTCCCATGCCTTCGTACTTTTTATCTGATCTGTCGGCCGTGTCTTAAAACAGGCCGACAAATTAGGGTCAGCCAAATCTTTAATGTGGTTAGCGTTGTCGCCTTGGCTGTATAATTTATGCTTACTTATCTCCTTGTGTTGCTTTGACCGTATAATTTATGCTTACTTATTTTCTTGTAGCCAATTGTTTTAAATGTGGCACACAAGCCACCAAAGTATCCACAGGGGACTTCGCAGTGGAGGTGGGGTCACTACCAAGTATCGCGTCCAGCTCTTTGTAGAACTGACAGCTCGTGGGTGCAGCACCAGAGCGGCAGTTTGCCTCCCGCACCTTGTGCCCAGGGGCACAACTTATCTCGCTTTATAGGAGTTAGAATGTGTTATCTGGTTGCAGCGCATTTTGACCACAAGTCTTAGTTTATACCTCTGCAAAGCTTGCCCTTTTTACCTTTGCAAAGCGGAAGTTTGAGGTCTAACGTTGACAATATCTTTGTTCATTTTAAGCTTGGCAATACTTCTGCTCAGAGATAATCAGTGATCATTCCCCTCTATTCAACATTGGTGAGGCCTCATCTGGAGTACTGTGTCCAGTTTTGGGCCCCATACTACAAGAAGGATGTGGAAAAATTGTAAAGAGTCCAGCAGAGGGCAACAAAAATGATTAGGGGTCTGGAGCACATGACTTATGAGGAGAGGCTGAGGGAACTGGGATTGTTTAATCTGCAGAAGAAAAGAATGATGGAGGGATTTGATAGCTGCTTTCAACTACCTGAAAGGGGGTTCCAAAGAGGATGGATCTAGACTGTTCTCAGTGGTACCAGATGACAGAAGAAGGAGTAATGGTGTCAAGTTGCAGTGGGGGAGGTTTAGGTTTTATATTAGGAAAAACATTTTCACTAGGAGGGTGGTGAAGCACTGGAATGGGTTACCTAGGGAGGTGGTGGAATCTCCTTCCTTAGAGGTTTTTTAAGGTGAGGCTTGACAAAGCCCTGGCTGGGATGATTTAGTTGAGAATTGGTCCTGCTTTGAGCAGGGGGTTGGACTAGATGACCTCCTGAGAACCCTTCCAACCCTGATATTCTATGACTCTGCACTGCAGTGTATCCCAGTCATGGCCCCTTTCTGTCATGCAACGTGAAATCTGTCCATAGGTATCATAATTCCTACAGCTGGAGCACAGCTAGGACTGCACAGCCTCCTCTCCCCAAATGCTGATGAGGTCCAGCAGCTCCGCATTGCTCCAGGTGGGGGATCGCCTGGTGAGTGGAGCAGGCATGCCCATCTGGAAAGATGCGCTGAGACCACGACACGCATCGCCGAGCAAACAGGAAGGGGACTTTCAAAATTCCAAAGGAATTTACGAGGTGGGGATGATGATTGGTCACCTGAGGGCAGGGCAGTAGAATTCAAACCGATGACCAGAGAGGCAAGAACAGGCATTGTAGGACATCTCCCGGAGGCCAATCGCAGCGCTGTAATCAACCTGGGTGTCTACACTGGCACTGTGGTGCTGTACCCCTGGTGCAGAAGGCTATATGCCTCTTGTCGGGGTGGTTTTTTTACAGCACTGCGCAGTTTCTGCACACTATTTGCTATGTGTACACCTCGGGAGTTACAACACAGAAAGCTGCTTTACTGTGCAGAAACTTGCCAGTGTAGACAGGGCCTTAGTGTGCCTTGTGACCTCATACAGCAGTGTCAGAGTAAGTAGGGCTATGTCTACACTGCACTTTTGTTGTTAAAACTTTTATCGGTCAGGGGTGTGAGAAAAACACCCTCCTGATTGACAAAAGTTTTAATGACAAAAAGTGCAAGTGTGGACAGTGCTTTGTTGGCGAGAAAGCTCTCATGCCGACAATGAGCGGCTATACTGCGTGCCTTACAGCAGCAAGGCTTTAGCGGCACAGCTGTGCCACTGTAAGCTGTGCAGTGTAGACATCGCCTAGGACAAAGACAGAGCAACACCTCTTATTGTCTCTAACTTTAAAAAAAATCTTTTTGTTGTTGTTGCTTAGATCTGATGGCTCTGGTGTCTGGGCTCCTGCATGCTGCTCCAGAGCAGCGTACAACCCTGGAAAAGCTAGTAGAGAATCCTTGGGTGCTGCAGCCTGTGAACTTGGCTAATTACACGTGGGAAGAGGTGTATGTCTCAGCCAGGCCAGGTAAGACATGGGTCTGAAAATGACTCCCTTCCCCTTCTCCCCCCAAAGTATCTTTTGAATAAGATTTACAAGAGGAGGTGGAAATGTGACTAGGAGTTGTGTAGAGTGAGATCATAACTTGGTGGTTACTCTTGTGATTGTCTCAAATATGGCTGCTGTTGATAGATGGACTTCTGCTAAACACTTGCCAGTGAAATCCTAAATGGTGCAGACTAGGTACAGTCATCTTGTTAGTGGAATCTTGGCTGGCGTGGAGAAGATAGTGTAGTGGGGAAGCTTGTATAACTAGAATCATAGCTGGTATTAGTACAGCTCTAATAACTAGGCCATGTCAGTTGCTAGACCCGAGTGCTTGCAGAGATTTGGCTTCTACCTGCTTCCTGACTGCAGATTAAGGCTTAGTTTCTGGAATCTGTGCCTCTGTGTTTGAGGTACATATTCATAGGTGCCGATTCCATGGGTGCTCTGGGGCTGGAGCATCCAAGGAAAAAAAATAGTGGGTCTTCAGCACCCACCAACCACAGCTGTTTAGCAGTGCCCCCAAGCATGTGTTTGGTGGCTGGGGGAGAGGCTTGGGGGGAGGGCAGCGAGCGGGCAGGGAGGGAACAGAGCAGAGGGTGGAAAGAGGTGGAGTGGGGTCAGGAAGAGGCGGAGCCTTGGGGAGGAGTGGACGAGGGGCGGGTATTTAGGGCAGTGCAGGGGTAGAGCTTCCCCAGGGAAAAGAAAAACTCATCACCCATGTACATGCTGGCTGATAAACAGTGTTTATGGCTCATCCCTAAATTCCTGTTCCATCCTTTGTTTTTCTTCTTCCTCAGAAAGCAATAATTTCAGAAATCACTGTATTGAGCACAGCCACAGAGCCAGCCAGCCAGCTCCTTGCTTGCAGAGTGAGCAGAGACTGATCCATGATGCCTATGACCATGAGCTCACAGATCCCTAGTTGGAAGGAATAGCCACTGCTTAGGCCAACAGATCTTGTTCCAATCTTCAGTGTTGGGACCGACATGCAGAGGATGCATACTGCAGATTTCCACACCTGCTGAAGAACAGCTCCCTAGTCATCATCTGGACAGCACTTACTGTCCTCCCAAGAACTAAAAGAAACTTCACGTTAAGTACTTCTGTTTTAACAGATGGATCAGCCTTAGGTACTAGAAGACAGGAGTTGCTCACCATTGAGAGAAATCTCTCCACTGGTACACTGTTGGCTTCATGCACTTATTGTAACAGAGGCCTGTGATATGAAGGGGTTTGATAGTGATGTGAAAGAGCCAGTCTTTGACTTCAGGCTGATCCATTCTAGACTCTTAAATACAGAAGCTTTTCACTTTCTCCAGATGAGGTTTTCTGGATATCCCTAGCAGTGACTGGATCCAAATGTGCCTTTCCTTTCTTACTGTCCTTGAGCCAACAGCACTTCATCTGGACAGGTCCTGTGAGCCTGAGAAGTCTATAGTGTTAATGAAACCGAATCCAGCAGTACACTTACCAGATTTTCCCATCTGAGTTTAGGATTTGTCTTCCTAGTATAACATTGGTCCTATTCAGGAGACCACCACACACTCTCATACAATTTCTAGTCTGGGCCAAACCTCTGCTTATCTGAAACTGCAACACTCCCACCGGTAGCTGTTGGGAAGTAAAATTAGCTCAAGCCGGGAGACTGCAGGGCATGCACTCTTCCCAGGAGCTGGGACTCTGGTTGAAATCCTATTCATGTGAACGAGGCTTGGCACAGTGGTTGCGGATGAGCCTTCCTGCAGCAGTTGTTAGAATGTGGTTTGAGGCAAGCATTCCCTTGCAAATGGAAGGACTACTTTTGCTACTATCTGTTTCTTAGCTCATTCACATCTAGAATCTGGAGTCCTAATGTTTGCTGATGGAAGCTGAGGATTGAAAGAACCCCAGCTGATTATCATCCTCTATCCCTGTAATGGCAGTGGGAAGCTGAGTTAGTCCATTTTTCAAGGGGCTTGGATTCTGACAGAATTCATATTGAAAGAAACATACAGTGGAAAACCCCAGCGTGGTCAGTTGGTTTTGACTTTGTTTCTCTGTTTAATAGCACTTGGTTCTGGAGTATGGGTGTGTTGCTGCTGGTGGTGGTGGTTGTTGAGTGTGCTTTTCTCTAGATAGAAAGACTGAGATGTTGTCAAGCTTGGAAACTGACCTACTTGGTTTGTAGTTCTCTTGTAAACCTTGATTTAAAGATTTCAGAAATGCAGCTTGGTTTTTCAAGTGATCCTTGCTGCACCACAAAATCGAATCAAGCCTGAATGCTTGTTTATTGCTCTGTAAACAAGGTGGTGGGTGCACGCGCTGAAAAGAGATTGCATGCATGGCTTTGTTTAGGGCAAATTGCACGGGGGGTTAGGGCCTCAATAATATAAGTCCCATCAGTTTAGTCTTTAACTGAACTAGACTTTTTCCTTAATTCTCTTTTAATTTTTCATCTAGGCCAGAACTTCCCCAGAGTGACCTCCCAGATTTTGGCTGTGCTGCAAAATCTCACTCATACCTTCTTCCCCCCATCCCCCAGGAGCTGTCATTCTGTACAGTAGATAGAAGAGAGAGAGAGAGTATTTAAAGGACCTGTTTTTTAGTGCACTGTGTGTGGAATTGGATACAAAAGTCCAGAGCAGTAACAGGATTTATACATCTAAATACGTATTTGTTGATGCTGTATTGCAGTACATAATTCCAGTGTAATGGGACTGGCTTGCTCATTGTACTCTGTATAGCTGCCCTCACTAGTAGATGCTTCGTGTACGATGCTGCAGGTTTGAATGATTCTGGACAGATGCAACTGAGATGTGCACACAAATGAAAGGGTAACAGAGAGAAACCTCATTGGACCTTGTTCTTCTGTAGCAAAATCACTGTTTACACTAACTACAGCTGCACCTAAAAGGTTTCTTCAGGAAAATCCTATAGCAAATATGTGTCTCTAATTCTACTGAGTGGATTACATTTTAAAATGTAAAGAGAAGGATTTTTAACATCCTGTTTAGTTTTTGGCAATACGAAGTATATTTTTATTTGCTATGGTTTTTATCAAAATTGTGCTGTATCACTGTTTCTTAAAAGTGAACAGAATAAATGTTTTAGTTCTTAAAGTATCTCTTTGCCTGTGTCTTTCATTTGTTTTGCTGTGTGAACTGACTTACAATGAAAGGCTTGTTTCCTTTAAAAAAAAAAAAAAAATTCTCTTTTCTCTTTTTGCCAGACGACTCGACTCCACTCCACTTCCTCAATTGGAAGCTTTTAGCCCTTAATTTGTAGGGACCCTAGATGTTAAATTTAAGTTTTGGGTTTTTTTCTTCCTTCTAACAGAGAGCCTGGTTTTAACCAAAATACAAATGTTGAAACATGCAGAATAAAAATTACTTCCTGTCTCAATTCAACCATAATTCCATTTGGTATCTGTGATGTCATAAACTTAACATTAAAAAGGTTGTAGAGCAGTTTTTAAACTAGGAGATGGGGGAAAGCAGACTGCTGCAGAGGAACATGTGGCTCGGACAGAGACTTCTCTTAGGGGAGAGTCTAACGATAGAGAATCTCCAGGTTATAGTCAGGAGCAGAGGATGGAAGAGGATAAAGTAGGGGCCAGATCAGATGATAAACATTCACATAAAAAAGAATCTGATACATCAGAAAAGGGCAGACAAATAAACTGTGACAAGTTTTTAAAGTGCTTGTACACAAATGCTAGAAGTCTAAATAATAAGATGGGTGAACTAGAGTGCCTCGTGATAAAGGAGGATATTGATCTAATAGGCATCACAGAAACCTGGTGGACTGAGAGCAATCAATGGGACACAATCATTCCGGGGTACAAAATATATCAGAAGGACAGAACAGGTCGTGCAGGAGGGGTGGGGGGTGGCACTATATGTGAAAGAAAATGTACAATCAAATGAAGTAAAAATCTTAAGCAAATCCGCATGTTCCATAGAATCTCTATGGATAGAAATTTCATGCTCTAATAAGAATATAACATTAGGGATCTATTATCGACCACCTGACCAGGACGGTGATGATGAAATGCTAAGGGAAATTAGAGAGGCTATCAAAATTAAGAACTCAATAATAGTGGGGGATTTCAATTATCCCCATATTGACTGGGAACATTTCACTTCAGGACGAAATGCAGAGATAAAATTTCTCGATACTTTAAATGACTGCTTCATGGAGCAGCTGGTACGGGAACCCACAAGAAAAGAGGCAACTCTAGATTTAGTCCTGAGTGGAGCGCAGGAGCTGGTCCAAGAGGTAACTATAGCAGGACCGCTTGGAAATAGTGACCATAATACAATAGCGTTCAACATCCCTGGGGTGGGAAGACCATCTCAACAGCCCAACACCGTGGCATTTAATTTCAAAAGGGGGAACTATGCAAAAATGAGGGGGTTAGTTAAACAGAAGTTAAAAGGTTCAGTGACTAAAATCAAATCCCTGCAAGCTGCATGGGTGCTTTTTAAAAGACACCATAATAGAGGCCCAACTTCAATATATACCCCAAATTAAGAAACACAGTAAAAAAAATAAAAAAGAGCCACCATGGCTTAACAATCATGTAAAAGAAGCAGTGAGAGATAAAAAGACTTCCTTTAAAAAGTGGAAGTCAAATCCTAGTGAGGCAAATAGAAAGGAGCATAAACGCTGCCAAATTAAGTGCAAGAATGTAATAAGAAAAGCCAAAGAGGAGTTTGAAGAACGGCTAGCCAAAAACTCCAAAGGTAATAACAAAATGTTTTTTAAGTACATCAGAAGCAGGAAGCCTGCTAAACAACCAGTGGGGCCCCTTGATGATCGAGATACAAAAGGAGCGCTTAAAGACGATAGTCATTGCGGAGAAACTAAATGGATTCTTTGCTTCAGTCTTCACGGCTGAGGATGTTAGGGAGATTCCCAAACTTGAGCTGGCTTTTGTAGGTGACAAATCTGAGGAACTGTCACGGATTGAAGTGTCACGAGAGGAGGTTTTGGAATTAATTGATAAACTTAACATTAACAAGTCACCCGACCAGATGGCATTCACCCAAGAGTTCTGAAAGAACTCCAAATGTGAAGTTGCGGAACTGTTAACTAAGGTTTGTAACCTGTCCTTTAAATCGGCTTCTGTACCCAATGACTGGAAGTTAGCTAATGTAACGCCAATATTTAAAAAGGGCTCTAGAGGTGATCCCGGCAATTACAGACCGGTAAGTCTAATGTCTGTACCGGGCAAATTAGTCAAAACAGTAGTTAAGAATAAAATTGTCCGACACATAGAAAAACATAAACTGTTGAGCAATAGTCAACATGGTTTCTGTAAAGGGAAATTGTGTCTTACTAATCTATTAGAATTCTTTGAAGGGGTCAACAAACATGTGGACAAGGGGGATCCAGTGGACATAGTGTACTTAGATTTCCAGAAAGCCTTTGACAAGGTCCCTCACCAAAGGCTCTTATGTAAATTAAGCTGCCATGGGATAAAAGGGAAGGTCCTTTCATGGATTGAGAACTGGTTAAAAGACAGGGAACAAAGGGTAGGAATAAATGGTAAATTCTCAGAATGGAGAGGGGTAACTAGTGGTGTTCCCCAAGGGTCAGTCCTTCTGCACGCAGCGCACAGTCAACTTGTGGAACTCCTTACCTGAGAAGGTTGTGAAGGCTAGGACTATAACAGAGTTTAAAAGAGAACTGGATAAATTCATGGTGGTTAAGTCCATTAATGGCTATTAGCCAGGACGGGTAAGGAATGGTGTCCCTAGCCTCTGTCTGTCAGAGGGTGGAGATGGATGGCAGGAGAGAGATCACTTGATCATTGCCTGTTAGGTTCACTCCCTCTGGGGCACCTGGCATTGGCCACTGTCGGTAGACAGGATACTGGGCTAGATGGACCTTTGGTCTGACCCGGTACGGCCTTTCTTATGTTCTAATAGTTCTCTAGTCATCCATAGACTCTGCCAGGAAAAACTTGG
The DNA here is from genome assembly GCF_013100865.1 of Trachemys scripta elegans. Taxonomy (NCBI): domain Eukaryota; kingdom Metazoa; phylum Chordata; order Testudines; family Emydidae; genus Trachemys; species Trachemys scripta. Next base: position 47,875,889 of record NC_048306.1, on the reverse strand, counting down.
TAGGATAGATCTGAATTTCTAGATTTGTAATCTTTTTTTCAAGACTACCTAAAAGGTTAAAGAAACAAAAAGCTCTCGGTCCCAGCTGTTGTCATCTTTGGGTATGTCTACACTACGAAATTAGGTCGAATTTATAGAAGCCGGTTTTATAGAAATGGGTTGTATACAGCCGATTGTGTGTGTCCCCACATAAAATGCTCTAAGTGCTCTAGTCGGCGGACCGCGTCCACAGTACTGAGGCTAGCGTCGACTTCCGGAGCATTGCACTATAGGTAGCTATCCCACAGTTCCCGCAGTCTCTGCTGCCCATTGGAATTCTGGGTTGAGATCCCAGTGCCCGAATGATGCAAAACAGTGTCGCGGGAGGTTCTGGGTACATGTCGTCAGGCCCCTCCCCTTCCGTCAGAGCAACGGCAGACAATAGATTCGCGCCTTTTTAACTGGGTTACCTGTGCAGACAACATACCACCGCAAGCATGGAGCCCGCTCAGCTTAGCTGAGCTCACCGTCACCATATGTCCTCTGGGTGCCGGCAGACGTGGGACTGCATTGCTATGCAGCAGCAGCCCCTTGCCTTTTGGTAGAAGATGGTATATTACGACTGGTATCCGTCGTCATCGTACTGCAGAGGCTATCGGTCATGTTGCACCGTCGGCTGCCAGCTTAAGATGTAAAAAATAGATTTGTTCTGTATTCATTTGCTTCCCCTCCCTCCGTGAAATCAACGGCCTGCTAAACCCAGGGTTTTCAGTTTAATCTTTGGGGGGACCATTCTGTGTGACAGTTGTTTGTGTTTCTCCCTGATGCACAGCCACCTTTCTTGATTTTAATTCCCTGTACCTGTACGCCTGTCGTCACTCGGCCCTCCCTCCTTCTCCTGGTCCATCAGATACTAGTTTCGCGCCTTTTTTCAGACCAGGCGCCATAGCTAGCACTGGGATCATGGAGCCCGCTCAGATCACCGCGGCAATTATGAGCACTATGAACACTACGCGCATTGTCCTGGAGTATATGCAGAGCCAGGACATGCCAAGGCGAAACCCGGACCAGCCGAGGAGGCGATTGGAGCGCGGCGAAGAGAGTGATGAGGAAATTGACATGGACATAGACCTCTCACAAGGCACAGGCCCCAGCAATGTGGAAATCATGGTGTTACTGGGGCAGGTTCATGGCGTGGAACGCCGATTCTGGGCCCGGGAAACAAGCACAGACTGGTGGGACCGCATCGTGCTGCAGGTGTGGGACGATTCCCAGTGGCTGCGAAACTTTCGCATGCGTAAGGGCACTTTCATGGAACTTTGTGACTTGCTTTCCCCTGCCCTGAAGCGCCAGGATGAGAGCAGCCCTCACAGTTGAGAAGCGAGTGGCGATAGCCCTGTGGAAGCTTGCAACGCCAGACAGCTACCGGTCAGTCGGGAATCAATTTGGAGTGGGCAAATCTACTGTGGGGGCTGCTTTGATCCAAGTTGCCAGGGCAATGAAAGACCTGGTGATATCAAGGGTAGTGACTCTGGGCAACGTGCAGGCAATAGTGGATGGTTTTGCTGAAATGGGATTCCCAAACTGTGGTGGGGCCATAGACGGAACCCATATCCCTATCTTGGCACCGGAGCACCAAGCCACCGAGTACATAAACCGCAAGGGGTACTTTTCAATGCTGCTGCAAGCCCTGGTGGATCACAAGGGATGTTTCACCAACATCAACGTGGGATGGCCAGGAAAGGTACATGATGCTCGTGTCTTCAGGCCAACTGGTCTGTTTCAAAAGCTGGAGGAAGGGACTTTCTTCCCGGACCAGAAAGTAACCATTGGGGATGTTGAAATGCCTATCATGATCCTTGGGGACCCAGCCTACCCCTGCCATGGCTCATGAAGCCATACACAGGCAGCCTGGACAGGAGTCAGGACCTGTTCAACTATAGGCTGAGCAAGTGCCGAATGGTGATGGAATGTGCATTTGGACGTTTAAAAGCGTGCTGGCGCAGCTTACTGACTCGCTCAGACCTCAGTGAAAAGAATCCACGAAAGCTTATGCTCTAATAAATTTGTTAGTCTCTAAGGTGCCACAAGTACTCCTGTTCTTCTTTTTGCGGATACAGACTAACACGGCTGCTACTCTGAAACCTGATAATATCCCCATTGTTGTTGCTGCTTGCTGTGCGCTCCACAATATCTGTGAGAGTAAGGGGGAGACATTTATGGCAGGGTGGGAGGTTGAGGCAACTCGCCTGGCTGCTGATTACGCGCAGCCAGACACCAGGGCGGTTAGAGGAGCACAGCAGGGCACGGTGCGCATCAGAGAAGCTTTGAAAACGAGTTTTGTGACTGGCCAGGCTACGGTGTGAAACTTCTGTTTGTTTCTCCTTGATGAATCCTCCGCCCCCCCCCCCCCGGTTCACTCTACTTCCCTGTAAACCAACCACCGCCACCCTCCCCTCCCCACTTCGAGCACCGCTTGCAGAGGCAATAAAGTCATTGTTATTTCACATTCATTCATTCTTTATTAATTCCTCACACAAGTAGGGGGATAATTGCCAAGGTACCCTGGGATGGGTGGGGGAGGAGGGATGGAAAAGGACACACTGCATTTTAAAACTTTAACTCTTATTGAAGGCCAGCCTTCTGATGCTTAGGCAATCGTCTGGGGTGGAGTGACTGGGTGGCTGGAGGGCCCCCCACCGTGTTCTTGGGCGTCTGGGTGAGGAGGCTATGGAACTTGGGGAGGAGGGCTGTTGGTTACACAGGGGCTGTAGCGGCGGTCTCTGCTCCTGCTGCCTTTCCTGCAGCTCAACCATACGCTGGAGCATATCAGTTTGATGCTCCAGCAGACGGAGCATTGACTCTTGCCTTCTGTCTGCAAGCTGATGCCACCTATCATCTTCAGCCCGCCACTTGCTCTTTTCATCCCGCCATTCAGCCCGCCACCTCTCCTCTCGTTCATATTGTGCTTTTCTCATGTCTGACATTGACTGCCTCCACACATTCTGCTGTGCTCGATCAGCGTGGGAGGACATCTGGAGCTCCGTGAACATATCGTCCCGCATCCTCCGTTTTCTCTTTCTAATGTTCACTAGCCTCTGCGAAGGAGAAACATTTGCAGCTGGTGGAGGAGAAGGGAGAGGTGGTTAAAAAAGACACGTTTTAGAGAACAATGGGTACACTCTTTCATTACAAGGTCGCATTTTTCCTCTTATAGTGAGGGCCTGCCGGTTTGGTATGAGAGATCACTCACACAGTGCCAGGCAACAGATTTCGGCTTGCAGGCAGCCATGGTAAGCCACAGTCTTTTGGCTTTTTTAACCTTCTTAACATGTGGGAATGGTTTCAAACAGCAGCGCCCTGATTTCCCATATCAAGGATGAATTGGGTTGGCCATTTAAAATGGGTTTTCAATGTAAAAGGAGGGGCTGCGGTTTCTGGGTTAACATGCAGCACAAACCCAAGTAAACCACCCCCGCCACACACACCCGATTCTCTGGGATGATCACTCCTCCCCCCACCGCGTGGTTAACAGCGGGGAACATTTCTGTTCAGAAGAGCAGGAACGGGCACCTCTGAATGTCCCCTTAATAAAATCACCCCATTTCAACCAGGTGACCGTGAATGATATCACTCTCCTGAGGATAACAAAGAGAGATAAGGAATGGATGTTGTCTGCATGCCAGCAAACACCGGGACCATACGCTCCCATGCTTTGTTATGCAATGATTCCAGACTACGTGCTACTGGCCTGGCGTGGTAAAGTGTCCTACCATGGCGGACGGGATAAGGCAGCCCTCCCCAGAAACCTTTTGCAAAGGCTTTGGGAGTACATGAAGGAGAGCTTTCTGGAGATGTCCCTGGAGAATTTCCGCTCCATCCCCATACACGTTAACAGACTTTTCCAGTAGCTGTACTGGCCGCGATTGCCAGGGCAAATTAATCATTAAACATGCTTGCTTTTAAACCATGTGTAATATTTACAAAGGTACACTCACCAGAGGTCTCCTGTGTGCCCTCAGGGTCTTGGGTGAGTTCGGGGGTTACTGGTTCCAGGTCCAGGGTGACAAACATATCCTGGCTGTTGGGGAAACTGGTTTCTCCGCTTCCTTGCTGCTGTGAGCTACCTACATTACCTCCATCCTCATCTTCCTCGTTCCCCGAACCCTCTTCCCTGTGTGTTTCTCCATTGACGGAGTCATAGCACATGGTTGGGATAGTGGTGGCTGCACCCCCTAGAATGGCATGCAGCTCCGCGTAGAAGCGGCAAGTTTGCGGCTCTGCCCCGGACCTTCCATTTGCTTCTCTGGCTTTGTGGTAGGCTTGCCGTAGCTCCTTAATTTTCATGCGGCACTGCTGTGTGTCCCTGGTATGGCCTCGGTCCTTCATGGTCTTGGAGACCTTTTCTAATACTTTGCCGTTTCTTTTACGGCTACGGAGTTCAGCAAGCACTGATTCATCTCCCCATATGGCGAGCAGATCCCGTACCTCCCGTTCGGTCCATGCTGGAGCTCTTTTGCGATCCTGGGACTCCATCACGGTTACCTGTGCTCTCCACGCTGGGCAAACAGGAAATGAAATTCAAACGTTCGCGGGTCTTTTCCTGTCTACCTGGTCAGTGCATCTGAGTTGAGAGTGCTGTCCAGAGCGGTCACAATGAAGCACTGTGGGATAGCTCCCGGAGGCCAATAACGTCGAATTCCGTCCACACTACCCCAATTCCGACCCGCAAAGGCTGATTTTATCGCTAATCCCCTCGTCGAAGGTGGTGTAAAGAAACCGGTTTAAAGGGCCCTTTAAGTCGAAAGAAAGGGCTTCGTCGTGTGAACGTGTCCAGGCTTAATTCGATTTAACGCTGCTAAAGTCGACCTAAACCCGTAGTGTAGACCAGGCCTGAGTCATGTGTGACTTTGTTCTGAGCACTGTGAACTGCTCAGAAATCCACAAATAAGAGGGTTAAACTTGTAGCCTGAGCACAACACTGAGGTTGGACTGTCTTTGGTTCAAAAACCCTAATTAGGGAACATTCAAACGTGGCTATGTGGATGGCTACTATGTTTATAGATATTGGTCACATATTAATATTGCTGCATTGATTTCTGATGACCTTCTTAAAAGATGTTATACTCTGGCTCAGACATGCCCTCAATACTGGCCAGGCCAGACTCATGAAGAATTTCTGGCCATGCTTACTTATTGTTTCTTGTAGTTTCCTTTGCACGTCAAATATAACAAAGAGCTGAAAAAACTCTGCAAAGCTCCACTTGATGTCCACTGCTTGAAAGAGGAAAGGCCAAAAGTTATGGAAAAAGAGTAAATTGTGCATGAATGTGGAGGGTGCAGTGTAGTGTATGTGTAGCCATGTACTATGCAAGGTCATCTGTGAGAATAGTAGAAAAGAGGCTGTGTAGGAGCTGAAAAATGGAAGAGTTAGAAGTAAGACCATCTATGGCAGGGGTGGGTAAACTACAGCCCATGGGATTCCCCCCATGGTGCCGCGGACCCCGCGCCACTCTCAGAAGCAGCTGGCATCATGTCCCTGCGGCCACCGGGTGGGGGGGCAGAGGGCTCCGTGCGCCGTCCTTGCCTCCAGGTACCGCCCCCCGCAGCTCCCATTGGCCGGGAACGGGGAACCGCGGCCAATGGGAGCTTCAGGGGAGATACCTGGAGGCGCAGCAAGGGCAGCGCATGCGGAGCCCTCCGCCCCCCCTCCCCCAGGGGCTGCAGCGCTTCCTGAAGCAGTGTGGGGCCAGGGACAGGGCAGGCATGCAGGAAGCCTACCCTGGCCCCGGTGTGCGCCGCTGCCACCCCGGAGCCCGAACCCCTCCTGCCCTCCGCCCCCCAAGTCCCTGCCCTAAGCCCCCTGCCTGCACCTTACACCCCTCCTGCACCCCAACCCCCTGCCCTGAGCCCCCTGCCGCACCCCTCCTGCACCCTAACCCCCTGCCCTGAGCCCCCTCATACACCCCACACCTCTCCTCTGCCCCAATCCCTTGCCCTGAGCCCCTTTCTGCACACCGCACCCACTCCCGTACCCCAACCCCCTGCCCCAGCCCTGCATACAATTTCCTCACCCAGATGTGGCCCTCGGCCCAAAAAGTTTGCACACCCCTGATCTATGGCCATACCACTCTGAATGTCCCTGATCTTGTCTGGTCTCAGAAGCTGTAAGGATTTTCCTTTCTTGGGGCCTATCTGACTAGAAGACTTCGGGGAGCCTTACAGTTTACCTCACGCTGGGTCCTCCTTTAAGCCCATCTATCAGAGCTGGTTAACAATGAACAACACACACAAATGTAAAGTTACCAACAACGTTTTATTTGCTAAGGGAAAAGGGAAGGATGGGGAAGAGGGACAGATGAAAAGAACTCTGGAGATTTGGGATGTAACACATACACACTCATGTACTCAATACAACAAAGGTGTTCTGTCCTCCCTTACCTCTCCCTCGGTTACAGCAGGCATTACATTGTAGCGTGTTAGAAAAGTTCTCGTCCGCATGCTTATCTTCAACCTTGCAAGCTCTACGTAGTAGGCCTTTCCCTCCCCCTTTTTCCCTCGTTATTACTAAAAGTTCTGCTACTGTGAGCGAAACTGCAGCTATCTGCTAAAAAGCTGACCATTACATATTTTGCTTTTAGGCTGTCAGCATGTAGGTAGGTTAAAGTTCACAAGATGGAATAACTGTGGCTCACTTAGACCCAGAGCAGGGGGGTTTCATCGGCACTTATGGCCCTCCATCCCCCCGAGTTACCTGGTAGCTATGCCTAGTGACGCCAACAATTCCCTCCTTTGAGAACACGCAACAAACCTTTGGCAGAGTTTTCTCATACTCTAAAGACAAAATGTGATTAACCTTCATGCAATTGGGATCATTAATGAGAGGGTATAAAGGAACTTCTGGGGAATGGGAGGTACAAATTTTCTGTATGAGCACTTTACAGCAAGCGAGCAAAAGAAAAAAACAAAACATATCAACACCTGTGAGCAAGAGGCGAACAATGCCTTCCCCTAGTTCCCCTAGACCAGGTAACCAACCGCAAACGGAATCAAAAATAGTGGGTTCTCCTTCCTGGGCCTTCCACTGGTTCAAGGCCTGTTTGGCTGACAAGATGTGCTTGTTAATATTTTGTGAAAACTCTGGAACGTAGGTACAACATTCTTCTCCAATAAGGGCACAGACCCCGCCCCGTGAGGCTAACACATAATCTAGGGCCTGGCGGTTTTGCAGAGCCAGCAATTGAAGCTGGTACAGCTCGGAGCTTATGCCTTTTTCTATGGCCAGGGTATTATTGGCAAACTGGGTGAGAAATTTAGAAAGTCTCCTGTAGAGTTGGGTTAGCTGTCCCACCCCATAAGTAGGGAGGAATATTATCCCAAACCTGTCTCCTTCTCTGATGGGTTCAATGGTAGCTCTCAAGGACCGATAGTACCTGGGGCGACCTGAGGGAGCCTGGGTTAGAACACGGAGGGGAGGAGCAAGATAGCCTTTGTAACAGCTACCATGCCAACCATGAGGAAGCCATTTGTAGGCACTATTACCACAGACCCAGAATGCTTCACCATAACTAGCCTTTCCATTGTTACCTTGTAGGTCCCGTAGGGTGGCTTGTGGGGAAAGGGCAAAAAATGCAGTGCCGGTTTGCCAACCGGTGGCATTTAGTACAGGAACAGTGAGACTTATACCAGGACCAATATAAAATCTACATGTACTAATGCCGGCAAACCAGGTATGATTACTTGTACTGGCTTGCTGAAAACATATAAGACCAGTGGGTGGAGAGCGTAGACGAATAGGCTGGGGCTTAAGAGTGCTATTATAGTGGGAATTCCAAGAGCCATTGTGTAGGCCATAAGGAGCTTCCGCAGTACAGTTGGATCGCAAACTTAAATTATCAGAGGTGCTGCTGCTGGTAACCATCCACCTTTGACAAAAGTCTGATCAATTTTGGGGAACTACTCGGGCAATTTAGCTGAATGGTGGGGAGACTGGGCACATATCCAACAGTGGGAGAGATTGAACTCACGGGCAAAGGCAATTTTCAGGGCCTCATAGGTATTGGTAGCCATATCTGCAGGGATGGCTCCCCATCCTGCATGCAATGTGGGTGAAACAGTAGGTAACAGAAGGATTGCTTCTGTGACAAAAAGGAATGTTGTGAGAGACCCTAAACCTGAACCTATATTGTAATTACAACAACCCAAATGCCCAGAAGATAAGAATTATTGACACCAAACAAATCAAAAAAAATAAAAGGACCAGGACCATAGGCTAGGTCGGCCTTTTGTGAATAGATAGAACCAATGCTCAGGGTTTTCGCGGGGAGTGCGCTGTGGCTGTTCAGAGAGATTACCAGGCATTCCCAGTGACCCTTACTGTCTTTTGAATAACAGCTTAAGTCCCAAATCGTCGCTGGCAGTCTTTTCTGCAGGCTGGACAGTCCACTGTTCAGGAGTGGGTACTGCTTTCAGTCGAGAGTGATGAATCCAGTTCTTGTGTCCTTCAACCTTTGCTGCCGTGTGGGAGACCAGCAGCACGGTGTGGGGTCCCTTTCACTTCTCTTGGAGAGGCTCGTCCTTCCAGGTCCGAACGAGAACGGAGTCACCAGGCTGTAAGGAGTGGACAGGGGCATCCAGCAGAAGAGGCTGTGAATTTTTGGTGTATCTGTGAAGAGAAGAAAGAACAGCAGACAGAGAGCACGTGTACTGAGACAAAAAAACACACCCCATTTCCCACTCTCCTGCCAGAACCGGTGTACCGTTCAGAGGCCATGCCCTTCCAAACATAATTTCGAAGAGACTAAGCCCTAACCTGCCCTTGGGGAGAGCACGAATGCGGAGTAACACAAGGGGCAAAGCATCAGGCCACCTAAGAGAGGCCTCCTGACAGACCTTTGAGAGGTGTTGCTCGAGTGTCTGATTTGTGCGTTCCACTACTCCACTGGCCATGGTGGTCGCCATGGTGTGTGGAGCTTTCAGGAGATTTGCAAGGCACTTGATATTTTTTGAACAACTTGAGATGTGAAGTGTGTTCTGTTATCAGATTCCATCCACTGGGGGAGTCCAAAGCAAGGAATGATCTCCTTGACAAACTTAAGAGGTACCGTTTTGGCAGTGTTGTTCCGACATGGGAAGGCTTCGGGCCATCCACTGAATCGATCCACCAAGACGAGGAGGTACCTGTACGCATGTGTCCTGGGAAACTCAGTAAAGTCTATTTGCCACACCAATCCTGGGCCTGGGGTAGGTTCCAGGATGGCTGGCAACACTGCTACTCCTGGTCGAGGGTTATTCTTTTGGCAGATTAAACGTTCAGCCTGTACCTGTGATGCTAGGGGTTTAAGTCCAGAGGTTAGAAAATATTTATTCATAAGCTGGGTAAGAGCCTCTCTGCCTGTGTGGGTGGTCTGATGCAGTTTCTGCAACACTGGTCGGATCAGGCCCTTGGGCAGGAGGATTTTTCCCTCTGTGGAATAAAGCCATCCCTCCTTTTCCTGGAGACTGAGCCTGTCAGCCAGGTTTCTGTCATCATGGGAGTACTGAGGAGCTGCAAGCTCACCTACTGATGAGATGATGGCATGCATTTGGGCATTCTCCTCTGTTGGTGATTTCAGGGTAGCAGCGCGCTTGGCTTCCCTGTCTGCTCTGGCATTGCCCTTGGTTACATCTTGATCTTCCTTTTGATGGGCTCTGCAATGCACCACTGCTACTGCTGAGGGGAGTTGTACCGCTTCTAACATCCGGAGAATTTGAGACCCATGCTTAACCGGGGAGCCTTGGGCTGTTAGCATCCCTCTTTGCTTCCACAGACCAGCATGAGCATGCAATACCCCAAAAGCATACTTTGAGTCAGTAAAAATATTAACCCATTTGTCTTTTGCCAGCTCGAGTGCACGAGTCAGGGCCACTGGTTCAGCAAGCTGGGCAGATGTCCGAGCAGGTAAACTTTCAGCTTCCACGGTATCATGAAGGGTCACAATAGCATAACCCGCCCTCCTTTGCCCATCCACAACGGCACTACTGCCATCGGTATACCATTCCAAGTCAGCATTTGAGAGTGAAAGAGGGTCCTGTGGCACCTTTAAGACTAACAGAAGTATTGGGAGCATAAGCTTTCGTGGGTAAGAACCTCACTTCTTCAGATGCAAGTAATGGAAATCTCCTGAGGCAGAAGTGAGGTTCTTACCCACAAAAACTTATGCTCCCAATACTTCTGTTAGTCTTAAAGGTGCCACAGGACCCTCAGTCTGAATCTGTAAAAAGCAACAAACACGGCTACCCCTCTGATATTTGGTAGTGGTTGATCTTTTAAATCTGGGTGGCTGGAGTATTGGGCATCTATGATTTCCAGATAGTCATGTTCCTGCTTTTCTGTTTCTGGTAGCAGGGTAGCTGGATTAAGGGAGGAACAGGTTTGCAAGGTAACTTCAGGATTCTCTAACAGTTTTGCCTAGTACCGAGCAACCCGAGCCTGCATGAGCCAGAGACCATCCCTAGTGTCCAGCAGGGCTTAGACCATATGGGGAATATACACTTGCACAGTTCCTCCCAGTGTCAGTTTTTTAGCTTTCCCAAGCACTAGGGCAGTGGCTGCGACCGCCCTCAAGCATGCTGGCCACCCCTTTGCAACTTGATCCAGTTGTTTAGATAGGGTTACCATATCTAATAAATAAAAAAAGAGGACCCTCCACGGGCCCTGGCCTCGCCCATTTCCCCACCCCAGCCCCGCCCCAACGGCGCCCCTTCCCCCTCCCTAACTCTGCCCCCTCCTCCCTCCCACTCCCAGCCATGCGGAAAGGGCTGCCCGAGCGCTACCGGCTTCACGGTTTGCCGGGCAGCCCCCAGACCCTGTGCCCCCGGCCGGTGCTTCCCCAGCGCAGCTGGAGCCCGGGAGGGGAAGCGCCCAGCCGGGGGCGCAGGGTCTGGAGGCTGCCCGGCAAACCGTGAAGCCGGTAGCGCTTGGGCTTTGGGCAGCCCCCTTGCCTCCGGACCCTGCGCACCCAGCCGGGCACTTCCCCTCCCGGGCTCCGGCGGCGCAGGGTCCGGAGGCATGGGGGCTGCCCAAAGCCCGTAGCGCTCGGCTCTTAAACAGAGCCGAAGAGTCGGGGAGGAGCAGAGCCGCCGCGGCTGGAGGGGGGGGGGGGCGGGGAAAAAAAAAAAAAAAAAAGGCTGTTTTGCAGGTGCCGGCTGTGCCATAGCTGCTGCCCCTCCCCCACCTCCCCCCAGGGCACATGCGGCACGTCCCGCTGCCCCACGGGGAAGGAGCCGCTGGAGCGAGAGGTGCGGGGCTCCGGACCCCGGCAGTGGCGGGGGAGAGCGGCTCAGGGCCGTGCGAGTGGGCACATAAAGTTTATCGGCTGGGGGGGGAACCCCGGCCGGCTCCTCGCCCTGCCCTGTAGGGGGGTAGTGTCCCCTCCCCGTGTCAGCATGTGTCGCCAGCTGCCGCAGGCTAGATAAGGAACCGAGTCCCCCCTCCCCCCGGCTCCTCAGCTGAGCGGTATTCCTCCTCCCTCCCAGGCTTGCCGCTGGAATGCCGGCGCAAGCCTGGGAGGGAGGGGGTGGTGGCTGGCTTCCAGTTCCTGCGGCTTGTGAGTACGGACACCAGGCGGGCAAGGGGGGCTGGCAAGGGGGCTGCTCTCCCGGGAGGGTGACGGGGGGCTCAGCTGAGGAGCCAGGACGAGGAGGGAGAGGGCGACTCGGCTCCTTACCTGGCCTGTGGCAGCCGGTGCAACATGCTGGTGCGGGGCGGGGAGCCAGCCGGGGTCCCGTCCAAGCTGACAAACTTTACATGGCCACTCGTGCGGCCCCGAGCCACTCTCCCCCGCCATTGCTGGGGTCCGGAGCCCCCCCGTCTACCTCCTGGGGGAGCAGCCCCCTTGCCAGCGCCCCTTGCCCGCCCAGTGCCCCTACTCACCAGCTCCAGGAACTGGAAGCCGGCCACCACCCCCTCCCTCCAGGCTTGCCCTGCCATTACAGCAGCAAGCCTGGAAGGGAGGAGGAGTGCCACATGCATGGGGAAGAGGCGGGGCCAGGGCGGGGATTTGGGGAGGGAGCCAATGGGGGATGGAGGGGGTGGAGTCAGGTGGGCGGGGGGCAAGAGCCCTTCCGGGAGGGCAAAATTGCTTGTACATTGGTCGGGACGCGGGACAAACAAGCAAATATCGGGACAGTCCCGATAAAATCGGGACGTCTGGTCACCCTACACCTTCCCCCGGCGATTACTGCCAGAAGATTGGTCACTGACTAATGCAGAGGCAGTATGCCTAAAATCCCTTTTTGGCTTTGGTTGTACAACTTCCCACTGTTACCAAACACTGTAATGTCATTCATAGGTGTTTTGCAAAGTTCTGGGTTTCTGTTCCCAGGTTGCCAGAAAATATTGTGGTGTGTAGTATTGCGTACATAATGCAGATGTCAATATCTTTTAAAGTGTAGGTGCCTTGGCATTTAGCCACCAATGCCATGAGGCAGTGTGCCTCAGTTTCCCCTTCCTCACAGCAGTCTAGATTGGATATGCTTTCTCTGCTGTGCCCAGCTCTAAGCCTGTTTACAGGTACTAGCTGAGAAGCAGTATTGTTATAGGACTTTCTTGTTACCACTCCAAGTCCATACCAAAGATTCTTCCAAAAATCATGCATGTTACACATTTTTAAAGTATTTACCACCAGTATCAATTTCTTTGTCTTAACCCACAGTGTGTGTAGTAAGAGACAAAATTACCAGCAAATTCATGACAGAGAGGTGCTTCCAAGTATGATAATCATACGACGCCTTCTGTCTAAACAGATCAGTTTGTTTAGGTTTCATTATATTTCTCATCCTCTCAGTAAAGATTCTTACTTTGGGTATGTCTTTGACGTATTGGCAAGGAAACTGTGTGTTATTGGCCCGTCCCCTGTAGCGTTGCATTTCCTCTCCAGGGTTAAGCCCATGCGAAGAATCTACCCCCTCTCCTGGGATTCCTTTGACCTTGGCTACACTCGCGGTGTGAGTATAGTCGCGCCGCCAGTGCTGCGAGAGCTCTCTCGCAGCGCTGCAAGTACTCCACCTCTCTGAGGGGAATAGCTTGCAGCGCTGCGAGAGAGCGTGCAGCGCTGCAGGCGCTGATTACACTGGCACTTTACAGTGCTGCACTCGCTGCGCTCGGGAGGGTGTTTTTTCACACCCCTGAGCGCAGCAAGTGCAGCGCTGTGAATTGCCAGTGTAGCCAAGGCCTTTGTGTTCACCCCCATCACTCAGTGTCTGATGTTTAGCTGTGGGGAGGGGTTTACCTGTCTGGAAAGTGGCTGTCTCCGCCCCTTCATCAGGTGGGTCATTAGCATCTTCATAGACACCAAAATGCTTGGAAGAACACCCTCCCCCTCCATCTTAAGAGACAGAGTTAGTTTTCACAAGTACAGCAGGAAAAACATTTTGGAAAAGTGGGACCTGGATTGGGGTACCCTTGGTCACCCCTCTCGCTGTTCCCAAGAGGTCAGCTGTATGGCTGCTCCCCTCAGGGAGGTCAGATACACAGTTTATGCTTAAAACCTGAGCCACTGTGGGGTGCCTGGAATTACAGATGCAGATCCAGGAAATTTCTCCTGGGCAAACCCTTCCCTGTAATGTGTGGGGAGACACTCCTGCATTCCCCCACATTCCTTCTTAACCTCTTTCTTTGGGCCCCCCACCTGGGCATACACCCCTATGTCCCCTTCAGGGTAACTTGTCTGCTGTTCAGCTGTGGGCTACCAGCTACCAGCCATGACAGACCCTTCACTGGCAAGCCCTATACCTTCCTCTGTCTTTGAATTGGGCTGGCCTCCAGTTACAGAGCCCATAGAATCCTTACCCACTGCAGCAGTTTCTTGGATCCCATCTTCCCCCCTCTAGGTTTCCTTCAGCGCACATTTCCCAGAGCCAGATTTATCCCTTGCTTAACTGCAACTTCCTGGCAGCCAGCAACCTGGACAGTCTCCCTACCATCAGGCAAAACACTCCCCTTCCCTGAGGGAACAGCCACCGGACAGGAGCTGGTTCTACCTACCCCTTGTGGCAAATTGCTTTGCAGGGCAGTAGAGGAATTAAAGAGACTCTCTCTTATTTCCTCTGCAGTTTCTGTAGCTTTGCTCCTTTCCCCTGGGGCTTCAGCACAAGATTTCTCCTCGCTGCTGACAGACCTCTGGATATCCCTAGCCATATTGAAAAAGTAATTTCCAAGTAGAATTTGCATAGGATTTTGAGAAACTGCAGCCATGGTCAATTCAGCTTGCAAATCCTCAGTTTCCATGTTGTTACCAGATTTGCCCATTACTTTGGGGTATGCTCATTTATTCAGGTTACTCTTCTGGCGCTGGGGGTTTTCTGTAATTCTATTAATGTACTGCTTGTGTTACTTGTGTTTTTATATGGAACTCTACTTTTCCCTTCTGCAAGTTCCCTCCCAATGGAGCTATCCTGCAGGACCTAGTTTCCCTAGGGCTGGGTTTCTCCAGCCCCAGAACCGGATGAACACACCCACACATACATTAACAGAGCAAGTCTGAGCGGACCGGGTCAATCAGCACTGTCAAGCTAACCCCTTATATGTCTCTGGACTCACTAGGCTGGATGAAGCAGCACTTTCAAGCTGCCTCTCCTTATATGCCCCTGGGCTGCATGGACCGGGTCAAGCAGCACTTTCAAGCTGTTACCCTTATGCGTCCCAGATTCAGCACGTCCCTATCCCCACTTTCACATCTCAGTTGTACTGGCAGTAACCTACTTGATGAGCAAACCCCACAGTATTTTGGGCACTGCAGGGATCTTTAGCTTAGGTAAAAGAAGTGTTGCTGTAGAGTAAATGGGGGAAGCTAAGAACGCAAAAGAGTAAAGTTCAGCAAGAGAGAGAGAAGGAACCAGCTTAACTATACAAGTTATTTATTGAATAATAGTGATCACTACACAAGGAGGGCTAAACCACCATAACATACATAATTAAAAGTTAATACCTAAGGTAGAGAGGAAAACAGAGAGAAAGAAGGGGATCTCACCGCTCCCTGAAGCTTGAACTGGTTGGGGTTCCCACTGGTTGGTGGTAGTTCAGGGTCCTGAGGGCCGGAGACAGGCAGAGCCCCCAGCACGATCAGTCAGGAGATGAAGAACAGGAGTACTTGTGGCACCTTAGAGACTAACAAATTTATTAGAGCATAAGCTTTCATGGGCTACAACCCACTTCTTCGAATGCATATAGAGTGAAACATATATTGAGGAGATATATATACACACATACAGAGAGCATGAACAGGTGGGAGTTGTCTTACCAACTCTGAGAGGCCAATTAAGTAAGAGAAAAAAAACTTTTGAAGTGATAATCAAGATAGCTCAGTACAGACAGTTTGATAAGAAGCAAGTGTGAGAATACTTACAAGGGGAGATAGATTCAATGTTTGTAATGGCTCAGCCATTCCCAGTCCTTATTTAATCCTGAGTTGATTGTGTCTAGTTTGCATATCAATTCCAGCTCAGCAGTCTCTCATTGGAGTCTGTTTTTGAAGTTTATCTGTTTTAAGATAGCCACCCGCAGGTCTATCATAGAATGACCAGACAGGATAAAGTGTTCTCCCACTGGTTTTTGAGTATTATGATTCCTGATGTCAGATTTGTGTCCATTAATTCTTTTGCGTAGAGACTGTCCGGTTTGGCCAATGTACATGGCAGTGGGGCATTGCTGGCACATGATGGCATATATCACATTGGTAGATGTGCAGGTGAACAAGCCCCTGATGGTATGGCTGGTAGGTAAGTGTAGCGGTCAGTAGGTTTCCGGTATAGGGTGGTATTTATGTGACCATCGCTTATTAGCACAGTAGTGTCCAGGAACTGGACCGCTTGTGTGGATTGGGATTGATCTAGGCTGAGGTTGATGGTGGGATGGAAATTATTGAAATCATGATGGAATTCTTCAAGGGCTTCTTTTCAGTGCTCTCTGTATGTGTGTATATATATCTCCTCAATATATGTTTCACTCTATATGCATCCGAAGAAGTGGGTTGTAGCCCACGAAAGCTTATGCTCTAATAAATTTGTTAGTCTCTAAGGTGCCACAAGTACTCCTGTTCTTTTTGAAGATACAGACTAACACGGCTGCTACCCTGAAACCAGTCAGGAGATGGAATCCCAGTGGAACTGATGTAGAGCTTGGGTCTATGCATCAGAACACTGACTGGAGGGATTTTTGTAGAGAAAATACAATGGTTTAAGGGAGAACACTAGATTTGTTTATAGGTAAACTGATGACTCAAGGGTTTTCTTTAGGCTAGGCCAGTGTTTCCCAAACTTGGGACGCCACTTGTGTAGGGAAAGCCCCTGGCGGGCCGGGGCGGTTTGTTTACCTGCCCTGTCCGCAGGTCTGGCCGATTGTGGCTCACACTGGCCATGGTTCGCTGCTCCAGGCCAATGGGAGCTGCTGGAAGCGGCGTGGGCCGAGGGACATACTGGCCGCCACTTTCAGCAGCTCCCATTGGCTTGGAGCAGCGAACTGAGGCCAGTGGGAGCTGTGATTGGCTGGACCTGTGGACGCAGCAGGTAAACAAACCGGCCCGGCCCACCAGGGGCTTTCCCTACGCAGGCGGCGTCCCAAGTTTGGGAAACACTGGGCTAGGCAATAGGAGCTGATCACTCTTGGCTATGGATGGTGTTTTCTTCCAGTGAGCTCACAATGCAACTAGGCTACTTCAGTATTTTGGATATCAATCAAGGATTCCTTGCTAGAATTGGTCTGATAACTGCTGAGCTGGGTGTGGGCAGGCATAGGTTCATTAACATCTGGAGCAGAGATTCCCATGATGCAGTGCGTCTCTGCTTTTTCTGGTCCCAGAGTTCAGTGCGGTTCTCTGTTCTCCATTTTGTATGCAAATTGAGAGGTCTCCCTGTCCCATCTTTTATGCAGATGAGGCTAGGGGAGTCGTCTCTGTTTTTTATTCTGTATGCTAATGGAGATGTCTTAATCTTGTCACCCTTGTCAGGAGGGATCTAGGTGCGTCTCCCATTCGCCCTTCATTGCTCTCTGCAAGGCTTTTCTCTGATGGGTTTTGATTTAAGAGGAGGCTGGTGGGGGCGTATCTTTCATGATAAAGACAGGCTGGATACTGTGCCCTGGTTCCCCAAGAACACAGAGCTGACTGGTATCAATGTGCACCTTACCCAAAGGCACAAGGATTTTGTGACCCCCCCTACGAACAAAAGCTCTGCCATCTGTCCTGGCAGTATGTCTTTCTCCTGAATCAGGTCTCTCCTGACCACAGAGATTTCTGCACCCGTATCTCTCCATGCAGGGAGTTCTCTGCCATTTACTTTGACAGCCTACATGTGCTTACTGCCTGGCTGTGCAGTGGCAACCTTTACAAATCCTGTGTCATAAGTGGCAACTGCCTGAGGTGCCTCTGTGCTTTGAGTAGCAGCATTTCCATGAGTTGCATGCTGCCTGTTCCCACTTAGCACAGGGCATTTATTCCTCAGGTGCTCAGTGGAATTACAATGATAGCACTGTGATGGGTTGGGTCACAGAAACCCCCTTGGGAACTGCCACCTGATGTGCTGGGACTACCTCAGAGTCCGTTTTCCCTGCCAGCTTGGGACTTCGTACCTTGCTTTGTTTGAGCCAGACACACTTGCCTGCTGCAAACACAGATCCAAGTCTGAACCACGTCCCCCAGAAGCTGCAGGCTTAACTGAAAACAGCTTAAGAAGTGCTCCTGTTTCCAACACTCAGATACCCAGCTCCCAATGGAGTCCAAAACCCCAAATAAATGCGTTTTACCCTGTATAAAGCGTATACAGGGTAAACTCATAAACTGTTCGCCCTCTATAACACTGATAGTGAGATATGCACAGCTGTTTGCCCCCCCGGCATTAATACATACTCTGGGTTAATTAATAAGTAAAAGGTGATCTTATTAAATACAGAAAGTAGGATTTAAGTGATTCCAAGTAATAACAGACAGAACAAAGTAAATTACCAAACAAAATAAAATAAAACACGCAAATCTAAGCCTAATACAGTAAAAACTAAATGCAGGTAAATCTCACCCTCAGAGATGTTCCAAAAAGCCTCTTTTACAGACTAGACTTCCTCCTAGTCTGGGTCCAGCAATCATTCACACCCCTGTAATTATTGTCCTTTGTTCCAGTTTCCTTCAGGCATCCTTTGGCGTGGAGAGGCTCTCTTGAGCCAGCTGAAGACAAAATGGAGGGACATCCCTAGGGGCTTATATAGTCTCTCTCTTGTGGGTGGAAACCCCTTCCCCTCTCCTATGCAGAATCCAACTACAAGATGGAGTTTGAATCACATGGGCAAATCACATGTCCATGCATGACTCAGTTCCTTACAGGCTGATGCCACATTCCCAGGAAAGCTCAGATATGGATTAGTGTCTCTCAAAGTTCATTGTTAGCTTACATGTTTCTTGATTGGTCACTTACTGAAAACAGTCTTTTCTCAAGAAGCTGACCAACTGCTTCACTGAGGCTACTTAAAATCAAACAAGTACATAGCCAATATTCATAACTTTGAATACAAAAATGATACATGCATGCAAATAGGATGAATATATCCAGTAGATCATAACCTTTGCAGATATGTTACATGGTATATCTAGCATAAAACATATTCCAGTTATGTCATATTTACACTCATAAGCATATTTCTATAAAGCATTATGGGGTGCAACGTCACAAGCACCTTCTGGGCTCTTTTGTTTTCACAGGAGATTTGGGATGAGGACTGGAGGAGTGAACTTGGGGGATGGGAGTGAGTGTCCAGCCTCCCATCCACCCTCCTCCTCCTCCTTCCCAGGGGTAAAATGGGGACCTTACTTCCCACCAAACTTTAACCCCCCTCCCTGTGGTTTATTCCTACTAGGTGCTTGGGATTGCTCAATTTTATCTGCAAAAACTGCACGTCATCAACCGTTTCCACCTTTATATCCCATAAACACTGTTTTACATCATCACTAGACATATTCAGGAACTGTTCCTGTGCAATCAAATCACACATTCCTTCAAAGCTTGTAATTTCTTTTCCCCTCACCCACTTATCCAGTAGATTTCTCATTTGGCTCACATAAGCCACATTACTTAATCCAGCCCCTCTCTTAAAGCTTCTAAATTTTACTCTATAAATTTCAGGTGTAATCTGAAACTGTTTCAAAACCAAATCCTTAAATTTAACATAATTGGATGCATCACCCATTGGCATCTTATTGAATATGTCCAGAGCTTTCCCAGTCAATTTTGTGACCATCTTTTGATCGTCAGGAATTGCATGGAGCACACACAGTCTCTCAAAGATGATGAACTATTCAGCAATGTCCCCAGATTTGCTATATGGTGGACACAGCTGCTCCCACTTGTGGATTTTTGGAGAGATGGAATCCCTGGGTGGGGGGTTCTGTCTCCTCCACTACATTACAGCCAGTTCTTGCTTCATTTCTTTATGTCTCAGTTCCATGGCTTGCTTCTGGACCTCAATTTCTTTGTCTTTCAACTCCAGTGCTTGCTTCGGGCTCTCTTGTGGTCAGCTTTCTGTCTGGCTTTTTCTGCTTCTGGCCAGGCATTTTCTGCTTCCACGGCTCTCTGATGTGCAGCCTTTTGCTCATTAATTTCCATATGTTTTAATTCTATCTGTTTCTGGTGTATTTTTTCATTTTCCTCTACCTGCAACCTGTAGAGCTCCAACTTCTTGGTAGCTTCACTTTCACTCATTTTCCTACTTTTCTGTCCCGAAATAAGCAAACAGAAAATAACAAGCCAGTAACCACTTTGTCTGTTTTCTAGTCACCACACTTAAAACTCACTTAAAATCATCACCAGTTGTTTTACGCACTGCTGGAAGGTGCTCAGATACCATGGTGAAGAGCATGGTATAAGAACCGACATAGACTAAAAGAGGGAATGGATCAGGGCAGCATTAATTGTATAATAGGTTTGAAGGATGCAGTGGGTTTGGATTATGTATGCTTTTTTTTTTTTTTAAGTGTAGTCATGTCGTGTGTTGAAAGGTCTGAGTCTTGTCCAGGATTTGTTCCTAGAGCTGGTTTAGGCAGTGGACTGTAGCCAAGAGCTGCGAAGAAATGTGTTTGAGCCGTTGTTGTTGCAGTTGTGGGAAGTACGTAAAGAATGGGGGGGGGGAGTGCATGGGTAAGGAGAACAAGTAAGATTTTTGTGTGTGTGTTGCAGTGTGTCCTGCAGTGGGCGCTGTGTGAGTGGCAGAGGAGAGGCTAAAATCAGTTTAAAAAGGGGCAAAGTCTAAAGCTGAGGCTGTCTATGGCCAGGTGCATGCACCCGATCTTGTCTGCTCTCTAAAACCAAGCAGCGTCAGACCTGGTTAGTTCTTGGATAGGAGACTGACTGGGAATACCGAGGCTTTTGCCTACGCTTCTAAAACCCACCTGTGCAGTCACCTCTCAAACCCAGTTTTCTACCTCACAAATTCTCTTGCTTCCCCCTTACCACTACCACCCCCCACAATTTCCAGTCAAAAGCAGCTGGTATGCTGCATGCAAATCTGGAAATATCACCTGCTTGCAGAGGAAAGCTCTGGTCGAGGAGAACATAACCACTGCCTCCCTTTAGATTCCCCTCTTTCTTCTCCATCTCCCTCCACCGGAGGTCCTGCCACTCCCTTGCTCTCTCCTCTGGGGCAGGGATAAGTGGGTGTAGAGGAGGAGGAGGTTTGCAAAGTGTGTGAGGAAGCATCAATTGTGGAAGAGCAGGAATGCAGTATATGAGAGTTGGGGGTGGAACGACAACAGTGTGTGTAGGATGTATTAATTGTGTGCAGAGTGGTGTATGTGGTACAGAGTATGTGAGCGATGCCTTAATTATGGATAAGGCTGCGAGTCTGTCACGGAGGTTGTGGAATTCATGGGTTCCATGACTTCCGCAGCTGCAGCGGCCAGTGCGGCTGGTCCTGGGGCCAACTGCACCGGCCGTAGCTGGAGCGGCCCCAGGGCCAGCCGCACCAGCCACTGCTTGGGTGGCCCCGGGGGATGTTGGTCCCAGGGACCAGCCAAGCAGCAGTCCCAGGGATGGCCCAGGGACCTCCGGAGCACCAGTGGTCCCGGGGGCAGCCTGAGCCATGACCAGTGGGCAGTCCTGAGGGTGGCCAGAGCAGCGGCCCCTGGATCAAACCACATTTATTGTGCATGGGTGTTTTTGTGGGGGTGGGATGCAGCATTGTGTGTGCGTGAAGGGACTGCAATATGTGTGGATCTGTGTGCACATGAGGGGTGGAAGCAGTGTGTGTGTAAGTGTGTTAATTCTAGAGGGCATGGAGCAAGCACTATGAATTGTGTGTACGGTGGGTGAAATGTATGGGAGGGTACAGAGCAAGCCACATTAATCGTGTGTATGTCTTGAATTAGGTTTGGGGGGGTTGAGGTGGGGGAGGGAATGTTTTGAAGTACGACGCTGCAAAGTATTGAAGGGCCTTGCCCAGTGTTGGATCATGGAGTTGGTTTAGGAGTAGGGTTGCCAACCCTCCAAGATTGTCCTGGAGTCTGCAGGAATTAAAGATTAATCTTTAATTAGATTGTCATGTGATGAAAGCTCCAGGAATATGTCCAACCAAAACAGACAGCCCTAATTAGGAGGTGAATTATAGCCAAGAGCTGCAAATTGTCATTGTGAAGCATGTTGTGCGTGGTGATTAGGGAATGTGGAGAGCGGGTGGGCAAAGGCAGCATGTGTGAGTTGTGCTGTGTATGTGTAGTGACATGCTCTGCAGGATGTGCAGTGAGTAGTAGGGAAGGCAGGGATGAGACTGAGGGCTTGGCTACACTGGCAAGTTTTGTCACCAAAAACTGGCTTTCGGCAACAAAACAGCGATAGCGTACACACTGCAATGTGACTTTTTTCGGGGAAAAAAAATCCCCGCCTAGTTTTGGCAACAAAAAACTTCCACCCCTGTGAGAGACTTTTGTTTTTTCCCCTCCCTTTATTGTCGACAAACATGCAGTGTAGACACAACGCCCTCCCTCCCACCCCCAATTTTATTGACCTCCAGAAAGTGTTCCACAATTCCCATGCTGCCGCTCTGGTCAGCGGTTTGAACTCCACTGCTCTGCAGCCAAGCCACGCCTCCCCCTTGCAAGCCCTGGGAATTTTAAATCTCATTTCCTGCTTGCTGGCTTCCCAGAGGAGCTTCCCAGGTGAGCATGGCTGGCTATCGCACTAAAGGCGCTCCCACTTGGACCACTGCTGAGTTGTTGGATCTGATCAGTATATGGGGAGAAGAGTCTGTTCAGTCGCAGCTGCGAGTGACCCGTAGGAATCGGGACACATATGGGCAAATTTCTCGAGGCTTGTGCAAAAAGGGCTATGATCAGGACATGCAGCAGTGCAGAGCAAAGATAAAGGAGCTGAGGCAGGCATACCATAAGTTGTGGGGGGAGGCGAACCATCGCTCTGCTGGTGCACCTAAGACCTGCCGCTTCTATAAGGAGCTGAATGCTATCCTCGGTGGTCACCCCAACTCCATCTCCGATAGCCACGTGATACTTCACAGGCATTAGAAAAAGGGGGTAACCTGCAGGCTGAAATTCTGGAGCTAGAAGAAGTGGAGCTCCCATCGGGGTTGCGCGGTGGGGCAGGCAGCCAGGAACTTTTCTCCACTCCAGAAGTGCTCAACGGGGAGCAGGAAGCAGATGAGACGCCGGGTAAGTTGTTGTGGCTTGGGTAGGGAATCGAAAAGTGGCAGGCAGGTAGTGTTTTCTGTGAGCTGAGACGCTGGGTAAGTTGCTGTGGCTTGGGTAGGGAATCGAAAAGTGGCAGGCAGGTAGTGTTTTCTGTGCAGCTAATCTGCATGGCCAAGCAGGGTGTCGATGCACATCGAGACCTGTAGGGAATCCTCCAGAAAGAGACTCTGGAAAGCTTCCAGGAGGTACTTGTTAATCCTCTGCCACAGATTCCAAGGGATTGCAGCCTTGTTAGTTCTCCCATTGTAGGAAACGGTACCATGCCATTTAGCAATCACTGGAGCAGGGATCAAAGTGGCACATAGCTGAGCTGCATATAGACCGGGGTGAAAACTGCAAGCATTCAGCAGCAGTCAGATGTCAGTCAGCAGATTGCCCGCCTGTGAAAAAGTGTGGGATAATTTTAGAATGAGTTCCCTGCAAAGCTGCCCTGCAAGCTGTGACCTTTTTGTCCATACACACAACCGTCTTCCCCCCACTCCCGACACTCACCATGATTGGGGTGATCGCGGAGCTGTGTGCCTGCCTAGAGTCTCAGAGAGAAAGTGATTTCTACTAGCAAAATGCCCTTTTTACTACAATGTTTCAATCATTTGCTGGAATGTAACAATCTCTCTTCTGTTCAGCACAGACCTTGAAGGACACATCACCTCCCCTCCCCGCAGACCGGCTTCGGCAGATAAGAAAAAACCCTAGGCGCAGCAAAGGAGATATGTTCCAGGAGGTGCTGCAGTGCGATAAGAGTCAGACCAGGGAACAGAAAGAGTGCTGGGAAGCTGAAAGCTCTGAGATTATAACCGCATTTGCTCCAATCCCTCGGATAGAGACAAGCACCTACAAGATCTCTATCAAGCATTCTTAAAACTACAATACCCACCTGCTGAAGTGAAAAAACAGATTGACAGAGCCAGACGAGTACCCAGAAGTCACCTCCTACAAGACAGGCCCAACAAAGAAAATAACAGAACACCACTAGCTGTCACCTTCAGCCCCCAACTAAAACCTCTCCAGCGCATCATCAGAGATCTACAATCTATCCTGAAAGATGATCCTTTACTCTCACAGATCTTGGGAGACAGACCTGTCCTCGCTTACAGACAACCCCCCAACCTAAAGCAAATACTCACCAGCAACCACACATCACTGAACAAAACCACTAACCCAGGAACCTATCCTTGTAACAAACCCCGATGCCAACTCTGTCCACATATCTATTCAAGTGATCATCATAGGACCTAACTCCCTGTTAGCAGCCCCAGCGAACAGGGGCTGCTAACAGGGAGTTTCGCAAGGGAGTTCTCCAGGTGAAGGAGGAGCAATACAGCACCCTTTTGGGGTAAGTGACTGTCTGTAGTGTGTGTTTGTTTGTGTTTGAGGGTTACTTGCTGTGTGCTGAGCTTGTGTTTGTCAGTCTGTTTGTTTGTTTTGGTTGTTTGAAGGACCGTGTGCTGTGGCTGGCAGTTGGAAGGTTTGAAAGCTAGAAGCCTCTGGTAAGTGGCTGAGCCTTCATCAGTGGGCGGGGCATTCATACAGGCCAGGGCTTTATAAAGCAGCGCACAAGCGACCAGGGGCTGCTAACAGGGAGTTTCGCAAGGGAGTTTGGAAGGGGAGCAGGAAGGGGGCGAGGGTCCCTTGCCAATTCCATCTGTTTTCTCTTGATTCCCCTTAATACCTATAAAGCAACTACATTCATAACTTTTTGCTTAAACAACCCTTTCAGCTGACAGGGGGCTGCAGACGGGAATTTGACAGAGGGAGGCTTACGATGGTTAGGAAGACCCGCAACACCTGTGCCAGCACTGCTACTGTCTCCTCCACCTGTGCCTGTAGCCAGACAGAGCACCTGAGCATGGATGCCTCTACCCAGATCCTGGTGTGGTTTTGCAAAGACTGTAACTTGCAATTTCCACTTACTGATATCCAGGCTGCGGGGACCATCCAATGTGAGAGGTGCCTGCTGGTGGAATCTCTCAGGCAGCAGGTGGGAGAGCTACAGGAGGAGGTGGCTAGGTTGAGGAGCATCCGAATCCACGAGCAATTCCTCGACAGTGTCCATGTGGAGACAGCTGAGGTAGCTGTCCCAGTACACAGGACTGCTGATACACCACTGGTGGAGGAGGAGATGGCTCAGGGTGGACATGGGCAGCTGGTTACTTCTGGCAGCAGGCAGTGCTCCACCCTTGCTCCGAACCCTCCTGCCGTGGTTATAGGTAACCGTTATGCTCTTCTTGATACAGGAAAGAAGGAATCACTCCCTACAGTAAAGGAGGAGAAGCCTCGTACCCCTAAGGCTGGAAAGTCTGCTGCCACCACTGCGAATAGGAAATGTAGGGTAGTGGTGGTCGGAGACTCTCTGCTGAGGGGGACGGAGGCGCCCATCTGTCGCCCTGACATTTCATCTCGGGAGGTATGCTGCCTGCCGGGGGCCCGTATCCGAGACGTTACGGAGGCATTGTCGAGGATTATCCAGCCCTCTGACTACTACCCCATGCTACTCATCCATGTGGGCATAAATGATACTGCGCGGTGTGACACTGAGCGGATCAAGAGTGACTACAGGGCTCTGGGAGTACGGGTGAAGGAGTTTGGAGCGCAGGTGGTATTCTCTTCAATTCTTCCTGTCAAAGGTAGGGGCCCGGGCAGAGACAGATGCATCATGGAGGTGGAATGCTTGGCTGCGAAGATGGTGTCGCCAGGAGGGCTTTGGCTTCCTAGACCACGGATGCTATTCGAGGAAGGACTGCTAGGCAGAGATAGCGTTCACCTTTCGAGGAGAGGAAAGACCCTATTCGGACACAGACTGGCTAACCTAGTGAGGAGGGCTTTAAACTAGGTTCGACGGGGACAGGTGAGCAAAGCCCACAGGTAAGTGGGGAACATGGAGACCGGGGAGATGGGTCGGAAACGAGAGGGAGTGTGGGCTATATTGGCAGAGAGAAAGGAGAGTCAGGACAAAACTGGGAGGAAAGATCCAAACCAGTATCTTAGATGCCTATATACAAATGCGAGAAGTATGGGGAATAAGCAGGAAGAACTGGAAGTGCTAATAAATAAATACAACTATGACATTGTTGGCATCACTGAAACTTGGTGGGATAATACACATGATTGGAATGTTGGTGTGGATGGGTACAGCTTGCTCAGGAAGGATAGACGGGAAAAAGGGAGGAGGTGTTGCCTTATATATTAAAAATGTACACACTTGGACTGAGGTAGAGATGGACATAAGAGACGGAAGTGTTGAGAGTCTCTGGGTTAGGCTAAAAGGGGCAAAAAACAAGGGAGATGTCATGCTAGGAGTCTACTACAGGCCACCTAACCAGGTGGAAGAGGTGGATGAGGCTTTTTTCAAGCAACTAACAAAATCATCCAAAGCCCAAAATTTGGTGGTGATGGGGGACTTCAACTATCCGGATATATGTTGGGAAAATAACACAGCGGGGCACAGACTATCCAACAAATTCTTGGACTGCATTGGAGACAACTTTTTATTTCAGAAGGTTGAAAAACCTACTAGGGGGGAAGCTGTTCTAGACTTGATTTTAACAAATAGGGAGGAACTCGTTGAGAATGTGAAAGTAGAAGGCAGCCTGGGTGAAAGTGATCATGAAATCATAGAGTTTGCAATTCTAAGGAAGGGTAGAAGGGAGAACAGCAAAATAGAGACAATGGATTTCAGGAAGGCAGATTTTGGGAAGCTCAGAGAGCTGATAGGTAAGGTCCCATGGGAATCAAGACTGAGGGGAAAAACAACTGAGGAGAGTTGGCAGTTTTTCAAAGGGACACTATTAAGGGCCCAAAAGCAAGCTATTCCGCTGGTTAGGAAAGATAGAAAATGTGGCAAAAGACCACCTTGGCTTAACCATGAGATCTTGCACGATCTAAAAAATAAAAAGGAGTCATATAAAAAATGGAAACTAGGACAGATAACAAAGGATGAATATAGGCAAACAACACAGGAATGCAGGGGCAAGATTAGAAAAGCAAAGGCACAAAATGAGCTCAAACTAGCTACGGGAATAAAAGGAAACAAGAAGACTTTTTATCAATACATTAGAAGCAAGAGGAAGACCAAAGACAGGGTAGGCCCACTGCTTAGTGAAGAGGGAGAAACAGTAACAGGAAACTTGGAAATGGCAGAGATGCTTAATGACTTCTTTGTTTCGGT
Source organism: Trachemys scripta elegans (assembly GCF_013100865.1). Lineage (NCBI taxonomy): Eukaryota > Metazoa > Chordata > Testudines > Emydidae > Trachemys > Trachemys scripta. Next base: position 47,849,027 of record NC_048306.1, on the reverse strand, counting down.
CTTCACCGAGAAGTCTGAAGGAATGCCTAACATAGTGAATACTAATGGGAAGAGGGTAGGTTTAGCGGATAAAATAAAAAAAGAACAAGTTAAAAATCACTTAGAAAAGTTAGATGCCTGCAAGTCACCCGGGCCTGATGAAATGCATCTTAGAATACTCAAGGAGCTAATAGAGGAGGTATCTGAGCCTCTAGCTATTATCTTTGGAAAGTCATGGGAGACGGGAGAGATTCCAGAAGACTGGAAAAGGGCAAATATAGTGCCCATCTATAAAAAGGGAAATAAAAACAACCCAGGAAACTACAGACCAGTTAGTTTAACTTCTGTGCCAGGGAAGATAATGGAGCAAGTAATTAAGGAAATCATCTGCAAACACTTGGAAGGTGGTAAGGTGATAGGGAACAGCCAGCATGGATTTGTGAAGAACAAATCATGTCAAACCAATCTGATAGCTTTCTTTGATAGGATAACGAGCCTTGTGGATAAGGGAGAAGCTGTGGATGTGGTATACCTAGACTTTAGTAAGGCATTTGATACGGTCTCGCATGATATTCTTATCGATAAACTAGGCAAATACAATTTAGATGGGGCTACTATAAGGTGGGTGCATAACTGGCTGGATAACCGTACTCAGAGAGTTGTTATTAATGGTTCCCAATCCTGCTGGAAAGGCGTAACGAGTGGGGTACTGCAGGGGTCTGTTTTGGGACCGGCTCTGTTCAATATCTTCATCAACGACTTAGATATTGGCATAGAAAGTACGCTTATTAAGTTTGTGGATGATACCAAACTGGGAGGGATTGCAACTACTTTGGAGGACAGGGTCATAATTCAAAATGATCTGGACAAATTGGAGAAATGGGCTGAGTTAAACAGGATGAAGTTTAACAAAGACAAATGCAAAGTGCTCCACTTAGGAAGGAAAAATCAATTTCACACATACAGAATGGGAAGAGACTGTCTAGGAAGGAGTACGGCAGAAAGGGATCTAGGGGTTATAGTGGACCACAAGCTAAATATGAGTCAACAGTGTGATGCTGTTGCAAAAAAAGCAAACATGATTCTGGGATGTATTAACAGGTGTGTTGTGAGCAAGACACGAGAAGTCATTCTTCCGCTCTACTCTGCTCTGGTTAGGCCTCAGCTGGAGTATTGTGTCCAGTTCTGGGCGCCGCGTTTTAAAAAAGATGTGGAGAAATTGGAAAGGGTCCAAAGAAGAGCAACAAGAATGATTAAAGGTCTTGAGAACATGACCTATGAAGGAAGGCTGAAAGAATTGGGTTTGTTTAGTTTGGAAAAGAGAAGACTGAGAGGGGACATGATAGCAGTTTTCAGGTATCTAAAAGGGTGTCAAAAAGAGGAGGGAGAGAACTTGTTCACCTTAGCCTCTAAGGATAGAACCAGAAACAATGGGTTTAAACTGCAGCAAGGGAGGTCTAGGTTGGACATTAGGAAAAAGTTCCTAACTGTCAGGGTGGTTAAACACTGGAACAAATTGCCTAGGGAGGTTGTGGAATCTCCGTCTCTGGAGATATTTAAGAGTAGGTTAGATAAATGTCTATCAGGGATGGTCTAGACAGTATTTGGTCCTGCCATGCGGGCAGGGGACTGGACTCGATGACCTCTCGAGGTCCCTTCCAGTCCTAGAATCTATAAATCTAATCACATCAGCCATACCATCAGGGGCTCGTTCACCTGCACATCTACCAATGTGATATATGCCATCATGTGCCAGCAATGCCCCTCTGCCATGTACATTGGCCAAACCGGACAGTCTCTACGCAAAAGAATTAATGGACACAAATCTGACATCAGGAATCAAAATACTCAAAAACCAGTGGGAGAACACTTTAACCTGTCTGGTCATTCAGTGACAGACCTGCGGGTGGCTATATTACAACAGAAAAACTTCAAAAACAGACTCCAACGAGAGACTGCTGAGCTGGAATTGATATGCAAACTAGACACAATCAATTCCGGTTTGAATAAGGACTGGGAATGGCTGAGCCATTACAAACATTGAATCTATCTCCCCTTGTAAGTATGCTCACACTTCTTATCAAACTGTCTGTACTGGGCTATCTTGATTATCACTTCAAAAGTTTTTTTTCCTCTTAATTAATTGGCCTCTCAGAGTTGGTAAGACAACTCCCACCTGTTTATGCTCTCTGTAGGTGTGTATATATATCTCCTCAATATATGTTCCATTCTATATGCATCTGAAGAAGTGGGCTGTAGTCCACGAAAGCTTATGCTCTAATAAATTTGTTAGTCTCTAAGGTGCCACAAGTACTCCTGTTCTTCTTTTTTGGGGAAGCTGAAAGGCAGGACAGAAAAGAGAATGCTGCTTTTGCTGGGCAAGTGACAGAGCGGATGATAAAAGTTATGGAGGATCAGACAGAGATGCTCAAGTCTTTGATACAGCTGCAGACTGAGCAGATCCAGGCTCGACCGCCACTGCAGCACATGCCCAATTCTTTGCCAACCTCACCCCCCTTTATGCCCACACATTCCTTTTCACTTCACAGCACTCCTGAGTTTCGCCATCACTCCACCCCCTCACAGGTTGCACAATGATAGCTGGAGCTACACACAGTTGTGAGGTTTTACCCTTTTTAACAATAAATAAAGGCTAAGGTATTTAATGGTACAGCGTTTTTATTCTATGTTCTACAAAAATGTATAGCAATCAATTGACTCTTGGGAACAGGCTTCTAAAGCATTGTGTTGCCTGGATCTTAGGCCCCAAAATTGTACATGGATGCACCAGGGAAGCAATTCCAAAGCAGACGTGTTACTACCCCTTATTGTCAAAGTGGTTCCTCAAAGCCTCTCTGATGTTAATAGCAGCCCTCTGGGCTCTTCTGACAGCCCTAGCATCTGGCTGTTCAAACTATGCAGCCAAGCACTCTGCCTCAGTGCTCCACACCTGAGCAAACATTTCACCCTTAGATTCACACAGATTATGCAAAGTGCAGCACGTGGCTATGACCACAGGAATATTATCCTGGTAAGGTCTAGCCTGCCATTGAGACACCTCCAGTAAGCTTTCAAATGGCCAAAGGCAGATACAACTACCATGCAGCACCTGCTCAGTCTGTTGTTAAAATGCTCCTTGCTGCTGTCCAGGTGCCCTGTGTAAGGTTTCATGAGCCAGGGCTGTAAGAGGTATGCTGGGTCTCCCAGGATTACTATGGGCATTTCCACATCCCCCACTATGAACTTGTGGTCTGGAAAGAAAGTCCCTGCCTGCAGCTTTCTGTACTGGCCACTGTTCCTGAAGATGCATGTGTCATGCACCTTTCCAGACCAGCCTGCATTGATGTTCATGAAATGCCCATGGTGATCCACAAGCACCTGCAAAACCATGGAGAAGTATCCCTTCCTATTGATGTATTCAAAGGCAAGGTGATCTGGTGCTAAAATTGGAATGTGTGTGCCATCAATCGCCCTGCCACAATTAGGGAAACATCTCTGCAGAGCCATCCACTGTTTCATGCACATTTCCCAGAGTCATGGTCCTATACAGCAGGATGCAATTTATTGTCTGCACCCTTGGAGTAATACAGCCCCAACAGTGGACTTTCCTACTCCAAATTGATTTGCAACTGACCGGTAGCAGTCTGGATTCACCAGCTTTCACACACCGATTGCAACACAGTTCTCTACCGAAAGGGCAGCTGTCAATCTGGTGTCCTTGCGCCTTAGGTCGGGGGACAGCTCAGCACATAGCTCCATGAAGGTTGCTTTACACATCCTAAAGTTCTGTACCCACTGGTCTTCATCCCACACCTGCATGACAATGCCATCCCACCAATCAGTGTTTGTTTTCCTAGCCCAAAAGCGATGGTCTACCGTATGTAGCTGCTCTGTGAATGCACAAAACACTGGTAAGTTGCTACCATCCATATCACATTCAGGTGCCTGCAATTCATCCTCTTCTAACTTTGCAAGTAACTCTGCTGCCATGCGCGATATCCTCACAACAATGCTGGTGCACACTACAAAGGAATGACAGTTGGAAAAATGGCACAAAGGAAGCCAGAAAACTTTGGAGGGGTGGGACACAAAGCAGTGCATGATGGAACATTTTGCATATCCTAGGATGTGCCACACTCCGTTTCCACATTCCCAGCAACAGATGGTGTTCGCATTTTTTTTTTTTTTAAATTAATGGAGATATCCTATCTCCTAGAACTGGAAGGGACCTTGAAAGGTCATCGAGTCCAGCCCCCTGCCTTCAGTAGCAGGACCAAGTACTGATTTTGCCCCAGATCCCTAAGTGGCCCCCTCAAGGATTGAACTCACAACCCTGGGTTTAGCAGGCCAATGCTCAAACCACTGAGCTATCCCTCCCCAGGTACATACCCCATAGTCCACTGTTCTCGCTGTCAACAAAGGTGTCCCAAATGTGATCATGCTCTGTCAACAGAGGGAGCAAACGAAGACATGCTTTGGCGACTTTGCTTTTGTTGAATTTTTCCTTGGTGACATTAGTTTCATTGAAAAACCTTGCCAGTGTAGACAAGCCCTGAAAAAGAGCACAGTTAGAGTAAAGCCTGTCTATGGCCATACCACCTTGAATACACCTGAGTTTGGAAGCTATAGAGTTGGGCCTGGTTAGTACCTTGATGGAAGACTGCCTGGGAACACCACGTGTTGTAGGCTTTTGCTTTCCCTTGCACAACCACCCATACAGCCTCTCCAACCTCTTTTCCTAATTTATTATTATTTATTTATTGTATTGCTGTAGCACCTAGGAACCCTATTCATAGACCACCTTTATTTCCCCTCTTGTCCTGCTTCAGTGACAGGGCAATAGGCCTGCAACAATGGCACATACAGCTGGAGATCACACCTGCTTGCAGTATGCACCAGCCACAAATTTTGCTGATTGAAGGAGGGTCTCTCTGCTCAGGTTCTCCTCCCTGTTGACTGTAGAGCTAAGTGACCCAGGGATGCCTTTCACATTGAGCCTCCTGGGGGGGCAAGGATAGTTTGGGGGAATGTGGTGGGTTCATATGGTTTGTGTTTTGGGGGGTTTCTGCCTCTGACTCTGCCAAGATCTAAATTTGCTGACCCATCTCTGATAGGATGGGGTGAAAGGGGTTTCCTTTCATGTCTCCAAATTGAAGCCACCTGCTGGTGTGAGGTACTGAGGGCTGTGGCTAGCACCAGCGTGTGTAAGGGGGGTTGGCTCCAGCAGGCAGCACAGCTGTAGGGAGGGCCCAGCCAGCATTAATTGCGTGAATGTCTGGAGATGGTGTGTAACTCGCAGGAGCGTTATCATATGACTGACTTGTGCAGTTTTCAATGGCAATGTCTTGTGGGTGCAATAAAGATCGCACAGTCTGGAAGAGCAACTTGCCTGTGTGCCTGGCAGTTGGTACAAACTCTACTCTCTGATTTCCCATCAAAAGCACCTGCAATGCTCCTCACAGCACTGGAAATCACACCTGCTTCCACATAGCGCTGCTAGATGAAAGTCCTAGTGGAGGAGGATATGACCATTCCCTCCCTTCTGATTCTGCCCTAGAGCAGGGTAGCCCAGAAAAACATTTCACACTGAATCTTTCTGCTCTGTCTCCCTCCTGCCAATGCCTTGTGCTCACTCGCTCGGGATAGTGTGATAAAGTGTGTAGGGGAGTAGCTCCCTTTTATGAACAGCCAGCTATAAAGTCCCTCGTGGTGGCTGTTCTCTGCTTGCTTTACCTGTAAAGGGTTAACAACATAAAGGAAAAGGAGTAGGCACCTGACCAAAAGAGCCAATGGGAAGGCTAGAACTTTTTAAAATGTGGGGGGGGGGAACTTCCTTTTGTCTGTGTCTCTTTTCTCCAGAGAAGGATGACAGAGCAGCAATGCTATAAGCAGGAATGCTGTGTAACGCTTGAACCAGGTATAAACATTCATCTTCCATACATAGAAGAAATTATTGAACAGGGCATGGTTCAATAGATGGGATTAGATTTATTTTGGTTTGTGGGTCTCCTCTAATCCCAGATGCTTTTGTTAGCTTGTAACCTTTAAGCTGAACCTCCATGAAAGCTGTTTTAGGTGCTTAGTTTTTGTAATTGTTTCTTGTAAGATCTAGTAAAAAGCCTAAGTTTCAGATGTAATTTTTTCCTTTTTGTTTTTAATAAAACTTACCTTTGTTAAGATTAGTTGTTTGATTAGCTGGTAGCTAATTTTCTTTGTTTTCTTTCTCAGCTCTTCCCCAGAGTGGGGGTGAAAGGGTTTGAGGGTACCCCACAGGGAGGAATTCCCAAGTGGTCCTTCCTGGGCTCAAAGTGTTTTTTTTGCATTTGGGTGGTGGCAGCGTTTACCAAGTCAAGGTCAGAGAAAAGCTGTAAGCTTGGGAGTGTAATAGAAGCCTGGAGTGGTCAGTATTAATTTTTAGAATCCTTACGAGCCCCCACCTTCTGCACTCGGAGTGACAGAGTGGTGATTCCACCTTAACAGATGGTGATTAGCATGTATGAGGATTTTTTTAAAGTGTGACCATGTAACTTGTCAAAGGTTTAGGTCTTGCCCTGTATCTGTTCCTTTAATTCATTTAGGTAGTGAAATGTAGCCAAGAGCTATAACGAATGTGTTGAGCCATTGCTGCAGTTGTGAAGCGTATTGTATGTGGCAAACGTGTGAGTAAAAAGAACAAGTGAGTTTGTCAAGGCTGGATCTCCACTCTGGCACTTTAAGTGTAGAAGGTGGGGGTCCGTAAGGAAATTAATACTTGCCACTTCACGCTTGTATTAAACCCCAAAGGTTACAGCTTTTCTCTGACCTTGGCTTTGTAAATGCTGCCACCACCCAAGTGAAAAACTGCCTCTTGCAAATCCTGGAAAAACTCACTTGGGAAGTTTTTCCTGAGGTCCCTCAGCTTTTCCACCCCTCCCTCAGGAAAGCTGAGAAGAAAACAAACAAAAGGGAAACCCAGCTGTTGATACCAACTAATTGAAAAACATATGCACAGACCTTTTAGACACAAACCAATCAGGTTCTTAAAGGTAAATTTTATTAAAAATAAAAAAGAAAATACATCTGGAACGTAGGCTTTTGCTAGATTTTAAAGAGCAATTCCAAAAATTAAGCCCCCAAAATAGCTTTCTTGGGGGTTCAGCTTAAAGGTTACAAGCAAACAAAAGCATCTGGGGTTAACACAGGAGTCCACAAGCCTTACAGAAAATAAAAGACGCGATTAGGTTTATTTCTATCTAAACACTCCCTGTTCCAATGAATCTTTTTAGGTATGGATGATGAATTTTCATACCTGATCCAAACTTTAGGTGACATTTCAGCTGCCCCGTCTCTTCAGCCCAAAGAGAACAGAGTGACAAAGGGAAAGCTTTTTTTCCCCATTTTTAAAAAGTTCTAGCCTTCCCATTGGCTTTTTTGATCAGGATGCCCACTCCCATTTCTTTACCTGGGGAACTTTTTAACCTCCAAGCTGCCACCATCCCAAGGCTAGTTTCCTTCCCTGGGAAGCCTTGAGAAACCTTTCACCAATTCCCTGGTGAATACAGATCCAAACCCCTTGGATCTAAAACAAGGAAAAAATCAATTAGGTTCTTAAAAAGAAGGTTTTTAATTAAAGAAAAAGGTAAAAATCATCTCTGTAAAATCAGTATGGAAAATAACTTTACAGGGTAATCAAACTTAAAGAGCTTAGAGGACTCCCCTCTAGTCTTAGGTTCAAAGTACAGCAAACAAAGATAAACACTTTAGTAAAAGGTACATTTACAAGTTGAGAAAACAAAGTAAAACTAAGACGCCTTGCCTGACTATTTACTTACAAGTTTGAAATAGGAGAGACTTGTTTGGAAAGATGTGGAGAACCTGGATTGATGTCTGGTCCCTCTCAGTCCCAAGAGCGAACGAACACCCAAACAAAGAGCACAAACAAAAGCCTTCCCCCCCCCCACCCCCAAGATTTGAAAGTATCTTGTCCCCTTATTGGTCCTTTGGGTCAGATGCCAGCCAGGTTACCTGAGCTTCTTAACCCTTTACAGGGAAAAGGATTTTGGAGTCTCTGGCCAGGAGGGATTTTATAGTACTGTACACAGGACAGCTGTTACCCTTCCCTTTATAAAAAGAACAGGAGTACTTGTGGCATCTTAGAGACTATGCCACAAGTATTCCTGTTCTTTTTGCGGATACAGACTAACACGGCTGCTACTCTGAAACCTTCCCTTTATAGTTATGACAACATGTCTGACCCTCCTCTGCACCCCACTCACAGTTGCTGTCCTTGGTCAGTGCAGACCCAGAGTTCAGAGGTGCATCTGCAGAGTTCACCTCCCCCCGGGATGGGCGATAAAGAGGCGTCTTACCCACTCCGCTGGCTGCTCACCGGCCACCTGCTCACTGCCCTCACTATACCCCTCCACCAGTCACTCTGCTAGCCCCTCATCACGCCTCTCCGCCGCCGCCCTGCTGGCTGCTCATCAAGCTGCTGTGCCGCCACCCTGCTGGTCACTCATTTGCCAGCTGACTGTCAGTTAGTCACTCAGTCACCTTCTGCCTCTCTGCTGTGACCTCTGCACATCAGTTTCTCAGTGATTTTCAGCTCTTTTGCAGGCTGGACAGAAACACTGCCCCATCTCAAGTGATTGCAGCTCTCAGTAATTTTAGCAGGCAGGGCAGAAACACAGTCCTACCATAACTGGTTTCAGCTCTGATTGAGCAATTAAAGTAACAAAAAAGACTCCTAATGAAGCCTATTTAGCTCTATTCTTTGAACAGTAGGGAAGACCAGATTAAGCCAATCTGAAGAGGAGGGAAGCGGGGAAAAGGAGATTGTACAGCCTCCTGACTAGACATAGGGACTCCTGTCCCCACCCCTCTAACTTTCACAGGGCTCTGACATTTGAGTCCCTGCTTTAATGATGCTCTTTCAACTGAGGGTGCCCAGTCCTGCTGTCCTGTATTCCTACAACAATTACAACATTGGTAACCATATTTCATTACCCCTGCATTCAGTACTAAGGTGATTTGTACCAAATACCAGTTTGATGACACGGCTGTATTCTGCTGAATATGTAAACAGAGCAAGAGCAAACTGTATTTACATACCCTCCTCCAGTATTTCCCCCTCCCAGCTAGCTGTCAGGGAAGCATTCATTCAGACCCTGCTTACACATATAAAATGATGGGGTCTAAATTAGCTATTACCACTGAAGAAAGAGATCTTGGGAGTCATTAAGAAAGGGATAGATAAGACAGAAAATATCATATTGCCTCTATATAAATCCATGGTACACTCACATCTTGAACACTGGTCACCCCATCTCAAAAAAGATATATTAGAATTGGAAAAGGTTCAGAAAAGAGCAACAAAAATTATTAGGGGTATGGAACAGCTTCCGTATGAGGAGAGATTAATAAGATTGGGAGTTTTCAGCTTGGAAAAGAGACGACTAAGGGGGGATATGATAGAGGTCTATAAAATCATGACGTGTGGAGAAAGTAAATAAGGAAGTGTTATTTACTCCTTCTCATAACACAAGAACTATGGGTCACCAAATGAAATTAATAGACAGTAGGTTTAAAACATACAAACACACAACGTAGTTAACCTGTGGAACTCCTTGCCAGAAGATGTTGTGAAGGCCAAGACTATTGCAGGGTTCAAAAAAGAGCTAGTTAAATTCATGGCAGCTCTGTCCATCACCATCAATGGCTTTTAGCCAGGATGGGCAGGGATGGTGTCCCTAGCCAGGGCCGGCTTTAGCAAGAGCGGGGCCCGATTCCTGGGGGCGGGGCTTGCTGCAAGCCCCGCCCCCAGGAATCGAGCCACGCCGCGGGGGGAACGGGGGGGGGGCCCCGCGCCGCAGGGGGGACGGGGGGGGGCCCCGGGCCGCGGGGGGGAGGAGGGGGACGGGACCCGAGCCGCGCTGCGGGGACCGGGCCGGGCCAGAGCCGCTGGGGCCTGCGGGAACGGGCCGCGCCTCCCCGGAGCCCTTCTCGCGCCCCCACCCCCACCCCAGCTTACCTTGTGCTGCTGGCCCGCCCTTGCTTCTTTTCAGACTTCCCGCGAATCTCTGATTCGCGGGAAGCAGGGGAGGGGCGGGGCGTTCAGGGGAGGGGAGGAGGGGCCGGGGAAGTGAGCTGGGGGCGGGGTTGATAGCTGCAGCACGGGGCCCTCTTGGCGCGGGGCCCAATTCAGCCGAATCGGCTGAATCGGCCTAAAGCCGGCCCTGTCCCTAGCCTCTGTTTGCCAGAAGCTGGGAATGGGCAACAGGGGATGGATCACTTGGAGATTACCTGTTCTGTTCATTTCCTCTGGGGCACCTGGCATTGGCCACTGTCGGAAAACAGGATACTGGGCTAGATGGACCATTGGTCTGACCCAATATGGCTGCTCTTATGTATGTTCTCTAAGACAGTGTTTCTCAATCTGGGGGCTGCAGGACGGTGGGGTTACCATATGTCTGGCTTTTACCGGACATGTCCGGCTTTTTGGTCCTCAAATCCCCCTTCGGGAGGAAATTCCAAAAAGCCAGACATGTCCGGGAAAATAGAGAGGTGTTGTGGGGCTTGGATCTGGGCTGAAGCCGGAGCCGCTGGTGCTCGGCCGTCGGCCGGGGCCGCTCAGCCGGGGCTGGGGCCGGGCCAGAGCTGCTCGGCCGGAAGCGGGGCCCAAGCCGCTGGGACCGGGGCGGGCCGGCGCCCCAGGGCCCGAGCTGAGCCAGGCCAGAGATGCCGGGGCCAGAGCCGCTTGGCTGGTGGGTCCGGACTGGGCCGCGCCTCCTTGTGCCCCATGGCCCCAGCCTACCTGCTGCCTACCTGTTTCAGGCTTCCAGCGAACATTTGATTTGTGGGAAGCAGGGGAAGGGGAGGAGCAGGGGGCGGAGACTTTGGGGAGGGTGCGGAGTTGGGGAGGGGCTGGGGCCCCATGGAGTGTTCTCTTTTTGTTTTTTTTTAAATATTGTAACCCTACAGGAGGGGAACTTCAGGGGGGTCGCAAGCATGAGGGGGTAGGTAGCAGGGCTATTGCCTGGGCCCCCAGAAAGCTAATGTATGTTTCAGCCCCATGCTGGGCTGAAACCCAGAACCCTGTGGGGCTGCTGAAATCTGGAGCCCTGAGCTGGGGGGGTGTCATTTTTTTTAAGTCCAAAGGGGATGGCCAGCAGGAAAAGGTTGAGAAGCACACTGCTGTAAGCTGTGCCTACCCAGGGCCATGGCTTGGTGTTCTGCGGCCACCCAACACCGTGTGGGCCCAGCCTGGTGGGTCCGTTACCAATGCGATCTCAGCGCAGCCCCTCACACCCCGTGACCCCCGTCCCGCTGCTGAGCAAGCTTGGCGGGGCTGTTCGCCGGTCCAGGCCCCGTGGGGCAGGAGCGGTGCGGTGCGGAAACGTGCCAGCTCCTAAGGAGCCGAGCGAAGGGCCAGGGCTGTAACACAGGCCGCCTCCAGTCCGGCGCGCACGGGGAGCTCCCGCCGAAGGACCCGCAGGCGGCGGCAGGGAGCTGGGCCCGGGGCTGCGGAACGGACCACTTCCTGTTTCCAGACGGGCCGGGGCTGCACCCGCCCAGCGACATGCACAGCAGCGGCCTGGGCCCGATACGGGAGTTATCGAGGCGCGCGGCCTGGGTGAGCGGCGCGGCCGTGCATCGCGGAGAGTTGGCGACGGGGCTGGGCCATGCGGGGGCAGGGCAGGGTAGGGTGAGCGGCCCGGCCAGGCCGTGCAACGCGGGGAGTGGGGGCAGGGCAGGGTGAATGGCGGGTCTCGGCCGTGCAACGCTGGGAGCGGTGGCAGGGTGAGCGGCGCTACCCGGCCGTACAGTGCGGGGAGTGGGGGCAGGGTCAGCGGCGCGGCCAGGCTGTGTAACGCGGGGGCAGGGCGGACGGCGCGGCCAGGCTGTGTAACGCGGGGGCAGGGCGGGCGGCGCGGCCAGGCTGTGTAACGCGGGGGCAGGGTGAGCGGTGGAGCTCGGCGGTGCAACGCGGGGAATGAGACTGTGATCGGGTGAGCGGCGCGGCCCGGCCGTGCAATGCGGAAAGAGGAGTAGGTCACTTCCCCCCCCGGCTTGTTTTCTGAACGCGTGGGCGTGACAGTCCAGGCGGGCTCCCCTTGTCTCACCATCCTGGGCCCAGCCCCTAAGCACCAGCTGCTAACTCAGTCCCTACCTGCCCTTGACCTGTACCGAGCGTTCCTGCTGGATGGATCCTTCCTGAACTCACAATTCTATATGGACAGATGTATCCATCTGCCCTGCCTGCTGGCATTCCGTCGCAGGGAGGGACTAGGGTGACCAGAGGGCAAGTGTGAAAAATCGGGACGGGGGTGGGTGGTAATAGGAGCCTATATAAGAAAAAGACCCAAAAATTGGGACTGTCCCTATAAAATGGGGACATCTAGTCACCCTTTGAGAGACTGAACCCTTCTGGACGTTATTCCCAGGAGGCAGGGCCAGGTGCACCAGCTTACAAAGGAGCTGCTTGGGGCGGCCACTTCGGAGAGGGGCGGCAGGTCCAGTTGTTTGGCGGATGGTCCCTCACTCCTGCTCGGAGCGAAGGACCTCCCGCCAAATTGCTGCCGCAGATCGTGATCGCGGCTTTTTGTTTTGTTTTTTGTTTTGTTTTTGTTTGGCTGCTTGGGGCGGCCAAAACCCTGGAGCCGGCCATGCCAGGAGGGTTAGACATGACTCTTTATATTGCAACCTTTTCCTGTCCCAAAGAGCTTCCAGTCTAATCAAGCCCGAGTGAGAGTGCACGGGGTGTGGAGGGAATGCCCATGGTTTTTAAAAAATACATTGTTAATGTGATTTGATTCCTTTCTAGTTGCTATCACAGATGATGGGAGTCTTGAGAAGGAGCCTGGGCCTGCAGTAGGGAGGGCATGCTGTGCGTGGGTGGGTGGCACGGAGACAGCCAAGAGAGGAATAGATGCACGTGGTACCAAGGTTGGTTCCACTGTGGATGAATCACAAAGTGGAACCACTAAATTCAGGCTCCACTTGACTACAGGGGGCAACAAATGAAAAAACAGGAATGGGAGTGAAGGTCACAGGGCAAAACTCAGGGATCCAGAGTGGGACACGGAGCAGAGAGCCCCGACAACAGCCACTGCTCGTCAGAGAAGTCCAGTAGACACTGTCCAGAGCAGATCTGCGTGGCGACGTGACTTTACCAGAGAAAGGAAATAGGCTCCCCGCACCCCAATCCAGCTTTCTCCACCTAGAGTGGTGGATGGCTGTCTTGGCCAGCACCAGAGGTAGGCTGATGAGGAGGTTTTGCAAATTGTGGGGCCACAGATAGGGTGTGTATGAATTGGGAGGTGCAGGGGACAGTGCAGCCAGGACCTCAGTAGGAGGTTCTGGAGGAGCCGGAAGAGGGGCTGCAGCTTGGTCCACCCTATGTAGATGCAGCACAAAAGACGCACAAAAGAGGCAGGGGAGTTTGTGAACCACACCAGGTACATGCCTGCACTCACAGCTCCGTGAGGAAGACGCCAGCTGATATCCGCAGTGCGCTGTGGGATCAGAGTGGAGTACAGGCTGGCCCACTGGGTTCCTTGCCCTCCGCTGGTGGCAGCAGGCCCCATTGCTCGGAGTTGGGGAGGGGGGGGGACACGAGGGTGAGGAAGTAAATAGGATGGAGGAGAGGTGTGTACAGATGTTTCCTGGGCACAGTTCGGAGGTGGACTGGCTGGATATTGTGCATGTTGGAGGCGACTGGTGAGGCTTGCGGGATGGCCTTGATGGCATGCTTTGGGGGGCCAGGGGTGAGAGGCGGAGAGGGAGCACACTCCTTCAAGGCTTGCTTAAGGGAAAGCAAGAGAAGCAGGAGGCAAGGCTGCCCTTACCACTTGGAGCACATGACAGGTCGCATGGGGTGGACAGCTCCATTGGGTGGCCGCATCATGGTTGTGTAGTGAAGGAGACCTGCTGGCCCTCTGCCTCCTTTATTGCAGAAATTGGAAGGTGTGTAGGGAATGAAGTATGGGATTCCAGGAGAAAGGACGGTCCCATTGCTCTTGAATGCTGCCTTGGAGAACTGGATTCTATCCCTGCCTCTGCCACAGGGTTTCTATGTGATGCTGGGCAAGTCACTTACATGCACATTTTCACAGGTGTTCTTCCTTTTTTGTACACCAAACTTGAGACCCCTGGAGTCTGATTTGCACCCGTGCAGAGCACTCACTATTGCAGCTGGTCAGTGGGAGCTGTGCTTTGTACATAGACTGCTATTTAATGCCAAGAAAATCAGGTCTCAGGTCTCTCCAGTTGGTCCACCTGAAATTAGTGGACACTTCTGACCTTAATCTCTTGTGCTTCAGGCTCCTGTCTGTAACATGGGGATACTGACATAAACTGTACCTCACAGGGATGTTGGGAAGTTAAATTCATTAGTGTTTGTGGAGAGCTACAAAAAAACCTCTGAGGGAGTAATTCTGTACTCGGTGTAGGGTTTGAATAGTGTGCAGCAATTAAGACATGGGACCACACATTAAATTATGAGGATAAAGCAAAATATTGAATAGCTACTAGGGTTGTCGATTAATCGCAGTTAACTCACTCAATTAACTGAAAAAAATTAATCGTGATTAATCGCACTGTTAAACAATAGAGTACGAGTTGAAATTTATTAAATATTTTTGGATGTTTTTCTACATTTTCAAATATATTGATTTCAATTAAAAGACTGAATATGAAGTTTACAGTGCTCACTTTATATTATTTTTATTACAAATATTTGCACTGTAAAAATGATAAAAGAAATAGTATTTTTCAATTAATCTCATACAAGTACAGTAGTGCATTCTCTTTACTGTGAAAGTGTAATTTACCAGTGTAGATTTTTTTTTGTTACATAACTACACTCAAAAACAAAACAATGTACAACTTTAGAGCCTATAAGTCCACTCAGTCCTACTCTTGTTCAGCCAATCACTAAGACAAACAAGTTTGTTTACATTTACGGGACATAATGCTGGTTGCTTCTTAAGTACAATATCACCTAAAGAGAGAACAGGTGTTCGCATGGCACTTTTGTAGCCAGCATTGCAAGGTATTTACGTGCCAGATATGCTAAACATTCATTCGTATGTCCCTTCATGCTTCGGCCAGCATTCCAGAAGACATGCTTCCGTGCTGATGATACTCATTAAAAAAATAATGCGTTAATTAAATTTGTGACTGAACTCCTTACGGGAGAATTGTATATCTCCTGCTCTGTTTTACCCGCATTCTGCCATATATTTCATGTTATAGCAGTCTTGGATGATGACCCAGCACATGTTGTTCATTTTAAGAACACTTTCACTGCAGATTTGAGAAAACGCAAAGAAGGTACCAATGTGAGATTTCTAAACATAGCTACAGCACTCGACCCAAGGTTTAAGAATTTGAAGTGCCATTCAAAATCTGAGAGGGACGATGTATGGAGCACGCTTTCAGAAGTCTTAAAAGAGCAACACTCAGATGCAGAAACATAGAACCTGAACCACCAAAAAAGAAAATCAACCTTCTGTTGGTGACATCTGACTCAGATGATGAAAATGAACATGTGTCCGTCCGCAGTGCTTTGGATCGTTATCGAGCAGAACCCGTTGTCAGCATGGACGCATGTCCTCTGGAATGGTGGTTGAAGCATGAAGAGACATCTGAATCTTTACTGCATCTGGCATGTAAATATCTTCCCACGCTGGCTACAACAGTGTCACGCGAACAGGTGTTCTCACTTTCAGGTGACGTAAATAAGAAGTGGGCAGCGTTATCTCTTGCCAATTGTAACCAAACTTGTTTGTCTGAGCGATTGGCTGAAGTAGGACTGAATGGACTTGTAGGCTCTAAAGTTTTATATTGTTTTATTTTTGAGTGCAGTTATTTTTTGTTCATAATTCTACATTTGTAAGTTCAACTGTCATAAAGAGATTGTACTACAGTACTTGTATTAGGTGAATTGAAATATACTATTTCTTTTTTTTACAGTGCAAATATATGTATCAAAAATAAATATAAAGTCAGCACTGTACATTTTATATTCTGTGTTGCAATTGAAATCAATATATTGGAAAATGTAGAAAACATCCAAAAATATTTAAATAAATGGTATTCTATTATTTTTAACAGTGTGCTTAATCGCGATTAATTTTTTAAATTGCGTGATTAATCATGATTAATATTTTTAATCTCTTGACAGCCCTAAGAGCTACCTATTCAGCGAGCACCGTCCATCCTGTGCACGGAATGAAGCAGGAGTCCTATCGAAAAAATAGCATGTGATCATGTAATTAAAGACTTTGATAACATGTATGCACAAGGAGGCCAAACTAAGGTTGCAGGGGCATCCTTAATCCAGGCATTTCCTAATTTATGAGTGTTTGATTTTGCAACCTGAACCTTTAACATGTTTTTTTTTCTTTCTTTTTTTTTTGTAATGTAGTAGTCTGTATAGTCTAGCGTTTACTGGAGCAGTTCCAGTCATCTTAACTATTGGACTTCTGGTCTGATAGGGTTTCCGATTGCATAAACTAGATAATAGACCTCAGAAAGGATGTATTTTATTTTGACTTGGATACTTCATGTAAGGCAAAATTGTGAAAAACAAACCATAGGAGGTTCTATTTCCCTTTAGTTTTGTTGTCTTAAACAAAAGCCGCTTTGTATTTTTGAACAGGGGGACTTTGGAAACTCTTGTATAGGTAATAACGTTGGAAGAGTGAGTTCTTTCATTGCTGCTTCCTTCAACATCCCAGATTTGTAAAGAATTATTTAACTTTGTTTTTTCTTTTTTTAAAAAACAAAATGAAATCAGTTGCAACAAGATCTTTGTCTGGGGCACTTAGGCACTAGTGCAGGGGTCGGCAACCTATGGCACGCATGCCAAACATGGCACGCGAGCCGAATTTGAGTGGCATGCTGCCTGCCCGGTGAGAGGAGGAGGCGGAGGGGCCGGAAAACACCACGCTGGGGAAAGAAGCGGGGGAGGAGGGAAGCTTGGCTGCCACAGGACCAAGCTCCTGCCTCCGTAGGGGAGAGCGGTGTGTGTGGGGGGTCCCGGCCCCCTGCCCCACTCAGCCCCCCCCCCCCCGCCCATCGCTCTCCCCTGCGGGGGCAGGAGGCAGAAGCTTGGTCCTGCGGCAGCCAAGCTTCCCCCCTCCCCCGTTTCTTCCCACAGCTTGGTGCATTCCGGCCCCTCCTCCTCCCCCTCCTTCTCCCTGCCGGTGATGGCCCTTGCGAGGAGGAGGGGGAGCGGAGCAGAGCCGAATGGCAGCGTGCTCCCTGCTCCGTAGAGCAGGCAGAGAGAGGTAGGGACGGACCTTGGGGAAGGGGGTGGAACAGGGCATATCCCTCCCAGCCCCCTGCCGTGAGCCGCTCAGGGCAGGGGGTTGGGAGCATCCCCATGAGCCGAGCACCCCAGCCTTCTGCCCTGCACCCCCAACACCCAGCCCTCTGCCCTGCACCTCCACCCACCCCCAGCCCTCTGCCCTTACCCCTGAACCCCCCACACATCCAGCCTTCTGCCCTGCACCCCTACACACCCCCAGCCCTTTGCTCTGACCCCTGAACCCCCCCACACTCCCAGCCTTCTGCCCTGCACCCCCAGCCCTCTGCCCTGACCTCGAGTCGCCCCCAACACCCAGCCTTCTGCCCTGCACCGCCACCCCCACCCAGCCCTCTGCCCTGACCTCGAGTCGCCCCCAACACCCAGCCCTCTGCCCTGAACCCCCCCATACACCCAGCCTTCTGCCCTGCACCTCCACACCTCCCCAGCCCTCTGCCCTGACCTCGAGTCCCCCCCAACATCCAGCCTTCTACCCTGTACCCCCACACCCCCCCAGCCCTCTGCCCTTACCCCTGAACCCTCCACACATCCAGCCTTCTGCCCTGCACCCCCACGCCCGCCAGCCTTCTGCCCTGAACCCCCCACATCCCCAGCCCTCTGCCCTGACCTCTGAACCCCCCCCC
>NC_048306.1:47594811-47831014 GCF_013100865.1 Trachemys scripta elegans | reverse complement strand
CCCCCCCCCCCCCCCCCCCCCCCCCCCCCCCCCCCCCCCCGGTCTGGGGTCCCGGCTGCCAGCTCCTTGCCAGCCAGCGTTCTGGCCACAGGCCCCGCTCAGCCCGCTGCAGGCCTAGGTGAACGGAACCCCAGGCTGGCAGCGGGCTGAGCAGGCTGGCGGCGTAAGATCAGTATTTTAATTTAATTTTAAATGAAGCTTCTTAAACATTTTGAAAACCTTGTTTACTTTACATACAATAGTTTAGTTATATAATATAGACTTAGAGAGAGACACCTTCTAAAAAACGTTAACATGTATTACTGGCACGCGAAACCTTAAATTAAAGTGAATAAATGAAGACTTGGCACACCACTTCTGAAAGGTTGCCTACCCCTGCACTAGTGGAATGCAGCCAGTGATGACTAATTTATATCTGTGCTGTTACAGTCACCCTTTAAGACAAGCAAGAGAGCCAACAAGTGCAGTGTGCTTAGTCCTAGGTGGAGTGTTGGTTTAATGTCAATTATTGGGTTACATCTTCCACACTGTAGGAGGATGGACTCCGTGATCTACAAGATCTCTCCTGTTTCTGACCTCTCTGATCCTTTCGTACTGACTTTGCAATCAGCTTGTTTTTTGGTGTGTTTCTGCAGGTTCTGCGGGGATGCAGGCTGGTTCCCAGCAACCATCCAGCTGTTACAAGACAGTCATGGTTGTGTGCCTCTCCATCTGCTGGATTGCCTGCCTCTTTCTGCCCTCTGTTAAGCAGTGGGCATAGACTGGCCTCCGTGGCCTCATCAGAATGGAGTGGTGGGAGCTTGTCCTCTGCTGGTTGGGAGCAGGATAGCAATGAGCCAGCACCCAGTGGAAAGCTACTGGAAGCTGTCCGTCTGTCCCTGGCGGCACAGCAGAGACAAGCTGATACAGGGAACTCGGAGCTGGGAAAGATGTTGGATTCATTCTCTGACATGGGATTCAGTAACGCCCAGATAATACAGCTGTTCGGGTTGCAGCCCAAGTTGGCTCCTCAGACACGGCTGGCGGTGGTTTCCGAGCTCCTCCTGTTGGGCTTGGATGCTGACTCCACGCTGAGGGTCTTGCAGAAGAGCCCTGAGGTGCTAAGGATGACGGCCCAGCAGCTGAGGCATCGTGCAGACTACCTGCGGAGACTGGACCTCGGAGAAGGTAACATGATGTTGCGTGCTTACTGCCTTATACGAGATACAGTGCTGAAGTGTTGCCAAAAGTACCTCATGCCCTCAGACGATCCCCTCTCTGCAGTTACGTTCTTCTGGAGTGAGAGCTGTTTAATTCTGGTGTCCTGGCAGCACACCCTCAGATCTCTTGCAGCATGATAGGAAAAAGCTCTGGTGTAAGAGAGAGGAGATTTGACCTGGGGGATGTTACCTACCAAAATGATGCACAAGAACTAAGGCAGCTTCTAGCTCTGCCTTTGGTGGCGTTCATAAATCACCCAGTCTGAAGGTATTTGCACCTTGAGTGCTTCAGCAGTTGTTCCAGCTGCCAGAAATTGCAGAGTCAGGATCACGGGAAGGAGAGTCAGCAGATTAATTAACACTATCCCAGCTCTGTGAAACATTTTAGCTAGAATGTTTTAAATCTGTTCCCTCAGCTCCAGCCTGTTGCCCCCCCCACCTTCCAGAAACGTATGCAACCTCTCTCCAGCCCTCTGCAAATGCTGATCTGTATCAGGGAGAAAAGCTTCTGTTATCAGACCATTTCTGCCATCCCAAGCATCTCTGTCCCAACTGAATTGCTGCTGATAGATCAATCTCTGTTACTTGTGTGTTGCAGTGCTCTTCCCCCTCTCCCCCCGCCCTGACAGGAATGTGTTTCATTTGATGGGCACTAATTTTCTATAGCTGAAAATTTCCCCCTTGTGCTTCTGCCACTAATTAGACATAGTAGCAAACTGCCTGTTCACCTGTTCACCTGCAGCTTAGCCACCCTGTGGCTCTAGGGGGTCTTCGCCAGTGTGTATGAAGAGCAGGGGAGCTGCCTGGGTCTTAGCTGATGACTGAGAGAAAGTCTGCGATCTGTTTATAGCTTTGCATCTTTACTCCACAGAGCACCCTGCTGGTAGAGGCAGGTAGCTCTGGCTGTTTGTCCTGCTTGAGACTCCTGATCCCATATGCTGCTTGTGAGAAGGGAGAGGCAGACCAATCCACCTCCGCTTCAAATCCGACTGTGCATATCTACTGCTTAAATCCCTGTCCCCAGTAAATCGTCCTCTCCTGCATGCTGAGCATGTCTCTCTATCTGCCCTTTCGTCTGACACAGAGAACCTGCAGCGAGTGGTGAGCCACTGCCCCAGTATCTTCACCTTGTCCTGGAAGAAAATAGATGCAGTGGTGCAGGTGTTCAAGGAGAAGTGTATTTTCACAGCGGATCAGGTGACAGAGATTCTGCATCGCTGCCCCAACGTCCTGTTGGAGGAACCGCATGACCTGGAGTACAAATTCCAGGTGAGGCTGGGCCTCTGGGGGGCTGCAGAACTCTTTCCCTAAGGGCCTGCTGTAGCACGAACCCATCTGAAAGTCTGACTGGTGGTTTCGACTCCGGGGGACGTGGAGAAATCAAACCAGAGTAGGAATCACCAGGTTTATCTCCCCACATGTATCTGTCTTGTGCCACACAGCGACATCTGAGTGTCAGGGGATTGGCTTCTCTCGTGCCTCTCAATCTGAGAGATCTGAAGGAGAGACCAGTTTCTTGGCCTGCGTGGAGCAGCATGCATGTGAATTTAGTGGAGATACACATGCAGTGTGCAAACTGGTTCTGCTTAACTAGGTCTGACTGTACTGTTGATGCTAACTCTTCCAAGTGCTGTCTTCTTTTACAGAGGCCAGGTTAGAGGGACTGAGCTGCAGTATTTTACTTGCTTGGTGTCTGCTCCACTGTTCTCCTCCCCAGCCTTCTTAAAAAAAAAAGTAACAGCTGAAGTGAACTTGTGTTTAATGCATGTACTCTTCCACCCTCCTCAAAACACCCTCATCAGCAGTGATCCCGTCAAGACCTCTGCTCTGCTTTTGAGTTCATCCGTCACCAGTGCTTTATGGAGCAGGGACTGTGTCTTGGTAAATGTACTGCCAGTGTGCACAGTAATAACTGTTCACAGTAGGTGCGTTAGAAGTCCTCAATTCAGCTTTCTCTGCGGCTAGTTACCTATGTACGTCTATAGGAAAAGTGAAGTACAATGTTTATAGCCCCTTAGCTCCAACCCAGTGTATTTCCTGGGATGCGCTGACATTAGCTAAACAGGTGTTCCTTACACTTCGCAGAGTGTATTTTTGTCTCCCTTTGTCTTTCCTGCAGTACGTGTACTTCAGAATGGGAGTAAAGCACAAAGCAATGGTGAAATCTGGTCTCTTCCGAACTCCAATAGCTGAGGTCAAGAACCGGCACATCTTCTTAGAGCGCCTGGGGCTTTATCAAACCCCTGACAAGAAAGGCCAGACCCAGATCGTCAACCCGAAACTGAAGCAGATCATCCGAGTCTCGGAAGGGGACTTCCTGGCCAAGATAGCCCACTCCTCCCTGGAGGAGTTTGAGGTCTTTAAGAAGCTGCTGGCTCGGGAGGAGGGGGAGGGGGATCAGGATATAGCATCTGAAGAGACAGATTCAGCCAGCGAAGGGGAAGGGGAAAGGTCTGACAGCGAGGAAGGAAACTGAACTCTTACCCCCAAGCTTCAGTAAGGACTTCTTGGCCAAAGAGTCATTGGTGGAAACCAGTTGCTGGGGTTACCACACATCTTGGCTGCTCCTAGACATTCCCTTCTGACCTGTGTGTTTAATGGTGTTGCCATGACATCACTAGTTCGGAAACATTCACTGGACACAGGTCCCTTGGGCCACAACCTGGGGCTTGACTGCTGCCTGGGGACAGGCAGTTCTGTCCTTGTTTTCCTCAGTGAGCTGAGGCCTCTGTTTCAGGTGGCTGTGTAAAACCAATAAAGCTCAGACCCTTCAGGAAGCGAGTGCCCTTCTCTGTCACTTGGCCTGATTTCCCCACTCAAGCGCGGTGGGACACCCCAGCTCAAGAGGGATCTGCTGTTTGATTGCCAGATGGGCTCAGCAAGGGGAAGTGGCAACTCTAGGCTGGGGACTGCTGCCCAAAGTTGATGTAGCTGGAAGACGAGCCCTGGTTGCCACACATCAGAGGGCAGTTATGGGCATTGGTAGCTCTCACCTGCTCACCCTTCGCAGCACAGCCTTCTTTGATGGGGGTGGGGCTACCCCAACAATGGCACTGCCACACCAACAATGGTGGCCAGGGCCAGCGCTAGGAAATGCTGTGCAAGCACAGATCTGTCCTGCCCGAACCTTCCCCCACAAAGATAGCTGTCGGGGAGGAAGGGATGGCTGCGCCTGCTAGGAACCAGAAATGTGAGAGCTGTCTGCTGCCTTAGGGAGTGTAAATGTTTAGCATGGCCCCGAGTAGAGGAGCCGGATTGTGTGGGGTCGTGGAGAGAAGCTGGATTTTGGGGTTGGAGACTGGGACACCTGGGCTCTGTAATGAGGGGAGGCGATGGGAGAGCTTGGGATCAGAGTTCAGAAGGACAAGATGACGGATTTTTTGGCTGCGGAAGGAAAGAGCCCACTGAGCTTCAGAGGCAGGAGAGGAGACGGATGTGGGGTGAATGATCAAGAGAGGAGGAGGGAGCTTGGGGTTGGGCCCAGGAAAGGAGACAGATTGTGTGAGCAGGTGAACTGCTGGTTCAAGAGAAGTGGGTTGGTTGTGGGCTGAGGAGGCTGGTGAGTAGGTTGGGGGCCAAGAGACTGGTTTGATGTGAGGCATGTGTGTGAGGCTGGTGTTGAGGAGATGCCTCTGGCGCATGTGGACACTGTGGGCTGGGGAAAAGGGATTGACCCTTCCCTTCCCGCTGCATCTTCCCCACCACCCACTGAACAAAGGAACCAATGGCTAGCAATTGTATTTTATTTAAAAAACAAAATAACTAACTTTTTTGAACAAGATAAAATCTTTTTCTGCTGCGTTACATACTGTGCTTAGTCTCTGTAGCATATAGTTTGACCTGGACGCTGCTGCGCAAGCTCTCAGGGAGCTACATTACAACACATACCAAGAGTGGAGACTCCTTGTATGGCAGAAGGGGAGCAAGCTGCTGCATCCGTCTTGCTGCTCCTAGGCCGTGGATCTGTTCCGGGCAGCAGCTCTCAGGCTGACGGTGCGTGTAAACATGCTGGGCTTGCTGGGGGAACACGAGGTGGGTGGGAGCGCCAACTTCGGGGATTGCAGCCAGAGATCTACTCTCCTGTCCTATAGCTCAAAGGGTTCCATAGCTGGACTGAAAGGGAACATGCACAGTCTGCTTGCAGGATTGCTTTAGTTTCCAGTTAAAGGGATAGGTTTGCATGAAAACTAGAGATTTTAACAAGCTGCAGGCTTCTTTTGAACCACATTGTCTGCGGATGCATTCAGTGACCCTATTTTCAGGCAGCATCTCAGAAGGGTTGCACGTCCTTCTCGTCCACCGCCAGCTTGGACTCAGGTGACAGAACACCTGGGGAAAGGGGCATGTCATTCTGACTTGGAATGTTGGATGATTTGACCCCTGGTGTTCTGGTCCCAACTCTCTTTTCTCCCCAGGTAATGACAAGGGCTTTCCGGATCTCTGACAACCTCCTCCCACGTCCCAGAAGCAGTGCCACCCCTCCCCCATGGCCACGTGAAGGGCGTTTAAGGACTAGGGATTCTAAGCTTTCCCATGTGAAATGAGCTCAGGATAACTGGGACTCAAGGTTTCCTAAGGGCCCGCCCCACCACTCTAATTACCTGTCAACCCGTCCACTTCCCAGTTTGGTTTCCGGCAGCATCTCTCAAGTGAGTTGTTCTTGTGCCTGATCTCTATGGCAGTGGCCTGATGGAGTTGGGAGGCAAAGGGAATATTCCACTGCAGCAGAGATCCGTGAACTGGTTTTTCCTCATCCCTTGTGGGTAATGGCATTACCACCACTGCCTGGAAAGGAGCCTGATTTTCCAGTTGGCTGTTGTGGCTGGCCAGGTTCCTCAGCACCCTGACGTTCTCTTGCTCAGAGGGGTGTTTGGCGAGGCACTCGGAACAAGGAGGATGCCTGCCGAGGGGAGCTGCTTAATGCCTGCGCTGTGTTCTGCTCAGAACCATTCTTTCCTTCACTAAAGAAACTGTATTTACACTTTACACCCCCTTGACTATTAGCTCTAGGCGGTGGGGAAAGGCTGCTGTATCCTGCGCCATGAGTCACAGCCTCCTAGAGGTGCACCCATATACTGCTCCTGAAAAAACACTTTAGTACCATTGCTAAGCTATATCTCTGGTGTGTATTAATTTATAATATACACTGTGTATAGTAATACACAAATCTATGTGTAACTAGTGTCATACTCGTACAAACTCTCAAAAGCTAGGAAATCTTAAAAGCCAGACATGGCTTTCCTTGAGCCTGCCCAGGTGGTATTGCTGCCAATACCTAAGCACCACTGCAGTCAGCTCTGCTGTAATACAGGGAATTAGTGCTTGGATGCCAGTTGGTGTCAGAGCTGTATCAGTGTGTGTGTCAGTTTCCTGGTACTGCCTGGTTTAAAATATACAGCTGCAGAGAAGTGGATTACAGCTGACAAATGCTTTGGACACTTACTCAATCTGTTTCAGCTGGAGATAAAGACTTTAAACATTTTCTTTGCTGAACACAGCTACAGTGCCCTGGAATGATTTCATAGACCAGTGTGTTGATGTGCTATAAAAATGGGTATGGGAGCAAACGCATTTCTAAGCCTTCACCTTTTTTTTTTTGAGGAAAAAAGTTCATCATTGTTAGGTGCTGTAGACATTTTTCTACGCTACACACTGAAACTCAGTTAAAACATTAATAACTTGAAGGAAATAGCCAATATTGCCTGCTACTCAGCACAGTGTTCTTACAAACCAAACATTTAAGGTACAAAAGAAGGGGAAATGTGTCTACTACTTTCTTTATTTTTCACCCTCATCAGTTCAAATAGTTAGGATTTTTTTTTACTTGACTGTGCAGGGGAATATTTTACTTCTCTGCCGGGCCTGTTTAGGTCAGGTGTCAGTTCATAGCTAAGGAGTGTAGTGCTGCATCAAACTTGATTTGTAATTTAACAGATTGGTGCATATGCTGGTAAGAGGGGGCTGGATGTCAGCCCTGTAAATGCCTGTGCAGAGCAGGGACTCGCATAAACAGGCCTGGGTTACAAAGATAGGCTAACCCCCGTATGAGACAGTCAGCCATTCTAATGTGATGTTGCTCGTCCCTAGATGGAGTCTGGTGATTGGAAGAAGGGCGTCCGCAATAAGGAAAGCCCGTATGAGGGCTCCGGTGCGCCTGCTGCTGGGAGGGGAAGTGACTGTATGGTGTGCCAGTCTGAGTGTGTCCCTAACAGGCTGGAGGAGAGGGAAGGGCAGTGACTCCACGTAGGAAGGTCTCCCCCACTATTTGTAGATCCGATCTTCCTGGTGTTTGAAAGCCCTTAGATCTGGTAAGATGGAAGCTCTTAGTGCTTTGAACCCTATGAAAGAGAGAGAGAACATTAGAATCAGCTGAAAGCACTCCAACTTCAATTTCCTTTGGTCTGAGGGAGTGACCCACTCTTGCTCCCATGGGATTTGGCTGATGGACTGTACTTGCCCCGTAAGAGCTTGGAAACAGTATTAATACTTTCCTGTGTGTCCCCTTTTCCCTACTGAAGTCAGTGGTGGTTTTGGCCCTTTGGTTCTTAAAGATTTCTGGGCTGCCGCTTTTTATAGAGTTTAGCTCTCTAGTTGCAAGTGACAAGTGTGTAAATCTGCCCCCTAGTGTTTGTTAGTACACACTTATTTGCTCTAGCAGAGAAAGGCAAAGCTATGGGATGCAGGGTCATACACACAAGCAAGGGTGTGTGTGTGTGGAGCATTTGATTTTGTGCTTCCTCCGTTCGACAAGTAATATTTAAAATAAAGATAATGGGGCAGATTAGATGGGGAGGGCTCTCAGTTACTACAGAAAATTCTTTCCCTATGTCTGGTTGTTGGGTCTAACTGATCACCATATTTGGGGTTGAAAGAACCATATTCTCTCTGTTGAAGGAAAAGGCCCAGGTAGGGACCATCGAATTGTTGAGGTAAAAGTGTGGTTACGCAGGTGGTGTCAGAGAGAGGTCTTCGGATTCTTCAACCATGTTGTTCCAGGAAGAAGGATTGCTAGGAAGAAATGGGATCCACCTAACGAAGAAAGGGAAGAGCATCTTCGCAGGCAGGCTTGCTAACCTAGTGAGGAGGGCTTTAAACTAGGTTTGCCAGGGGGTGGTGACCTAGGCCCAGAGGTAAGTGGGGAAGTGGGATACTGGAGAGGAAACAAAGAGGAGGGTGCAACAGGGGAGGCCTCCGGATTCATACTGAGAAAGTAGGGCAATTGGCTAGTTATCTTAGGTGCCTGTACACAAACACAAGATGCATGGGAAACAAGCAGGAAGAATTGGAAGTCCTGGCACAGTCAAGGAACTATGATGTGATTGGAATAACAGAGACTTGGTGGGGTAACTCACATGACTGGAGCACTGTCATTGATGGGTATAAACTGTTCAGGAAGGACAGGCAGGGGAGAACAGTTGGAGGAGTTGCATTGTATGTAAGAGCAGTATGACTGCTCAGAGCTCCAATATGAAACTGGAGAAAAGCCTGTTGAGAGTCTTTGGGTTAAGTTTAGAGGTGAGAGCAACAAGAATGATGTCACGGTGGGCATCTGCTAGACCACCAGACCAGGAGGATGAGGTAGACGAGGTTTTTTGAGGACAACTAACAGAAGTTTCCAGATCACAGGCCTTGGTTCTCATGGGGCACTTCATTCACCCTGACATATGCTGGGAGAGCAATACAGCAGTGCACAGACAATCCAGGAAGTTTTTGGAGAGTGTTGGGGACAACTTCTGGTGCAAGTGCAAGAGGAACCAATTAGGGGCCATGCTCCTCTTCACCTGCTGCTCACAAACAGGGAAGAATTTGATAGGGAAAGTGGAAGTGGGTGGCAACCTGGGCAGAAGTGACCATGAGGTGGTCGAGTTCAGGATCCTGACAAAAGGAAGAAGGGAGTGCCTCAGAATACGGACCCTGGAATTCAGAAAAGGGAACTGATGGTCAGGATCCCCTGGGAGGCTAATATGAGGGGGAAAGGAGTCCAGGAGAGCTGACTGTATTTCAAAGAAGTCTTATTGAGGGTGCAGGAACAAATCATCCCAATGTGCAGAAACAATAGCAAATATGGCAGGCAACCAGCTTGGCTTAGCAGAGAAATCTTCTGTGAGCTTAAACACAAAAAGGAAGCTTACAAGAAGTGGAAACTTGGACAGATGAGTAGGGAGGAGTATAAAAATATTTCTTGAGCATACAGAGGTGTAATCAAGAAGGCCAAAGCGCAGTTGGCGTTGTAGCTAGCAAGAGATGTTAAGGGTAAGAAGAAGGGTTTCTACAGGTATGTTAGCAACAAGAAGAAAGTCAGGGAATGGGATCCTTACTGAATGGGGGAAGCAACCTAGTGACAGATGATATGGAAAAAGCTGAAGTACTCCAATGCTTTTTTTGTCTGGGTCTTCACAGACAAGGTCAACTCCCAGACTGCTGTACTGGGCAGCACAGTATGGGGAGGAGGTGAGTAGCCTCAGTGGTGAAAGAACAGGTTAAGGATTATTTAGAAAAGCTGGACATGCACAAGTCCATGCAATGCATCCAAGGGTGCTGAGGGAGTTGGCTGATGTGATTGCAGAGCCATTGGCCATTATCTTTGAAAACTCATGGTGATCGGGGGAGGTCCCACACAATTGGAAAAAGGCAAATATAGTGCCCATCTTTAAAAAAGGAAGAAGGAACTACGGGGAACTACAGACTGGTCAGCCTCATCTCAGTCCCTGTAAAAATCGGCTGCTACTTTGTAACCTGTAAAAATCATGGAGCAGGTCCTCAAGGAATCCATTTTGAAGCACTTGGCGGAGAGGAAGGTGATCAGGAACAATCAACGTGTTCACCAAGGGCAAGTTATGCCTGACCAACCTGATTGCCTTCTATAATGAGATAACTGTCTCTGTGGATATGAGGAAAGCGGGGGATGTGATATAGCTTGACTTTAGCAAAGTTTTTGATATGGTCTCCCACCGTATTCTTGCCATCAAGTTAAAAAAGTATGGATTGGATGAGTGGCCTATAAGGTGGATAGAAAGCTGGCTAGATTGTTGGGCTCAACAGGTAGTGATCAGCGGCTCGATGTCTAGTTGGCAGCCGGTATCAAGCGGAGTGCCCCAGGGGTCGGTCCTGGGGCTGGTTTTGTTCAACATCTTCATTAATGATCTGGAGGATGGCATGGACTGCACTCTCAGCAAGTTTGCAGATGACACTAAACTGGGAGGAGAGGTAGATATGCTGGAGGGTAGGGATAGGATAAAGAGGGACCTAGACAAATTAGAGGATTGGGCCAAAAGAAACCTGATGAGGTTCAACAAGGACAAGTGCATAGTCCTGCACTTAGGACGGAAGAATCCCATGCACTGCTACAGACTAGGGACCAAATGGCTAGGCAGCAGTTCTGCAGAAAAGGACCTAGGGGTTACAGTAGACGAGAAGCTAGATATGAGTCAACAGTGTGCCCTTATTGCCAAGAAGGCTAATGGTATTTTGGGCTGTATAAGTAGGGGAACTGCCAGCAGATCGAGGGACGTGATCATTCCCCTCTATTCGACATTGGTGAGGCCTCATCTGGAGTACTGTGTCCAGTTTTGGGCCCCACAGGACTAGAGGGATCTCCTGAGGTCTCTTCCAACCCTAATCTTCTATGAAACTATGATTCTATGGTTGGGAAGGAATTTCTCCCCAGGTCAAATTGGCAGAGACCCTGGGTTTTTTTTGCCTTCCTCTGCAGCATGGGGCACTGGTCACTTGCAGGTTTAAACTAGGAGGTCAGAGATGATCATGATGGTGCCTTCTGGCCTCAAAGTCTATGAGATTCACCCCTGTGTAGCAGCCTGCAATGTCTGTGCCTGGGGCAGCTCTGCCACAAGGAGGCATGGGTAGGGAGTGGAAAGGCCATAGGGACAGGTCTTGAAGACTGGGATCAATTCCCAGCTCCGCTGCTGACTTGCGGGAGGGCTTGGAACACAAGTGGAAACTTTTAGATGCCCCTTCAAGACCTGGAATGGAAAAATTTGAAATTTTTTGAAGAATTGTGAAGAAACTTGTATGACATATTTTCTCTCAGAATTAACAGGGAAAGATGAAGGAAAAAAAGGAAAAACTTGAGCTATGCTAGCATATCCAAGGCTACACTAGTAACTGTTTATGTGATATTATAGTGGTTCACAGGATGGCTAGTTTTGTCTGTACAGTATACCTCTGCCTCGATATAACGCTGTCCTCGGGAGCCAAAAAATCTTATAGGCGTTATAGGTGAAACCGCGTTATATCAAACTTGCTTTGATCCACCGGAGTGCGCAGCCCTGCCCCCCCGGAGCGCTGGTTTACCGCGTTATATCTGAATTCGTGTTATATCGGGTTGTGTTATATCGGAGTAGAGGTGTATTTATGAAATTTACTGTGTATGTGGCGCAACCCATAATGCTTTATGGGAATATGCTTATGAATGTATATACGACATAACTGGAATATGTTTTATGCTACACATGCCATGTAACATATCTCTGTAAAGGTTATGATCTACTGAATACATTCCTCCTATTTGTATGGATGTATCATTTTTGTATTTGAAGTTATGAATATTGGCTATGTACTTGTTTAATTTTAAATAGTCTCAGTGAAGCAGTTGGTCAGCTTCCTGAGAAAAGACTATTCTCAGTAAGTGCCCAGTCAAGAACCACTTAAGCCAACAATGAACTTGGAGATGCCAATCCACATGTGAGCTTTCCCAGGAATGTGGCTTGGCTGGTAAGGAACTCAGTCATGCATGGACATGTGACTTGCCCATGTGACTCCAAAACTCCATTTTATAGCTGGATTCTACACAGGGGGAGATAGGGGTGTCCACCCACAAGAGAAAGTCTATTTAAACCCCTGGGACACCCCTTCATTTTGTCTTCAGCTGGCTCAAGAGAGAGCCTCTCCACCTCCAAGGATACCAGAAAGAAACTGGAACAAAAGACAGTAACTACAGGGGGTGTGAGTGATTGCCGGACCCAGACTAGAATGAGACTAGTCTGTAAAAGGAAGTTTACTGGAACACCTTTGAGGGTGAGGTTTTAGCTGTATTCAGTTTTCTTACTGTATTAGGCATAGACTTGCGTGTTCTATTTAATTTTGTTTGGTAATTCACTTTGTTCTGTCTGTTACTACTTGGAACCACTTATATCCTATTTTTCGTATTTAATAAAATCACTTTTTACTTATTAATTAACCCAGAGTATGTATTGATACCTTGGGGGGGGAGGGGGAACAGCTGTGCATATCTCTCTATCAGTGGTATAGAGGATGAACAATTTATGAGTTTACCCTGTATAAGCTTTAAACAGGGTAAAGCAGATTTATTTGGGGTTTGGACTTTATTGGGAGTTGGGCATCTGAGTGTTAAAGACAGGAACACTTCCTAAGCTGCTTTCAATTAAGCCTATATCTGTTAGGGGACGTGGTTCAGACCTGGGTCTGGGTTTGCAGCAGGCTAGCGAGTCTGGCTCAAACCAGGCAGGGCACTGAAGTCCCAAGCTGCCAGGGCAGGAAAGCAGGAACAGAAGTAGTGGCACATCAGTTGGCAGCCCTAAGGAGGTTTCTGTGATCCAGCCCGTCAAAATGTTTATGATGACACTCCATTACTAAAGAGTCTAGTGGTGGTGTTACCATAAAGTTTGGGTATATACCTGAATGTATTGGTGGTCCTTATTATTATGCTCCATTAATTACATCTTAGAGACATTCATTTCCTGAGCTTTTTCTCTAGAAACATGAGTTTCTTCTATAGCTGTGTGTGGCAGGTCAGGTCTATTTACATACCTTCCCTTTTGTTTACAGCTGTCTTTCACATTTTACATTTCCCCCCCTATATGTCACCCAGTAGGGAACATAAGAATGGCCATACTGGGGCAGGCCAAAGGTCCATCTAGCCCAGTATTCTGACAGTGGCCAATGCCAGGTGCCCCAGAGGGAATGAACAGAACAGGGAATCAGCAAGTGATCCATCCCCTGTTGTCCATTCCCAGCTTTTGGCAAACAGAGGCTAGTGACAACCATAGAATCATAGAATATCAGGGTTGGAAGGGACCTCAGGAGGTCATCTAGTCCCACCCCTGCTCAAAGCAGGACCAATCCCTGGACAGATTTTTGCCCCAGATCCCTAAATGGCCCCCTCAAGGATTGAACTCACAACCCTGGGTTTAGCAGCCCAATGCTCAAACCGCTGAGCTAGCCCTCCCCCCCCAATCCACAACATCTATGTCCATCCTGGCTCATAGCCATTGATGGACCTATCCTCCATGAACTTA
The DNA here is from genome assembly GCF_013100865.1 of Trachemys scripta elegans. Lineage (NCBI taxonomy): Eukaryota > Metazoa > Chordata > Testudines > Emydidae > Trachemys > Trachemys scripta. The sequence continues at coordinate 47,817,540 of NC_048306.1, read as the reverse complement.
TCTAGTTCTTTTTTGAACCCTGTTATAGTCTTGGCCTTCACAACATCCTCTGGTAAGAAGTTCCACAGGTTGAGTGTGCGTTGTATGAAAAAATACTTCCTTTGTTTGTTTTAAACCTGCTGTCTATTAATTTCATTTAGTGACCCATAGTTCTTGTGTTATGAGAAGGAGTAAATAACACTTCCTTATTTACTTTCTCCACACCAGTCATGATTTTATAGACCTCTATCATATTCCCCCCTTATTTGTCTCTTTTCCAAGCTGAAAAGTCCCAATCTTATTAATCTCTCCTTTTACAGAAGCTGTTCCATACTCCTAATCATTTTCCAATTCCAATATATCTTTTTTTGAGATGGGACGTATGCAGTATTCAAGGTGTGAGTGTACTATGGATTTATATAGAGACAATATGATATTTTCTGTCTTATTATCAATCCCTTTCCTAATGATTCCCAACATTCTGTTTGCAAGATCTCTTTTTTGAGTGGTAACGCCTAATTCAGACCCCACTCAAGAAAGAGATTTTGGAAAAAATACATCTGAGTACCTTAGGGTGCATCTGCAGCTCCCTCCCGCGCACTAGGTAAATTTGTTGTTATTATTCATATCAAAGCTAAAGAATGTATACTTCTCCAACCAGCACTTGTTTATGGGCTAACTGAAGTACACATAATACATTTCTCATTCTGAAAGAAGTAAAGGAAGTTTAGTTTTGAGAAGCACGTAATGGCTGTCGATATTTCAGACTTCCTTGATCTCTACCTGGGGCAAGTCACTTTCCCTCCCACCCTTTGTCTGAATTGTTCATTTCACTAATATGCAGCTCTGCAAGGCAGGAACTCTCTCTTAGTCTGGCTAATTCTAACATCACAAACAACAGGCCATTTAGGGATCTGTATTCCCATAATACAAATACAACAATAATGTACTACTGCCTTGGCCTGGGCATTCTCCTAAGGGAGGGTAGATAGACAGATAAGAGCAGGGGCTCTATAGGAGTCCTGCCAACAGAAACTGGATCACTGCATCTCCAGGCTGCCCGTTCCCACCTAAAAGGCTTCATCAGTCAACTGCAGAGCTGGAGTTGTGGGGTGGGTGGTGGCTGCTGCACCCATGGCATGGCAGATTTTGTCAGAAGCCAGGGATGGGTCTGTGGGAGTTGCGCCCATTAGAGGATAGACCCTAACAACTGATGGCAGATTTGTAAAAGGTGTTAGATTAACTTTCGACAGCACAGCAAGCATTCGCTTAAAAGGAGGACAAAAGCACCCGGATAATAGGAAGCAAAGACCTTGCAGCACTCAACTACAGTAAATAAAGATGAACTGAGGGGTCAAACTTTGCATCTACTCCAAATAAAGTAAGTGCACACGCTTCCTCGTAGGCATTGCATGCTTATAACATTTGGATGGTATCTGTTGCAATATTTAACCAGCTTAAGCACAATGGTCAGCATTCCCCTTCTCAGAGCTCTCAAAGCCATCCGTCTAGTCTAGGTTGGCTTACCTGACCCCAAGCTATACCTTTACATTAGCCTTGCACAGACACACACAAGTGAAGTTTAAGGTCTTGAAACCAAGGGCTTAACTCTTATCTGAAGCTAGCAAGAAAATGTTTGTCTGTGAGAGGCTGATCCTGGTGTTGCAGTGGGGGAAGGAAATCAACACAGAAAATCAGTGGGGCTAGAATCCATAGCAAATACCAGCTTGTTGATGACTCAAGGGCCCCCTCAGTTCCAGGGAGCCAGGGCACTATTTGTTCAGTCTGGGGCTCTCCACATTATTCTAGCAATGGATTTCAGCTTTCTGCCGCCTTTGGCCGAGGTGGTCTTGCCCATGTGCCATTTCTGCATGGGAGTAGTTTGGGGGTTCATCGCAGGTACCAATGAGCAGCACGTTGTGGATTTTGGACATGCTCACGGTAGTTAAAGACTGGGGCAAGGCCCTAGCAGCTGTGCTTCTTATAAATCTCCAGGGAGGAGGCTGCCTGACTGCCCTTTTAACCCTGGAGAATGATCGTCTCACACCCCACCCCGTTGTGAAACCATCTGGCCTTGGTAGGTGCTATGCATGATGGCAGACTCCTCAGTGCAGTAACCTTCTACCTTCTAAAAGCCTCTCAGGGAGAAAGATCACTTACTCTATGGCTTCTTCAGTGCGTGACTGTTACTTTGTTTTCTGGAAGAAGGAAAGAGAGAGGTCTTGGTATACAAGACAGCTGACCTTTTTCTTTTTGTTCACACTAACAGGTACGTTTCCATAGAAGTGAGATGCAGTTCAGCAGTTCAGTCCCTGTATTAATGGGATTCCCAGAGTTCATGACTCTGAAAGTTATCCCATAAACCCAACTCATCATTTCTAAAGGACTAATGCTGCTCACAATGGCAGACACCCACAAATGTCGTCTCCAAGGTGACTAACATCCAGACAGCCTAGGACTCAGCTCTGTATTTTCATGGTCTGAGGAGGCGCGACAGCACACACATACTGATCCTAACCAGCCCCTCATGCAAACAATTTCAGGGTATCAGCCCTTGCTACAGCTTCAGGCATCTAGGCCTAAGTTTTCAGCTGTGATTGATTTTGGGGGCCCAGGCTGAGCTGCTTTAAAGGGGTTGGTTTCTAAAAGGTAGGCACTCCGCATTTTCTGAAAATCATCCCCCTGTAACGGTGTCTCAGACTGGGTACCAATAATGACTAGTCTCTATTGAAAATGTGAGCCCTGGTTTCCCATGTGTCTATATGTTGCAGAGTTGCAAAGCCATTGCAGTAGCCATCAACCGATCCTACCTGCTGCCTGTCTTCTTTGAAGCAGTGCTCTCACAGCTCTCCTTGTAGCAGATGTCCTGGTGGACTTTGTAGACCCTCTTGTATCTGTTAGCACAAAGAGGACACAGCAGAACAATTTGCTGTAGACAGACAGTGAAAAGAGTAGAGACCTGCCTGGCCGCAAGCACTGGATCCCTGTGTCCGCTTGTGCAGTGGGGTTTGGTCAATCCTGATCAAAAGACTGGTGTCACATCCAATGTTGATTAAGCTCACCACCAGCCCAGTGAGGGGAGAGCACTGGCCACTCGACCACCAGCTGCAGGGTCTATTGGCCAGGTTCAGAATGGACTCCTAATCCTTAGTGGAATCCCAGCTACTCTTAGAGTGGGGGAGGGAGCCAGTTTTCTGGCTGGTAATAGGGCAGCACAATTTGGGGAGTGAGACGAGACCCTTCCAGAAATGGTGCCTGGGTCTGGCGCATAGCTAAGAGGTGGCTGGTACGGAGGATAACACGGTTAACAAACGTAGCCTGGAGTCTAGGGTCTGGTGGGTAAGAGCTCAGTAAGTATGTGCTGTGACTGGCTGCCATTAAAGACCCACAGGTTATTACCCTGCTTTAAAATATGACTGCACTGTCAGCTACTTTATTTCTCTATTCTGTGAGGAGGAGAGGGATTAACAATGCCTTACATATGTAAGCAGAGTCAGGATAAGCTCTACCCTGACATCTGGTGGTGAATTATGGCGAGTGTGGAAAAGAACTCCAGGGGCTGATCTTGTTTGCATAGGCACACCCACTCGCCTGGCATGAAACCACAGCAACTCAAAGTGGTTACTTTGGCTGGTGTGGGATCCCCAGTTTCTCTGTTATTGGGGCAGGAAGAATAAAGTTTTGTTACCCTGATTCTGTGAATCAAGGCCAGTGGAACTGTTGTATGACAGAAGGACTGAGTGAATCATTCACCATTACCTAGGTAGCATTTGCTTGTCAAGGGGCATGGGTTACAAAACCCAGTGAATTGAGAGAGGATGGGGACAGGTATTGGTACCTGGTGGTGTGGGTCCCTTTTGTGGGCCTGAAACACCAATTGCACCTCCTCCTCTCTCCACTGTTGAATGTCAGAGCTAACTTTGATTCCCTTAGGAGTCTAGTTACAGACTGCTGAGCTAAGTTCACTTTGGGACAATAGTGTACCAGCACTGGGGCTCCCCTACTACTAGCTGAAATCACTAAGAACTGAAATCACTAAGAGCTGAAATCACAAAAGAGCTAAAGCTACTTAAGAGCTGAGATCACTGAGGCTGTGTTAACTAGTGGGGGAGCCTGAAGCTATTGCTAAGCTAACTTAGCTTAGTGGGGGTGAGCGGAGCGGCTGGAGGAGCAGCTAGCAGAGCAGAGCCTTGTGGGAGCAGCCCAAGGGACGGGCGGAGCGGAGCGGAGCGGCTCACAGGTCGGTGAGCGGAGCGGAGCAGCTGCCGGAGCAGCTGCCAGAGCAGTTCGGGGACGGCAGGAGTGGGACGGCAGGTGGAATGGAGCAGTTCGTGGTGAAGGCTGCGGTGGAACCCCACGGAGAAGCAGCCGGTTGGCCTCGGATCACGTAAGGTGCCCCTTAACACCCTGCTCGCCCCCCCCCCCTTTTGAACTCTGGGGCTGCACTGATCATGGACAGAGACTTTGGGGGGGGTTGTCGGACTTTTGTGATTCTTGGGTTGCTGGACCCAAGAGACTTTGGGATTGGTGGACTTTTGGGACTTTGGTGATTCTTGGGTCGCTGGTTTCAAGAACCAATGGGAGAGGACACGGCCCAATTTGCTGGGGTGGGTCTTCGCTCATGGTTTGGTCTAAGAACTCTAGTTCTGGTGTTTTTCCAATTTAATGCTGATGTTGTTTACCTCATGTTATTAAACATTTTCTGTTACACTCAGACTCCGTGCTTGCGAGAGGGGAAGTATTGCCTCTTAGAGGCGCCCAGGGGGTGGTATGTAATTGTCCCAGGTCACTGGGTGGGGGCTCGAGCCGGTTTTGCATTGTGTTATTGAAACGGAACCCCTAGATACAGAACCCGGCCCTTGTTGCTGCCAACTTAGATGGGCAGAAGGGTTACACATAGATGGAAATGCTTAAAGAAATTAAGCACCACAGCTCCGTTCAACTCAAACACAGCTCTGCTACTGCACGCTTAATGGCCAGCCTCTCCCATAGCACTTCAGATAGATCATGGGAGCCAAACAGACAATGGACCAAGGGTGTCAAACTACAGCCCAGAAACATTTGAGTAACTGACCCCCTGAAACAGCAGTGCCAGTGCGTTCTGGAGGGGGAGAGCACATTGAGACAGGTTCAGCAGACGGGAAATACTCACTGTCAGACTGGCTGTGACCCTAACTGATGCAAGAGAGAGAAATCTCTGCTTGTAAGGGTGAAAGGGGAACTGGAGAAGATGACACAGCCAGACACCCTCCAACCAGCTCACTCTCCCTCCTCCCTGCCCAACTCCCAGGGGAAAAGGCACTGGTTGACTTGGCATAAGCACAACTTGTGCAAACACCCCAATGCCTGGTAGAGGTGAGGAGTGGGTACAGTGTCATGTTTTCTAGATGCTCCAGAAGAGCCAACATTTCTAGTATTACACACTAGCTGGTAAAAATCCTGATAAAAACCCAACCTACTGCAGCACAGCCTGGAGCTGTCCCTCGAGTGAAGAACCACACCTATGCCAAACATCAGTGAAGGTGCTAGGACAGCATGTGGAATGTTTTTTGTCTGCTACAGCTGCCCCCATACTGCAGCTCCCCCCACCATAAGACATGGCCAGACAAGATAACAGAAATGAGACAGGGACAAAATACATCCGGAAGCAGCTGATCCTCATTCCTCCTCCTTGGGGTTCCAAACCCAGCTGAAACGCAGTGTACCTTCAGTCACCGTCCATGAGCTCTCCACGGGGCCCAGTGTAAACAGGAAGGGGGAAGGGCAAGAGGCGCGCTATACTCACAGGTAATGGCAGATGCCCCCTTCCCAGACAGGAAATGACTTGGTTTCTGAGTACAGCCGTGTGCAGGAGTGGGGCAGCTTCTTGCAGGCTAAGCAGAGAGAAGGGGAGAAAGGGTTAATTTGATGCCCTATTAGCAACGAGACACCCCAATTATGGAGAAAAATCTGTCATTAAATGAATGACACTAACCGCTCAAACCCACTTCCCTAGCAGCATGCATTTATCCCAAGCGAGGCATGGTCCCTGCCACCAGGAAGTGCTAAGTCAGCCAGCCAAGCCCCAGCTTGGGTGCATGGTAGTTGGGGGCTGGGTTTTAAAGCAGGGCTATAAAGGGGGAAGCGAGATAGGGACTTAGCAGCTGAGGACAGGAAAACTGTTCCTGCTTTCTGCTTGATACTACACAGAGGGTGACAGCCCTAGTGGCAGCAATGAATGAGGGGGTCCAGAAATCAGGCAGCGGAGTTTATTCCCCTGCTGAATTTCCTTTGTGCATCTGTGAAATATTTGCCCTCATACATGCTGTACTCTGGGCCATCCCAGTGCCTGCCTGACATCTGAGGCTGCACAGCATGGCGTAGCAGTGCCAGGCTCCTGCCCTGGATGGCAGTGACATTTCCTAGAGCCATCAGCCCATAGGCTCGCTGCTCAGCAGGGTTTGTTATGTGAGACTGGCTGAGTTTTCTTTAGCCAGGGGGCCATATAAAGTGTGTGTTAACAGCACAGTGGCTGATGGCGACCGAAGCCCTGCTGCTCTTCCCAAGGCGGCATGGGGCGCACAGGGGACCCGCTCCTTGCCCCAGATCACCTCCACTCTGTCTCCTCCGCTGCGCACACAGCCCCCACTCTAATTCTCCAAATCGGTGCCGCAAGCCTAGGAGGGGAGGAGAATTAGAGCAGCACCGGCGTGCTCAGCGGAGGAGGCAGAGCGGAGGTGAGCTGGGGCAGGCTCCCTGGGCAGGGTTAGCTTCCGCGGGACGGGGTCCCCGGGCAGGGTTAGCTGCAGAGGGGGGGTAGCTGCTGCGGGGGTGAGGGGGGGACGGGCTCCCCAGGCGGGGTTAGCTGCCGGGGGGGGGGGGGCCTCTGGGGGGGGGGGGGGTGGGGGGATATGGTTAGCTGCCGGGTGGGGGCGGGGGTTAGCTGGGTGGGGCGATGGCGCAAGGTGCGCCCCCCCCCCATTACTGCACCAGCCCTGAATCCAAGTAAGACCTTGGACCCAAGGGCAGGGAAGAGGAGCTAGTGACTAGAGCACAGGATTAAGGGGCACACCCGCATTCAGTTCCCATCCCAGCTCATCCACAGATGCCGTGTGTGACATTGAACAAGTCACTTCAGCTTCAGCCTGCCTCAGGTTCCCATCTGCAGTGGGGCTACCAGCACAGCCCCGCCTCCCAGGGCGTTGGGAGGGTATGACTGTTACCACATGGGAGGCGCCTGGATGCTTTCTGGACAGGGACCACATCAGTACTTTGACAGAAGGTTTCCAAAAGCAGTGCGTGACTTGGAGCACTCAGGGAAGCCTGGCTTCTGGCATGGGCTGAGCGCCCGCTCTGAAAATCAGGCCCATCTGAGGTGCCTCCGGCTCCATCCCCAAAGTCACTCTTGAAAAATCTTAGCCCCAGCTCTTATGGGCACCATCTCTAGGAGCTCTAGCTCCTTGGGCTGTGCACACCAGCATGGGGGATGAACTAACCCCTCCAGCAGCACACAGGGCTAGCTATAGGACCAGGCCCCACTGTGCACAGAGAAAGCAGCTCCTGTCCCTGCCCTTAGTCTTGGCCCAGGTTTCCTCCCCCTCTGCTGAAATGCTGCTCTCACCTCTCACAGCGGAGATGAGCATTTCAGGGGCGATGGCTCTGCTCCCGCTGCCTTAGGAGAGCTAGGGCAGGAGGCAGCAGCTGCTGCAAAGCCCAGACACTAGTGCTCCAGGGGCAGTGGGGGAGTGACTGGCTGTGCCAGACAGCAGGGGAGGGGCATACAAGCAAGTTTTTCCCTGGGACGGAGTGGCAGGCTGGGTCGCAAATGTGCCCTCCCCCAAATGGGTGCTAACAGGGAGCAGTCTCTTCTCCCCTCAGGCATCAGCAGCCTCACGACCCTGGCCCCGAGCTGTTCTGGAGGAGAGGCGAGGGGGCTGGGGGCTGCTCAGTCTGATGAAGCCTGAGGGGTGGAATTCTGTCTTCCTCTGGCCCAGCAGGCACCAAGGCAGCCTGTCCTCAGTCACGTGGGCACGGGAGACACTACGCCAGGGCCCTTCCTGGCCTCTAGCCTGCTGTTGGGCATTACTGACCCCACACGCCATGGTCTGCCTTGGTACTGCTGCTTCTGGCACCCCCCCAGCCTGCAGGACAGGGGCTCCCTGCTGGCCTGGGCCCTGGTGTGACTGACTGCTGCAGCCCTAGCATTGGCTCTTCCCGCCTCTCACTCTGAGACCGGGGGGGGGAAGCAGGGCAGCTGTAGCCTCACCTAGTTCACAGCGTCTGCCCTTGAAGCCGGGGATGCAGTCACAGAGGTAGACCTTGACACCTGGGACGCAGGTCCCCCCATTTTTGCAGGGGTTTGTAGAGCAGTTCTGGCTATCATCTGCAAACACAAATGCTAGCATCAGGCCGCTCCAGCCTTCGGCGGAGGATGCACATCCAGGGGTCAAAGTGTGTGGCCTGGACAGAGTGCCATAGCATGCCCAGACAAAGAGTTGGGAGTGGGGAGTTTATAAAGTGCTGTGCTGCATCCCCTCAGGCAGGGGTTCAGGGGTCCGAGCAGGAGGCTTCAGAGAGAGCCCAGTGGTCACATGGAGGGTCTGATCCCGAGAGGTGCTGAGTGTTGTGGGTGCTCAGTATCTCTGGATCAGGCCCTGACTTAAGGGTGTCCCCTGGGTAGGCGCTTTCACAGTGAGCTTCCCGCACCCAAGGACTAGTCTAGCCTCCTGCATGGAAGATCAGAAATCGCCAGCCAGGCAATGGGTTGTCTCCCACTGGTTTTGCCCTGCACCTGGCAGCTGGAGTCCTCGTGTTCAGGAATCATAGAATATCAGGGTTTGAAGGGACCTCAGGAGGTCATCTAGTCCAACCCCTGCTCAAAGCAGGACCAATCCTCAACTAAATCCCCAAATGGCCCCCTCAAGAATTGAACTCACAACCCTTGGTTTAGCAGGCCAATGCTCAAACCACTGAGGTATCCCTCCCCCCTATGCTGCTGGCCAGAGACAGTGATTTATGCACACGTGGGAAGATACAGTGGCCATGCTGTAAAGGGCTGATCCCCTGGAGCCAGGACTGTTACTCAGCGTTTGGGTCTGACCTATAATAACCATTTGGATCACTTGCAAAGTGGGACTGTGGATTCAGGTTTGTATTTCGAATCTCCCCAAAGTTTGGGGCTGTCTAGTGCAGGGGCTACGGTTTGTGACCAGCTTTAATGGTTGGGTCCCATCTGCGAACATAAAACCCCCTCTCACCAGACTTACGCTCTCTCTTCTGGTTCTCAGACTCCGGCAGCTGCAGTGCCAGGCCGACCCGATTGGTCGATTCCTCCATGTTTTCCAGCTTCACTGGCGCCTCAGGTTCTAGGAGAACAACCAATAATATTTATCCCTTTTATATGTAAGCAGAGTCAGGATGAGCTCTACCCTGACATCTGGTGGTGAATTATGGCAAGTGTGGAAAAGAACTTCAGAGGCTGATCTTGTTTACATAGGCACACCTACCCCACCTAGCATGAGCCCACGGCCGCCCAAAATGGGCCTGGCACACCAATTGTATCTCTTCTCTCCACTGGTGAATAGCAGAGCTAATTTTGATTTCATTAGGAGTCTAGCTAGAGGCTGCTGAGCTGAATTCACTTTGGGTCAATGGTGCACCAGCACTGGGGCTCCCCTACTACAAGCTGCAATCACTAAAAGAGCTAAAATTACTGAGCTAAGATCACTGAGTGCTGTGTTAACTAGTGGAGGAGCCTAAAGATATATTGTTAAGTGGCGTGCAGAGCAGAGTGGAGCAGTTTGTGGGGACAGCTGGAGCGGTTCATGGGATGGCTGGTGGAGTGGAGCGGCTGGCAGAGCGGAGCAGTTTGTGGGATGGCTGGAGCGGCCCATGGAACAGCGAGCAGAGCGGAGCAGTTTGCAGGGACAGCTGGAGGACCGAACCGGGCCGGAGTGGCTGGTAGAGTGGAGCCCTTTGTGGTGAAGGCTGCAGCAGAACTCCACGGAGAGGTAGGGCAGTCGGCCTTGGACCACGTAAGGTGCCCCTTAACACCCCGTATCTCTCCCCCCTTTCCACCCAGACTGGGGGGTGTGTGTAAAACTCTGCAGATAAACTTTTGAACTCTGGGGCAGCACTGACCAGGGTCAGAGACTTTTGGACTTTGGGGTGACTGGACTTAAGACCCTGAGGGGAAAAGGACACTGCCAAACTTACTTGGAGGTGGGTCTTTTGCTCACGGTTTGTGTTATGAATCCTGTTTGTGGTGTATCCCCAACATGATGCCGCATTGTTTCCCTCCTTTATTAAAAGGCTTTTGCTACACTCAGACTCTGTGCTTGCGAGAGGGGAAGTATTGCCTCCTAGAGGCGCCCGGGGGGTGGTATGTAATTGTCCCAGGTCACTGGGTGGGGGCTCGAGCCAGTTGTGCATTGTGTTATTGAAACGGAACCCCTAGATACTGAACCTGGCCCTTGTTGCTGCCAACTCAGAGGGGCAGAAGGGTTACATTTTTGGGGGCTCGTCCGGGATTCCCTGGTCAGTACCCCTCGCAAGCACTTGTTGAGTGTTCCACTGCATTGGGAAACAATTGTGTTTATATTTTGAGGAAATTACTGTTTGTATAATGGCTAATATGTCGGGTTTGTTGGGCCCCGGCCCTGCAGCCTCTAGCTCAGGGGCCGCAGCCTCAGCCAATGGGCAAAAGCACTGGGGCAAATATTGGAAAAGGTTGTGTTGTCCCATCCTACGTCAAACTATTGTTGTAAGTTAAGGTTATTTGCTGGGGAAGACGAGTTTGAACCCTGGTTGGAGCATAGCACTGAAATGCTGCAGAAAAGTGAAGATGTCTAATAGAGAACCTTAGTGGCCCAGCATTAGATGTGATTCGTACCCTGAAGCTCATTGACTCTGGGGTCAGCGTGAAGGACTGCCTAGAGGCCCTTGATCCTACCTTTGGGAGCGTAGAGGGCCCTGAAGACAGTTACTGAAAGTTCCTTAATTCCTGACAGCAAAGGGGCGAGAAGATTTCAGCCTATATACAGAGCCTGGAGAGACTGCTTCAGAGAGCTGTCATGAGGGGAGCAGTGACTGCTGAGCAGATGGATCAGACCAGACTGGCTCAAGTTGTAAGAGGGACTCCGTATCAGAACCCGATTCTACTTCATCTCCGGCTAAGAGAACAGCAGGAACATCCCCCAAGTTACTCCCAGCTGATAAAGGAGGTCAGGGAAGAGGAAGAAAGGCAGGCTGCCAGCGAGTTTTGGGAAGCTCAAACATTGGAGCCAGCCAGCACAACACCATTGCAAATGGCCAGTGTACTGATGGTGAGCACCATAGAGGAACTTGCCCAACAAATGCAGGTCCTGACAGAACGGATAGCTGAGCTGCAAAGCACCATTGACTGAGCTAAGATTTCCAGGAATAAGGAGCCTCAGACTGTGGCGATGGAGAAGTCAGCATTTAGAGCCACCGTCCCACCCAGGCGAAGGTGGAAAGGACAATTCTTCTGCTACCGATGTGGTCAGGATGGGCACAGTGCTGCCAAGTGCCATAATGAAGAAAACCCCTCCGTAGTGTATGGAAAGCTGAGGATCAGTTGGGAGAGATCCGGTAGCTGCCAGAGGGTCTGGGGACGGGGACCACCCAGGCCTGCAGGATTTGAAGATTCCCCCAGAAAAGACCGTCCAGCTGGGATCCCCACAGGACTGATAGGGACTCGAGCAGAGGTCACAGTGAGGATTGAAGGGGCGGAGTGTAAAGCAATGCTTGACACTGGATCTCAAGTGACTATTATATTTCAGTCATTCTAACAACAGATGCTTAGGCACCTGCCTATATAGCCACTGACTGGCATTGGTCTGTGTGGCCTCAGCATGGATGAATACCCCTAGCAAGGGTATGTCATAGTGCACCTGGAATTCCCAGAGGAGGTTGCTGGGGTAAGGGAAGAGGTAGACACAGCTGCCTTAATATGCCCTGTGTCTGTGCTGATAGGGACCAACTCCAGTCTCTTCAAGGTGCTTGCAGATTACTGCAGACGACGGGCTGGGGACCAGTACCTGAATACCCTGATGATCCATACGCTTTGTGCTGAAGCCTATAGGAAGATTGAGAGCGCTAAAAAGGAGACATCTGAGCTACCAATTGGGGCACTGAAGTACATGGACACAACCCCCTTAGTTGTGCCTGCAAGGATGGAGCAAGAAGTGCTTGTCATGTGTACCAGGCTGAAAGGCAGTAAAGGGGCATTAGCAATGGTAGAGCAGCTGGTTGAAGGAGAGCTCTCGGAAGGAGTGCTGGTCCCCAGTGAAGTCATAACCCTACCTGCTGAAGCCCAGGAAAAGGTGACTATACTGATTGCTAATGAAACAAGTTGAGATGTTGTTGTGAAGCAAGGACAAAAGATAGCAGACCTCTTCGAGCCTGAATCAATTGTAAAACCCCAGTGTGAGACTCAAGTTCCGACAATAGACCCAGCAAAGTTTGACTTTGGAGATTCACCATTGTCCAAGGAGTGGAAAGATTGCCTGAGGAGGAAACTTTGTGAAAGATCCAAGGTGTTCTCATTGCATGAGTGGGATGTGGAATGTGCAAAAGGAGTAGAGCTCAACATCAGACTACATCACTCTCGACCTTTCAGGGAGAGATCTAGGAGGATTGCTCTCTCCGAGATGGAAGATGTGCGACAACAGCTTCAGGAACTGGCTGCGAATGGCATCATTACAGAGTCCTGCAGCCCATACGCCTCACCCATTGTGGTGGTCCGTAAAAAGAATGGGAAAATCCGGATGTGTATTGATTACCGCACCCTAAACCGCCGTACTGTGGGCTGACCAGTACACAATGCCCCGAGTCCAAGATGCCTTAGACTGTTTGCTGGCAAGCCAGTGGTTCTCTGTGTTGGATCTTCAGAGTGGATACTACCAGATCCCTCTGGGTGAAGAAGATAAGGAGAAGACAGCCTTCATCTGCCCATTAGAGTTTTATCAGTTTGAACGCATGCCCCAAGGGATTTCTGGAGCACCTGCCACATTTCAACGTCTTATGGAGAAAGTTGTGGGAGACATGAATTTACTGCAAGTGTTAGTTTATTTGGATGACCTGATTGTGTTCGGAAGAACCTTGGAGGAGCATGAAGAAAGACTTCTTAAAGTGCTTGATAGGTTGGAGGATTATGGTTTGAAGCTTTCGACTGACAAATGCCAGTTCTGCAGGACCTCAGTGAAGTATGTGGGTCACATCGTGTCCCAAAAAGGTGTGAGTACGGATCCTGATAAAATAGAAGCACTCACTACATGGCCATGTCCAAGTAACTACAGAGAACTCAAGACCTTTCTTGGGTTTAGTGGCTATTACCGCAGATTTGTGAAAAACTATGCTACAATTGTAAAACCTCTGAATGATCTTACCAGGGATACCAGTCCAGCAAGAACAAATCTAAGACCAAGAATAAGGGGAGGTCCCCAAAGCCTCCGGTGCAGAGACACTATGGCCCTTTCGAATAATTCGGGCCAAGGTGGGATGAGAGATGTGAAAGGGCTTTTCGAGAAATCATTACTTGCCTAACTCATGCTCCGGTCCTAGTCTTTGCTGACCCAAGCAAGCCGTTTATCCTGCATACTGATGCCAGTTTGGAGGGTCTGGTAGCAGTACTGTACCAGGAGGTGGAAGGCAAATGTAAACCTGTAGCCTTTGCCAGCCGAGGACTGTCTGATAGTGAAACTCGCTATCCCACCCACAAGCTGGAGTTCTTGGCCTTGAAATGGGCCATCACTGAGAAATTTCGAGATTACTTGTATGGTGCTCAGTTCCAGGTGTGGACAGACAACAACCCACTGACCTATGTATTAACAAGCGCTAAGCTGGATGCTAAAGGGCAAAGATAGGTGGCCGCTTTGGCTAGCTATGACTTCAGCATTCAATACCGATCAGGGAGAAGCAATGTAGATGCAGATGCATTGTCCAGGCATCCACAGGCACCAGGAATTGCTGTGATACCCACAGATGGAGTGAGAGCTATTTGCAGTGTGAGTCGCCGAGAGCCAGAGGCCCATGAGAGCCTTCATGGATGTGCAGTAGAAGCTGTGGGCCTGCCCCCTGAATGCGTGCCTTCTGCTTCAGTGAACTATATTGCATTGAGAAGAACAGGAGTACTTGTGGCACCTTAGAGACTAACAAATTTGTTAGAGCATAAGCTTTCGTGGACTACAGCCCTGTTCTTCTTTTTGCGGATACAGACTAACACGGCTGCTACTCTGAAACCTATATTGCATTGGACCAATCTCCTTTGCCCATGCTCAATGCAGCTGACTGGCAGGAAGCCCAGCTGCAAGATATTGACATTCGTGATACTCTACTTGCCAAAAGGGAGGGGCGAAGCCCAGCTGCGGTTGTCCCACCTAACCCGGAGGGTAAACTACTATTGAGAGAATGGACCAAACTAAAACTGATTCAGGGAGTGCTACACCGAGTAATTACAGATCCTTTACAAAAGCAACGGACTCAACTATTGCTGCCAAAAGAGTACAGAGCCCTGGCCATGAGGGCCCTGCATGATGACTTTGGACATTTAGGGATGGAGAGGACCCTGGAACTTATTCGTAGTAGATTCTATTGGCCCCGGATGGCTGAAGATGTTCGCAGGAAATGTGAGACCTGCGCTCGATGTGTTCAAAGGAAAACTCTGACCACGAGGGCTGCATATCTGAAGAACATCACCAACAACAAACCTCTGGAGCTGGTATGCATTGATTTCTTGTCTTTAGAAGTAGACAAGAGGACTATTGGGAACATTCTAGTAGTGACTGACCATTATACGCGATATGCGCAGGCATATCCCACACGTGATCAGAGGGCCACCACTGTCACTTGAGTACTGTGGGAAAAATATTTCTCAGTTATGGATTCCCAGCTCGGATATACTCGGATCAGGGGCGGGACTTTGAGAGTCACCTTCTGAAGGAGGTGTTGAGGATAGCGGGGATTAAAAAGTCTAGAACAACGCCTTATCACCCGCAAGGTGATCCTCAGCCAGAGAGGTTCAACCGAACCCTATTAGATATGTTGGGGACTCTGCGGCCAGAGCAGAAGGCAACCTGGAGCCAACATGTCGCATTTCTGGTGCACACCTACAACGCCACAAAGAACGACGCTATGGGAGTCACCCCATATCTCTTGATGTTTGGGCAAGAACCAAGATTACCCATAGACCTGTGCTTTGCTGTATCAGAGGATGGAGATAGCTATGAAACTCATCAGCAATATGTATCCCGACTAAGAGAAAAGCTGTGGGATGCTTATCACTTAGTTACATCTGCAGCTCGGAAGAACGCAGACCGCAGCAAACATCGATATGATGCTAGGGTACATTTGCAAGAGCTCCAGCTGGGGGACAGAGTCCTGCTGCGAAATTTGGGTATTGCTGGCAAACACAAGATAGCTGATAGATGGAAGGCAATACCTTACTCGGTGATGGAAAAGCTAGGACACCTGCCGGTCTATAAGCTCAAACCTGAAGAGGGTCAAGGGCAGACAAAGACAGTGCATAGAAACCTTTTGCTCCCTGTTGGGGAATTGGTAGGCACCCCTTATGAGATGGGCCACAACAGGGCAACCGGGCAGAACGAAGGTGCTGGACCAAAGCCGCCCTCCAATGTGGACAGCCGTCCCCCTGCAGCTAACCTACCCCTATGCAGCACATCCGAGAGTGAGTCTGAGGAGGATGACACAACCATGGTGTATCCTGGGATGGAGACAAGATTTCAGTCTCGATCAGCTGAATCAAAAGAGAGCTCCTCCTCTTCTGCCCTAAACCCCATGGCAGAAGTATTTAGGCCCATTCCTGACACCCCTGAGCCACTGGTGGGACCCCCGTGTGATGACACGCACAGGTTATTGGATAGTGGAGACATACAGGTGGAGGATGTCCCGGGCACCTTCAACCCTCCACTGTTAGAACTAGAAATGCAGGGGCCTATGCCAGTAGCCGAGGGGCCCTCAAAGGAAACCTCCCCATCTGTCGCTCAAGAGGATGTCTCCCCTACCACAGCAACAAAGATTCTCAATAGGTGAGACAGGATAATAAGACCAGTAAAACGGTTAACTTATGATGCACATGGGGTGACTAGTGAGGAGCCAATACATTTAGCACACAGGCTTGTGGAAGCTAAAGTGGGCTATCTGAGGCCCTTTGGAGGGGACCAGTGAGTTGGTATAATAGGGAGTGTGATTTGTCGGGACGACAAATTCTCCGCTGGGGGGGGGTGTAAGCAGAGTCAGGATGAGCTCTACCCTGACATCTGGTGGTGAATTATGGCGAGTGTGGAAAAGAACTTCAGGGGCTGATCTTGTTTGCATAGGCACACCCACTCGCCTGGCATGAGCCCACGGCCTCCCCAAATGGTCACTTTGGCAGCTGTAGAATCCCCAGTTTCTCTGTTATTGGGGCAGGAGGAATAAAGTGTTGTTACCCTGATTATGTGAATCAAGGACAATGAAACTGTTTTATGACAGAGGGTCTCACTATCACCTAAGCAGCACTCACTAGACAAGGGACATTGATTCCAAAACCTAGTGAAGTGAGAGTACTTTGGGATAGGTATGTATACCTGATGGTTTGGGCCCCTTTTGAGAGCCTGGAATACCAATTATACTCTCTCCACTGTTGAATAGCAGAGCTAATTTTGATTCTATTAGGACTCTAGCTAGAGGCTGCTGACCTGAATTCACTTTGGGTCAATAGTGCATTAGCACTGGGGCTCCCCTATTACAACTGAAATCACTAAAAGAGCTAAAATTACTGATCTGAGATCACTGAGTGCTGTGTTAATTAGTGGGGTGAGCCTAAAGATATATTGCTAAGTGGCGTGCGGAGCGGAGCAGTTTGCGGAACGGTTGGAGTGGCCCATGGAACGCGGAGCGGAGGACAGCTGAGCAGTTTGCGGGGACAGCTGGAGTGGTTCATGGGACGGCTGGTGGAGTGGAGTGGCTGGCAGAGCAGAGCAGTTTGTGGGACGGTTGGAGTGGCTCACGGGACAGCGAGCAGAGCAGTTTGCAGGGACGGCTGGAAGACTGGACCGGAGCGGCTGGTAGAGCAGAGCCATTCGTGGTGAAGGCTGCAGCAGAACTCCACGGAGAGGCGGGGCAGTCGGCCTCGGACCATGTAAGGTGCCCCTTAACACCCCGTATCTCTCCCCCCTCCATTTCCACCCAGACTGGGGGGGGGGGAGGGTAAAACTCTGCAGATAAACTTTTGGACTCTGGGGCAGCACTGACCAGGGTCAGAGACTTTTGGACTTTGGGGTGATTGGACTTAAGATCCTGAGGGGAAAAGGACACTGCCAAACTTACTTGGAGGTGGGTCTTTTGCTCATGGTTTGTGTTATGAATCCTGTTTGTGGTGTATCCCCAACATGATGCCGCATTGTTTCCCTCCTTTATTAAAAAGCTTTTGCTAAACTCAGACTCCGTGCTTGCGAGAGGGGAAGTATTGCCTCCTAGAGGCACCCGGGGGGTGGTATGTAATTGTCCCAGGTCACTGGGTGGGGGCTCGAGTTGGTTTTGCATTGTGTTATTGAAACAGAACCCCTAGATACTGAACCCGGCCCTTGTTGCTGCCAACTCAGAGGGGCAGAAGGGTTACATATATTAGAACCTAGGCAGTGCCAGACAAGATCAGCCCCAAGGGCCATCCAGCCCAGTCACCAGCACCAGCTGCTTCAGCGGCAGGTAGAAGGACCCCACAGGAGGCAGCTTTAATCTGCCCAGAAAGACACTTTCTTCCTAAACCCCAACAGGCAGAGGCTGCGTTAAGGCCTGAAGATTTATTCCTTCCAAAATGGTTAGTTTTTGTTGTTTGAATCCTGGCTCCTGTCATTCAGGCCATTTTTATCCATACAGATGTCCAGTCTGCTTGGGAACCCCGCTAAGCTCAGCTCCTCTCCAAAGCCCCTCTCCCACAGTGATCACTCAGCACTTCCCCAGGGCGGGGGAGTATGACTAGCCCCATTGTGCAGAAAAGGAAGGGACTTAGCCATAGTCACCCAGGGAGTCAGGTGTTAGAACTGGGACTAGAACTCAGGTGACTCAGTGCCCTGCTCTCCCCTCAGGAGACACAGCCAGGTGCCATTTCAGAGTGGTCCTCCAAATAGGATTTACATTTTTCTAGACAGATTAACTCCTTCCCCCTTCACCACGTGGGGCCACAGGATCTGAATCCCTGCATGTAAACCCCAGCACAGCTACCGCTAGCAAAACCTCCTGGTGACATGCATGGTCCAGGGAGTCAAGAGATGGCTGCAGGGCTGTATTCAGCACAGCTGCTCGTTCGGGCACCCTGCCCATTTCCTCTCTCATTCTCCAGGCTCCATCCCTTAGCCCAGGCTGGGCTGGAGGCGGGGCTGGTCATGGCACCTGCATCCCAGGCCTTGGTTACAATTCAGAGTGTTACCGTGTCTGAGCATGGCTGGGAGTTATATGGGGCAGCTGCCTACAGCAGGGTTCTCTTCAGAGGCAGCTGGAGCTGGCCACTATCCGAGAGAGGATACAGGGAGAGCTGCACCTCGGGCAGCACCAGTCTGGCCAATCTGACGATGCTGTTAGCAGCAGGTGTGGACCAGGCCCTGTAGCGATCAGCTGGGGTTGACCCCTGCCCCAACAAGCCACAGACTGGTGGGGAAGCAGCATGGCTCTGGGGCTCTTCCGCGGCATTCAGGGTCAGCCTGTGCTGCGTTATTGCCAGGGCATGTGGCCTCGCACATGCGGTGCTGGGACCCCTGGCCATTCCAACCCAGGGATCTTCTTTCTAGAGAGCTGAGCCATTGCCCCTGCCAGCATTTCCCCTGGCTTTGTTCTGCCCGCAGAGTCACGTCCACATCTGTGCTGGGCTGTGGGATTGGCCCCTTCTCTAAAGCCAGCTGGGGGCTGTGTATAGAGAGAGCGAGACAGAGACTTTTAACACCCCGTGTGGGGCAGGTGCTGCACACATCAAACCGTCTCAGAGTTACACCTCCTGCAGTCCAGCAGGCAATCGTGCCGGTGTTGCTCTCACACCCTCTGTGGAACAGAGGCCTGGGTGACAGACAAGGGCCTGGGGTGGATGGAGAGTACTTACGTGTTCTCACGGTGACGGATTTGCTCGGCAAGCTGCTGAACTTGGCACTGATCCTCCGTCTGCCGTCCACCAGCTCAGTAAACCTGGAAAGGGAAAGAATTACTAGCCCTCGTACAGTGGCCCAGCAGGTGCTCCCCCCCCACAAAAATCAGTGGGCTACAGCACACAATTATATGGCTTGCCGACAAGATTGCTCGTTCAGCTGGTGGGCCCTAGCAGTGGCATTCTGCGTGCAGAGAGCAGCCTGTGGAAAGGAATTGTGATGGACTACGCTGAGTGTAGCATCAGCCAGAGGATGAATACGCTGGTCATTTAAACTGCGCCAATGGTGTTGCAAAATCTTGTTTCAA
The DNA here is from genome assembly GCF_013100865.1 of Trachemys scripta elegans. NCBI lineage: Eukaryota > Metazoa > Chordata > Testudines > Emydidae > Trachemys > Trachemys scripta. The sequence continues at coordinate 47,798,121 of NC_048306.1, read as the reverse complement.
TTTGTTTTGTTTCCAGTGCTATCCTGGAGCCTGCAAAGTGAAGGCTGTTTGCAAAGCCCTGTACCGTTCCTCTTGGTGACGTGTAGGCACAGAGGGGCTCTGATATCAAATGGGGCTTCAAGGCACTACTGGGACACAAACAATCAGCATCAATGCAGGAAGCCTGTGGCGCACACTCCTGAAGTGCTGCATTAACACCACAGCAAGTGGGAACTGAGATGCAGAGAAATAACTAGGGGCACATTCTACTCAGTTATGTGGGTACAACTGCCATGGGGAGCCAATCCCATGGCGGCTATGCTGGCTTTGTAGCCACATAGCCCACTGAGGAATCTGGTGCTTCATGCAGGTTTTGGAGTCTGACTGCCCTTGACAGTTTCCTGTCTGAGGAGTTGCAGTGATTAGCAGGAGGAGTGCGTGTGGCCACGATACAGATGCGTTGAGCAGCAGAGGGCACCTCTACTACATTCTCCTGTGTCCCACCATACATTTCCAGGGCACTCAGCTAGTTTACACCCCAGTGTCCGCTTTCTCCTCTGGGTTTATTGTGTCCCATCTCCTCCAGCTGCTCACCTCACTTAAAAAATCTGAAGAGCTTCTATTTAAAATGCAGATCTCTCCCTTGACCAGGAGGAGCAGGCCTGGTTTGTGTTACTGGCTCCAGGAAGGGGTGCAGCAGGCTAGATCCAAGGTGGGCACAGCAGTAAGGAGATGGCTGAGGATCTGAAACATGGGCCAGGCAGCTAGTGTCCACCGGGGTGGGGGTGGGGAGGAGAGATTCCATGCTCACACAGCGGAGCAACTGACGAGCACTGGGTTGCATAGGTTGTAGCAACTTCATGGAGAGGTTACATTTGAATAGGGCACTTGGGATGGGCTGTTTAAAGCTACTCTGAAACCTGTCATGGAAGTGGGTCTGGATGCTCAGTCCCCTAAAGGAAATCAGGCATCCAGAGCCACCCACCAACTGTGAACATCCCACCCACCCTTTGTACACATGGGAGAGGCAGGTGCACTCCAGCTCCCAAGGGTCAGAGCCAGGGCAGCAGGGGATTTGCTGGGAGCATCCCCCATGCACTAACCAGACTGTTCTAGGGCTGTGTCCCTCCCAAGTGCTGGCTGCCAATCATGTGATTATATGGTGGATTTCTGACGTGGCCAAATATACACTGAGAACTAGAGCAAGGCCAGGAAATGTGGCTTACATGTGACCTGATCTGTACTGGAAAATAAGGGTTCAGTAGAAGTGGCCCATTCCCGCTCTCATCCACATGTTATTTGTTAGTGCTCAGACTTCAAGCAGGGCTGGTGTAATTGCCGCTGAGCCGGTCCCTACCTGGGAGCCTGCGAGGGTTCCTCCGGGATATTGTGATCAGCAAGCAGGCGCAGTTCCGGCAGCAATGCTGGGGGGAGCCTGTTCCTGAGCACCCGTGGGTGTCCTGCTTGGCCCCATCGCCTCTCCGGGGTTCCATTCCTCTGCACTGCAGGCCACAAAGGATTAGGCTTAGCCAGGACGAAGCAGTGAATCAATGGAGTAAATGGAGTGTAATTCTACCATCAAGCACAGCCCCCAAGAGAGCCCACCCTCAGCTGGCCGGGGATTCTCCCGCAGAGCAGCGATGGCATCTGTGGGAATCAGTGTGTATAAAGCCAGCATGCCCCTGGGAAATGCCCGGACCACCACGATGGCTCTGCCTCCACCCCATGCCAGATGCACCATGCGAGACAGCTCCCCCGTGTCACTGCGTGCCCAGATACAGAAGGGGACACACACCCAGCGTAGCAAAGGAAGAACCATGCAGGGTCCCCGCTGGCTTTCGAGTGGAGAACACTGCATGGAAGCAGCGTTTCCTCCAGCTTGGTGGAACACCTGCAGGGCCTGGCGGTTCCAGATCGTGGGCCATTTACATCCCCAGGTGGCTACGCTGCTTCTCATGGACGTGCTGATGTTCCCATGCCCCGTTGTCACATCACTAGTTCAATGCCTGTTCCCCCCGCTAACCTCCTCCAGCAGAGGCACATGTTCCCTTGTGTATGCTCTGCCCCCCCAGCATAACATTCCCCCGCCAGGCTCCGGGGAGGCCGTTGCGGGATCATGGACTTACAGGTCAAGATGTAGACATGGGCCGGCTCGCTGTGCCCTTGGCCTTGCTCGGTGTTCTGGATGGCCATCATGGACAAGCGATACCTCTGACCGGGAAGCAGGTCACGCACCGTGTAGGACGACAGCTTCCCGTTGGGCACGTAGCGGCTCTTGGTGCTCTGGTTAGTGGTGACATTGATGATATAACCCTCCACGGACCCTGCCAGTGGCTGGTCCCAGGTCATGTAGACAGAGGTGGCGCTGACTCTGGAGGCAGTCAGGTTCTGGGGAGGAAGAGGCCCTGTGCCAGCGGGAAGGAAACATCAGTCTGAATGATTTCAATGGAGCATCCCTTCACTGATTACATGGCTCAAGCTGCCTGTGATCTCCGCTCCTGGGAGAGCTCAGTGCTCTGAGCCTTGCCTGCCTGTGTTTAACTTTGCTTTCTCAGGGTCTGTCTTCACTACAGTTAACCCAGGCGTTGACACTACCCGCTTCCTGCCCACACCCAGAACCCCTCAGCTCACTGGCCTGGTGGGGGACGGGGCTTAGAGCCCATGTGCTGCTTTCACACTGGCTAAAGTACCTCTGATGCCTTCCTACAATTCCTGCCAGGTGCCCAGTTCTACCCCAATTCACTGGGACAGACTCAGAGAGGGGCTCAGCTCACTGCTGGAATGGCCCAAGCAGTCCTAGCAACACCCCAGGGGGACACAGCAGCAGCGAGGACCCAGGAACGAGGGCCGCCCGGTGGGGGCAAGTGGGACAATTTGCCCCAGGCCTCAGGCACCACGGGGCCCCCACAGGAATATAGTATTCTATAGTATTGCAACTTTTTTTTATGGAAGGGACCCCCAAAATTGCTTTGCCCCAGGCTCCCTGAATCCTCTGGGCGGCCCTGCCAGGAACCAGGCTCTGGCTGTGCAGCATGACTGCTCACCCCCAGGCTAGGCTAACCTGGATGCTCAGGCCTGGGCTAGCTGTGAGCCCGGCACCAGTGTAACCGTCTGGGGCAGATCCTAGCATGGGGTGATCTGGTGCAGTGAAGTGAACAGCAGTGATGTAAACCCCACTACACTGCTGCATCCAGGCCACATACAGGTTGTGCCAGGCTAACGACAGCAATGTAGTTACAATAAAGATGATAAAGTCATTGCGGAGAAACTAAATGGATTCTTTGCTTCAGTCTTCACGGCTGAGGATGTTAGGGAGATTCCCAAACCTGAGCTGGCTTTTGTAGGTGACAAATCTGAGGAACTGTCACGGATTGAAGTGTCACGAGAGGAGGTTTTGGAATTAATTGATAAACTTAACATTAACAAGTCGCCGGGACCAGATGGCGTTCACCCGAGAGTTCTGAAAGAACTCAAATGTGAAGTTGCGGAACTGTTAACTAAGGTTTGTAACCTGTCCTTTAAATCAGCTTCTGTACCCAATGACTGGAAGTTAGCTAATGTAACGCCAATATTTAAAAAGGGCTCTAGAGGTGATCCCGGCAATTACAGACCGGTAAGTCTAACGTCTGTACCGGGCAAATTAGTCGAAACAATAGTTAAGAATAAAATTGTCCGACACATAGAAAAACAAACAGTTCAGCAATAGTCAACATGGTTTCTGTAAAGGGAAATCGTGTCTTACTAATCTGTTAGAATTCTTTGAAGGGGTCAACAAACATGTGGACAAGGGGGATCCAGTGGACATAATGTACTTAGATTTCCAGAAAGCCTTTGACAAGGCCCCTCACCAAAGGCTCTTATGTAAATTAAGCTGCCATGGGATAAAAGGGAAGGTCCTTTCATGGATTGAGAACTGGTTAAAAGACAGGGAACAAAGGGTAGGAATAAATGGTAAATTCTCAGAATGGAGAGGGGTAACTACTGGTATTCCCCTATTCAACTTATTCATAAATGATCTGGAGAAAGGGGTAAACAGTGAGGTGTCAAAGTTTGCAGATGATACTAAACTGCTAAAGATAGTTAAGTCCAAAGCAGACTGTGAAGAACTTCAAAAAGATCTCTCAAAACTAAGTGATTGGGCAACAAAATGGCAAATGAAATTTAATGTGGATAAATGTAAAGTAATGCACATTGGAAAAAATAACCCCAACTATACATACAATATGAGGGGGCTAATTTAGCTACAACAAGTCAGGAAAAAGATCTTGGAGTCATCGTGGATAGTTCTCTGAAAATGTCCACGCAGTGTGCAGAGGCGGTCAAAAAAGCAAACAGGATGTTAGGAATCATTAAAAAGGGGATAGAGAATAAGACCGAGAATATATTATTGCCCTTATATAAATCGATGGTATGCCCTCATCTGAATACTGTGTACAGATGTGGTCTCCTCATCTCAAAAAAGATATACTGGCATTAGAAAAGGTTCAGAAAAGGGCAACTAAAATGATTAAGGGTTTGGAACGGGTCCCATATGAGGAGGCTAGGACTCTTCAGCTTGGAAAAGAGGAGACTAAGAGGGGATATGATAGAGGTATATAAAATCATGAGTGATGTGGAGAAAGTGGATAAGGAAAAGTTATTTACTTATTCCCATAATACAAGAACTAGGGGTCACCAAATGAAATTAATAGGCAGCAGGTTTAAAACAAATAAAAGGAAGTTCTTCACGCAGCGCACAGTCAACTTGTGGAACTCCTTACCTGAGGAGGTTGTGAAGGCTAGGACTATAACATAGTTTAAAAGAGAACTGGATAAATTCATGGTGGTTAAGTCCATTAATGGCTATTAGCCAGGACAGGTAAGGAATGGTGTCCCTAGCCTCTATCTGTCAGAGGGTGGAGATGGATGGCAGGAGAGAGATCACTTGATCATTGCCTGTTAGGTTCACTCCTTCTGGGGCACCTGGCATTGGCCACTGTCGGTAGACAGGATACTAGGCTAGATGGACCTTTGGTCTGACCCGGTACGGCCTTTCTTATGTTCTTATGTACAATGGGGCAAGTGTCCTGACTGCAGCCAGGGCCCACAGCGGGTGGCAGCTCTAGGAAGCCCCTCCAGCACCCCACTTGCTAGGATGAGGCCCATCTCCAGACCTCTGCAGCACTCCTGGTTTGTTGCTTCAGCCCCTTCTCTGGGGTATCTCTAGTTTAGAACTGAAAATGCAGGGTCAGATCCTTAGCCTCGCATCAGCGGCACCGTGGTGCTGCGAAGCCAGGTTAGAGGGCTACCTGGCAAGTGCCCCTGGCATAGAATTCCTGTGGGGTCAGCTCCTACACCACCACCCCGGTGCCTGGGACAGAGTGTGGGTGATGCTCCGCCCAGCTGCAGGCTGGCCATAGCTCCAGCATGGCTCTATATTCAGGGATGGTGCAGAATCAGCCCCAAGTGGAGGGAGGGAGGGAGAGAGCTGTAAGCAGCTGCACTCGGCATTCACTGGGGTTCTCCCCTTCTTTGACTACAAATAACAAGTGCGTATGAAGAATCTGCCACATAGCTCCCAGTTTAAGGCAATCCCCACTGCCTGCTTCTGCTCCCCACACTTAGTGTCAAATCAGAGCCTCTGTGAAGGGGGCCTTCTCCGCTGAGGCTGATGGAGTTGGTCGTGCAGGCTCGAGGGGTGAATAGGGCCCCTAGGCAAGACAGCGAGGCTGGAGCGAGCCAAGGGCTGGTTGTCTCAGGGAGTGGCTGCTCCTCCTGATGTTATGCCAGTTGGCAAGCAATGTGCTTTTGCCATGATCTGGGGATCTGGAGAGCATCACATGGTCCCAGAGCCAGTGGCAGGGTGGGACTGCCCCTGTCTCTATCACTGTGCGCATGAGATCGGGCACAGGCGTGGCAGGTCAGCCAGTGGAACAGCCCTGCTGATGGTCAAGGAGCAGCCAGGGCCTTGGGAAGCAAAGGATACTTCTGAGCATGGGTCAGTGGGCCAGCCTCCACCAGCCCATGGGCAATACACAGCCACAGCATGCCCCTGCCACCCTCCAGCACCAGTCCTAGCTCAGAAGCGGGACCCAGGCTGGTTTGTCAAGATGCAACATGGACCCAATGACATCGGTCTGACCAGCCCCCCTCCCCGTAGTGCAGGCAGCCAGACTGCGTCCAGGGAGAGGCAAACAGCCCAGAGAAGCAGCGGCTGCTGTCGCTGCTCTCCAGGCAGTGGGATGGTGCGAGCGGGTGCTGGCTGGATCTGTACGCCATGCTGGATGTGTTGACCATTGGTCAGAATTTCCCCTTCCCTGGGAGGGATGCTGGCTTTGGAGCAGGCGCCCGCTCTCCATCTGGAAGCAGAGGCTGCTGTCTGTGGGCTCACTGTCTTAGCTTTATGCTCCCATTTGCTTCTAGCCAAAACGTGGTGAGCACATTCTAAACAGAGCCACCCCGTGCTAACCCTCAGCCACACAGGCCATCTGGGGCTAGGCTGCTCTACACTGGCAGGGGACCCCTAAGGGCAGGGGGTTGGAATGAGTCCTTCAGATCCCTTAGGACATCACAGGCTCCTCTTCAGGGAATGGCCATTTAGGCTCCAGCCCTAAGGAAGAAGCAAAGGAATGTCTGGTCGCACTCACGAGTCCACACGTGGAAGGGTGCCATGGCCTGGCTCTCTGAGGGAGGATCTTCCGTCTCCAGCCCGCTCAGGGTTGACACGTGGATGAGATATCTCTCCCCTGGCCGGAGGTCCCTGAGGCAGAGGAGACAGAGGGAAGGAACGTAGGAACTTAGAACTTAGGGTTGATTAGCTATTATGGCAGAGATTTCCAGGCACAGATTGCATCTTTTCCATGGCTGGATGGCACCCAGCACAATGGGCTCCACTCCTGACTGGGCCCCTGACAGAAATACTCACTACACTTCCGCGCCCCGAGTGACTGCAACCCCCAAGCTGAGAAAGCAGGAGCACTGATGTGATTTCCAAGGAGCCTGGGGTGGGGCAGAAACCTGACTGTACTGTGTGATGGACTCTTTACTACACAACGTCTCTGTGGCTATCAGTGTCCCCACAGTCACTCAGCCCCTGCACCATGTGTGTGTGTGTGTGTGATCGGTTTTAAACTACTGCCGTACGTAGTTTTGCAGGGAAAGCCAGGTTGCCCACTCTCCCAGTTACCAGCATTGGTGGGCATGTGATCACAGCTAGCGCCGTCAGCTGTGCTCCTCCCCACACCCTTGTAATGAGAGCCCATGGAAGGGGTGAGGAGGGCCCTGGGTGCTGAGCACTTGGGATGTAGGTTTCTGCCAGTGTGTGCTGCTCCCTGCACACATGGTGTGGTGTTCACATTGCAGTCATCTGCACCGGAGTGGGTTTGGGCTGGGTGGACAGAGGGGCCTGTCATGTATCCCCCTAGAATGGAGGAGCAGAAGCAGGGTCCAGAGCTGAGAGCAAAGGAGTGGGAGTTAGAGCAGAAGCCAGGTCAGTTCCCTCTGGCAACTGCCACCAATGGCCAGGACAAGGCAGGGAGCATGTGCTGCAGGGACTACGATGGCTGGTTTCACCATCACTACTGTGACAACAGACAGAACCCATAAACAGCACTTTACTCTTCCAGGACCTTTCACCTAAGTCTCTCAGAGCGCTTTACAAACACGTCAATCAAACCCCACTGAATATGTAACTTACCACAGACAGGTCCTGAGATCCTGGGTGATGAGAGTCTGCAAAGGACTTTACACTAATAACATGTGTTAAAAACCTGAGCCCATGATTCATAGCATGATCCTGACCCCACTGGATCTCCATCGAGCTCAGCTGGATTAGCTGAGTACGGAGTTCCAGAAACCAAGTGTGGCAAATAGGTAAGGGTCAAGAATCATGCAAACTGTCTGACTGTAGGGTTCCCTCTTCTGTTGCATACACGTTCTTATACACCACTTATTGCTGTAGGATCTGAGCGCCTTCCGGTAGGGCATTGAGCAATGTGACTAACATCTGTCACATATTATTTGTTCTCAAGCACCGAAACTGACTGCCGGGTCTGAAGTGTCTGTCACTGGAGGTAGAGAGGCCGCTGTCAGCGTCACTACCATGTTAGCGTGTCTGCTTATTAACAATATTGAGGGATGTAACAGCTTGGACTTCAATACTGCAATTTACAACATACCCGCAGAGAGTCCCATCAAAGTTGGTGGGGCTGTCTCTGCCAGCATGGCAGAAATTACAGCATCATGGCATTTGCTTGGTTCTTCACCTCATCCTGAAACTTGCCTAGTGCTGATACTTGGTAGCTATCCAGCACCTTTCACCTGAGACATTCATTCACAATGCCCCTTTGAGGTAGGCCAGTACCAGTGCTCACAGCCTCACATGGCCAACAGCTACTAAAAACTAGGTTAAAAATATCATAATGAAGAGAAACTTGGCGGAAGGTAAACCCCTGGGTTAGCACTGATCTCTCCCTGTCTGCAGACCATAAATGCACTTGTACATTGAAGCTGATTTCAGTTTGTGTCCACTGGGCGGCTATCACATTGAAGTGTGGTCAGTTTAAGAAGGCGGTACCCCGAACCCCCTGCTAGTTTTGTGGATTTTACAATCACATGTTCCTCTGTTTTACAATCACGTTTTCTCTTTCTGCCTTGTTGCTGAGTGAAAAGGCCCATACAAATCAGGAGTTCCCCTAGGAATCAGCCAGGTTGGAAGCAGGAACTACCCACACAAACAGTGACTAACTACCCAAGAAAGCAGTGGGACTGATTAGATATAAAGTGCTATAAAATGCATGAAGCAAATGGACTGGAGAGAGAGAGAGAGTTTTCCTTCATAATTCCTCTCCATTTTTAGGGTTCCTCAGTGATGCCTGTTACAGAAGTGGGTTAAGCAATGCTCAGGCAGCAGGGTGGTTCTTAAGTCAACAGCATCCCTTTAAATCTCTCCTAGGATCGTTAACCGCCTGCTCTCATTGGTCCACACTCTGCCCTAGGCTGCAGTCCCATGTGCAGGATCCTGGGTATGTGAAGCCAGCAGATCCCCACCAGAGGCAACCCTAGCCAAAGCATTACGCCACCTTCGACTCGCAGTCTCCATGGAGGGGCCGGGGAACAGCTGAGGGCGAGAAGAGTTTGGCTAGAGAACACTGATCTCCAGTCGTGCTATCTGCTGGATGGCCACCTTTGCCCGCAGCCCCAGGCTGTGCCAAGCTCAGTGCAGTCACAGCCCAGAACTGGGGGAATTATTTCCCCTTGTTTCTCTTAGTGTCTAGCCCCTTCTCTTAGCTTGTGCCATGCCCTCCCTCACCTGAACGTGTACTTGGTCACACTGCTGTTCAGCTCCACGGTGCGGTCCTCCAGGTCCCCGGGCTGGCGGATGGAGATGCGCACCTTGCTGACGGAGGAGTGTTGGAGCCTGTGGAGAGCCCACTGCACCGTGATGGTGCTGGCCGTCACGTTGGCGATATCAAATCCCTCCACTGGGCGAGGTTCTGTGGGGAGGAGGAAGCAAAGGCAGGGGGTGGTGAACAATAGCCTCGAGAGCCCCTCAGAAGCCAGACATGGTGCTACCTCTCATCCCTATAGGGCCTGTGCCCGCGTGTGCATCCCCATGACTGTTCTCCCGCCCCTTTGAGATCTTCCTGTCAGAGCATCGCATCTCAGCCCAGCAGCTTGGCCTGGCATCCCTAGGCCTCCCTGCGCTTGCAGTGCTTCTGACAGACAGAGTGGGAGGCCTGCTCCCACCGCGTGCCAGGGAGCACCAGCGCCACAGCCAAAGGCTGGGGCCTGACCCTCGCTAGGCCAGCACATAGTGACACTGCTGGGCAGGCTCCTATCCCCCACTGTTTTGGCCCTTAGTGCCCACAAGGCAGCAGAGCCCATCCCCCAAGCACCAGGCTGGGGCCTGCCAGCTTGGCACTTAACAGCACCAATGAGAGGGAACCCAGAAGCCACTGTTTCTGATGTTTTCCGAGGACTTTCAGGACCAAGTTCAGCTCTCCAGGCAAGAGAGAGAAAGAGCAGCTGAACCGGCAGCCCAGGGCACGGGCCTGTGTGTGTGTGTGTGGGGGGTTCTCTGCACTCCAGCAGGGGAGCTGGGTAAAGTTTGGGCATGGGCACATGGCTATGCTAATCAGGTAGGCATCACCCTCACTGAGTCCTAGCAGGCTGCTCTGGTTTGTGGTGCATGTGCCAGACAGTGGCTGTAGGATAGGAAAGCTTATTCACAGTCTTTGAAATAGTTGTCTTTCAAAAGGCCAGGAGTTTCCTAGAACAGGGCAACGGAGATGGTGTGGTCCAGTGGGTAGAGCACTGGAGTAGAACTCGAGACACCTGGGTCCTGTTCCTGGCTGAGTGAATACGTCCACTCCCCATGCCTCAGTTTCACGCCCCCCCCCCCCCCACACACACACCTTTTGGCCATCTCAGCTGTTTCAGTAAGCTCTTTGCTGTCTGTCCCTCACCAAGGGACCCCAACCTCAGCTGGGGCCTCTAGGTGCTACTGTAAAATACATAGTAGGAGTTGAGGGAGCACAGGCCCGACCCAGGGCAAAATGGACTCCGTATTAATGGGAGACACAGCAGCTGGAAGGAGCTGTGAGTTGTGAGCCTGCCAGGGAGTGAAAACAGAGCAATCAGCCGGGAGGGCCAGCTACTCTGTTGCCAGAGGAGACCCAGGCTCTACCCTGCTAATGCTCACATGCAGCTCAGGACTGTACTTGCACTGCTGTGCTGTGGCCTAACACACAGCTGGGAGGAGTCCTGCAGCTTGCTGCGAGACCAGACCAACCGGGAGCCTTTCCCAGCCAATGCGGGCATGCTGCTCAGTACATGCTGATTTCTACTGACTTAATGGCTGTGCAGGGGACCCAGGCCTCGCCCCTGCTAAACATATGCCAAGGGAGACTCCCATCTGACTCCGAATGAATCAGTCTGCTGAAAGCAGGAGGGTGCTGTGCAATGGTCACTCGCCCTTTCCTATCATCCTCGGTGCCCCTGCCCTACCAGCTGGGAGGGCTGCCATTCCCTCTAGGGACTGCTCAAAGCTGGCTTCGCTGTTTCTCTCTCCAGACAGCATGCCAGGGGGTGAAAGCTCAAGGTGGGCGCCATTCTCTGTGCCCCAGCTCAGTTGGATGATTGAACTCTGGGCAATACAGGAATTGCCAGACTGGATCAGCCCTGTGGTCCATTTACTCTGTCTCTGACAGTGGCCAGCACCAGCTGCTTCAGAGGAGGACAGGAAACCCCAGAATGGACAACCATGGCATCAGCTGCCCTCAGGGAAGTGTTTTCCTGCCTTTGTCACTTGGTGGTTGGCTTATGCCCTGACAGAGGAGGATTTTGATCCCTTCTACATTAGTCTGTTATGCTTTGTAATGTAACTCTGATCCCCTCACTCTCCATAAGAGGTCCAGGCCTGTTTTGAACCCTAGGAAAGCTTTGGTCTCAATGAGATCCTGTAGCAGGGAATCCCACAGTCAATTACGTGGTGGGTAAAAGTATTTCTTCTAGTCACTTTTACAGTTCTTGCCTTTCAGTTTCTTTGAAGTTTCCCTTGTTCTAGTGCTAGGAGATAGGGCAACCAGAAGTCCCTGAGATACCCTCTCTAGACCACTCATTATGCATCTTTACCATGCCTGCTCTGATTTGTCTTCTCCATTTTTGCACCCTCTCTTTATAGGGAATTCTTTCCAGGGCTCTAATTGTTTTCAGTGCCCAGCTTTGAACTCCCCTCTAGTCCTGCAATACCCTTTTGTAGAGAGGATGACCAGTCCTGGAGACAGTACCCAGGTGAGGCCACACCACCGAGTTGTCTAAAGGCATGAGACTATTTTACAGATTCACCATCCCACTTCTTATGCACCCCAACATTGTGTTGCTCTTTCAACCGCTGCTACACACTGAGCAGAGAGGTCTTCATTGACCTGTCTACAGTGATCCTAGGTCCCTTTCCTGAGTTGGCACACTAAGCTTACAACCCTGCGCAGTGTAGGAGTAATTAAAATCACTTCTTCCAATTGGCATTACTTTGCATTTATCAACATTGAGTTTCCTCTGCTGGTGTGGTGCCCATTCCCCTGGCTTTCTCAGGTCTCTGGTGTTCCTCTCAGTCCTCTCTGGTCCTAGCTGACCTAAATAAACTGTGCCAACTCGCCCTTTAATAAATAATATTAACTGCAGATCCCAGCAAGGAGCCACTAGATGGCCACTGCTAACCTTATGCCATATGAAAATTGACCTGTTAGCACTCCTTTGCTTCTGGTCTCTTAGCCAGTTCCTGATCCATTTCACCCTGTGGCTACTTAGTTTCCTTAACAGACACTTTGAAAGCCCAACTAAATCATCTCAATCAGTTCTCCTTGAGACACTAGTCTATTGACACATTCAGTGAATGAGGAGATTTTCCTTGCCAGAGGCTTGCCACTGGGCCATTAGGTTGGTGGGAGGGCCTTTTTCATTAAGAGGTTGCTATGTATACATAAGGATGTTGGTTTTAGATCTAAATGGATATTTCCCAAATAAAGCTCATAGATGCAAGAAAATATCTGTATGTAAAACATAATGTTTTTCATACAGCTTCTGGTCCTTGGAGGCCACTCCTGCCCCCAAGCTCCCATGTTGCCTAACGAACTCCAAAGTGGGTTGTGGTGCAGGACGGATTGTTTTGTGGGCTGAGGGGGCTTTTAGACCAGTGCACAACTAGATGAAAATTTCGCTGTAGCGTTAGGTGGTGGAAAGCAAGCTGGGATAGCTGGGAAGCAGGTCCTGCCATCTGTTAGGAGGTAGCATTGGCTGGTGGGTCTCCATGAGCTGTCTGTGCAGTAGCAGCCCTCAGCTGGTGTTGGAGCATTAACCTAGGTGTTGGACAGAGGCGTGCATGCTCACGTTTGTATTCCCCTTCCGACGCTACTCACTAGTGCGTGTGATGAGCATGACAGGCCTGCTGATGTCGTTCTTGTTGTTCACGTTGCGTTTGACTGAAAAGACAGAAATATTGTAGGCTCTGCCAGAGGCTAGTGCCCGCAATTGGTGGGCAGAATGACTTCGGTCCACAAAATCTGTCCTGCGGTAAGAGCCGTCGAAGGATACGTACGTCACGGCGTAGCCGTCAATCATCTGCCTGGCAACTGGGTCTTCGGGGGGGTACCAAGAAATCGACACCCCTGTGTCCTCCACCCTGACCACCTTTAATGATGTTGGTGGCAGCAGTTCTTCAGGGTATCAATCAAAGCAAAGGGAAGAAGTAACATGGTAAATCTTTAGGCACCAGACCCCTGGGACTGACCCTCCAGCACACAAACACTGGCTGACAGGACTGTGTCAAGGCAGCTGTGAGGACAGCCCTGATATACAGCACAACAGTCATGCACAATGCAGGGAGTGTGCGCTGCTGGGGCATGAGCCTGCATGGTGCTGAGCGCTCTCCACTCCCAGGGGGTTCACACAGGCCCAAAGGCTGGTGCCTGCTGCTCCTTATCATCCTGTTTGAGTCCTGAAGAAGGACCCTGGGGCATGAGCTGGGATCAGGGCCCCATTGTGCTAGGGACTGCGCACCCAGTCTGAGATGGGCATTGTCCTGAAGAGCTGGCAGTTTAAAAGCAGACGAGCCAGACAAAGGTTATCAATCCCCATTTTACAGATGGAGACCTGAGGGCCAGACACAGAGTGTGTCCGTAGGGAGTGTGCAGCAGATTTGGGAACTGAATCCAGGCCTCACGAGTGCCAGTCCAGTGCCATCCTTCCTCTCTCAGACTGACTTCAGCACCTCCAGGAGTTGCTCAGCACCCAGCAAGATCAAGCCCCTCTGGCACCTTCCATCTGCGGGTATCACCGCACTCTAAGACAAGGCAGTGATTTGCCCTGATGGCTGAGCCCGGCAGTGCCAGCCTGTTGCGAGTGGGTCTCGCTCAGGCATAGATCCCCCCCACAGTGGGCTCACACCGCTGCGTCCTAGCAGTGCATGTGGCAGCATATGCTGTCTGTGGTGACAGACAGGACTCACTTGAGTAGCGATCCAGTCCCTTTACCTTTTTCACAGCTCTTGCCTGTGTAGCCCACCTTGCAGGTGCAGCTGTGGGATCCATTGCTAGGCAGGCAGTAGCCTCGGCTCCCACACGGGCTGTAGAAACAAGGATCGCTGGCTGGGGGAGAGGAGCAAGATCAAGGGTTATGGCTCATGCTGCCCAAGAAGGCCAAATAAAAAATGTTAATTACCGTTGAAGGCTGGCAAACTAGTAGCCAGGTTCAGTGCATGCAACCTCACTGAATTAACCAGCCAGTGCAAAAGTAATGGGGGCTCTGGGAGGTCATTAGCTAAATCTCTTACACCTAGCCAAGGCTTACCCGTCTCGCAGTGGTAGCCGAAGAAACCCTCTGGGCAGACACACAGGTAGGAGCCACCATAGTTTTCACAGACCCCTCCATTACGGCAGGGAGCTGATTCGCAGGCATCCACTTCTAGAGGGCACAGATACACTCAGTCAAACATCTGCCAGAGACAGCATGGACATTAGAGAAAACTCTGGATCCCTTGTGGGGACTCTTGCTGCAAATGCAGCAGATGAAGTATATGTGCAAACCATGGGCCATGCACAGAACATGCATCTGTTTTGAGGGGAAGTGAAATTGGTGACTCACTCAAGATAGTCCAGATGCACATACTGTGCAGTCCATGGGCTAAATGCAGGACACATATTCATCCTATGAGCCCCTCACATTCAGCATATCCAAGCTCTGAAGCAGTGTCCCAAACTATTGGGTTACAGCTCCCAGAATTCATTGCCCAAAGTCCAGCACACTGACACAGGAGGGTCATTGTCTATTGGCTGCTGTGATGTATGAGCTCACTGCAGAACTCACACGTTACTCCAATGGTGAAAGCCCAACTCAGTGTCACTGCGCTAATTTAAGGGCTTGTCTATATGGGGAGTGATTCCTGATAGCTATTCCTGATTTAACTTAATGTGTGGACATTCTTATTCCATTCACACCCTACCTTATTCCAGATTCACTTTTACATGCAGACAAGCTGTTTAGTGCATGGATTTTTCTATAACAGTCTTTTGTGGTGGCAGAGAGAAGGGTATGTGTTGGAACCAACATCAAATTATCCCGCTAATTGAGCCTATATCCTGTAGATCACTAGCTAAATCTATTTACTAGCTGATTGTAATTGTGGCTTTGTTTACAATCTGTGGACCAGAGCCTCAAGTCCCTACTCAGCGCAGGATCCAAAGCCCAAAGACTCTCTCTATTGACCTCAGTAGGCTCTGGCTCAGGCTCTGGGTCATTTCTTGGGAAAAACCCCACTGACGTCAATGACGATAAGGACTTGGTGATGTGAGGCTCTGAGGTTGGCACAGCACACCTGCTCTCAGCACAGCACAGCAGTGCGCTCGCTGGAATCATTTTCATGAGAGTAGGGCAAAATTATCACACAATGCGGGCTGGTCTCCACGAACAGTCAGTGTGCAGCAAGCTGGGGTGTGAATCTACCCCACATAAGCCTGCTGCGCACCGACTGTCTGCATGCAGGCTGCTGACACACGTTAACAGTTCATTAATGCACTTTGATTAGTCCCATTTCAAACCCACTCAATCAAAGCTCACTACAGAACTGGTAATGTGCGTCAGCAGGTCACACTGAACACAGCACCTGCCTCTTTCTGCTAACCAGGATAGGTTGGTGAGCACGTACTGATGCCATCAGACCCCCTGGTTAAGTGCTCATTGATGTGAATGAGAGTCCCAAGGAGGCCCTTGCCTTCTGAATGGAGGCAGGAGTGATATTTAAAAGTCACTGCATATGTTTGATTGCCATCAAAAAGCCAAGCAGAAGGCAGCTTAAGAGGTGTCCATATGTCTTTCAATACAGACATGATGCACTGATACATGGAGCTTATTATGCACAGAGACAGCCACTGAAAGGTCACGGTCAGCAACTCACACTTATCACCACAGCTGGTAAAAAATTAATCAACACAAATCAGCAAATAGATTATAGAATTTTTTCCTCCTTTTTTCTGGTCAAAATTTTAAATTTCAAAACTAAAAAGTAAATGCTGGCCAGCTCTAGGGTTTGTTGAAAAATAACGGGGGAGGGCGGAAAATCACAAAAAATGTCACCAAGTTTCCCACCTCCCCATTGGTGACAAAATGTGAAAAAAGTGTCGGCTCTGGGGACTGCCCAGGACTAGCCAAGACAGTGCCATGCCTGAGGGAGGCAGGCTTGGCCAGTGGTTAGGGCACCAGCCAAGGACGCTGCAGATCTGGCTTTGAGTCCCTGCTCTAGCACAGACTGCCTGGGTGCCCTTGGGCAGGCTAACTGGACGCAGGTCACACTGCTCTGCAGGGAAGATGCAGGGGCATCTCCTGGGGCAGAATCAGAGCCTGCTGGTGGAGCTCAAGAGTATGGAAACCGAATCTCATGCTCCAGCAGGACAGTGCAGGGCTGCTGAATTCCCATCCCAGCCCTCACAAGATAGTCCTCCTACAAGCGAGCATGCCTGGGAACTCCAGGGCATACCTGTCAAGGTTTGTGAGAATGGACCAGGCTGGGCAGGCCAGTACTGCCTCCATGGCTCTCTCTCAGACTAGCCAGGGGCATCAGACTGGAAATCCCAGCACTGGCTTTGAGGGACTTGGGTTGAGCTTTACCCTGTGAAATTTCTACCTGTTTCACACTGGATTCCCACGAAGCCATCAGGACAATGACAAGCAAAGGATCCTGGGAGATCCTTGCAAGTTCCTCCATTCTTACAGGGGTCGGACTGACATTCATCAATCTCTGTGTAGAAGCAAAAGGAAACACTCATGTACAGACCAGAAACCCATCCTCAGCACAGCATGCACTGACAACACAGAGCTAGACCAGGCGGCCCTTACTCACTGCCCTGGACGCTTACACCCACAAGTAGCCTTACTGGCTTGGGGCTACTAGTTTAAGTGCTCACCAACATGAGTAAGAACTGCACAACTAGGTCAATCCTGAAAGGCCAGGCTGCTGTGCTGGAACCCTTGGCACTTGTGTTAATCCAGTTCTGATTTCAGGCTTGGGCAGTCTGAATAACAAGAGCCTCACATAGGGAAGGAGTGGTCCGAAACACAATCAAATGCCTTGTTATTCGGGGTGACACTGTGAATATTGGTATGTATTTTTGCTGGTAAATGCTGTGGGTTTGACATTGGGTTGTGTGCGCCATGCTGCACCTAGAGTACACAGCCACTTTTCTTCCTTTTCATAGTTCCCCTTCAGCTGTGTGTGTAATTCGTGCCAGTAAAACATACACATGCCCCCTTCAAAAGGCATTGCCAAAGCTCCTGCCACACGGAAAGCGTTTGCTCCCTTAGGCTGGTACCCATTAAAGAGGGCTAGTGCTGTTCATGAGTGCATTGGGCACAGGCACAAGCCAAGCAGGTACAAGGAACTGAGTGGAGGGAAAGCTTTGGGTTCTTCACACCCTCCCCTCCCCTTCCGCACCCATGGGAAGTGTCCAATTTCAACCACATTTTTCAGACTTTCATTGAAAAACCAAAACATTTTGGACAACTAGGCAAAAAATTATGGGTTTTACTGAATATTTTTCTCCTGACCTGCTGAATTTTTTGTTTTTGGTTGCCGAAAGCCATTCTTTTAAATGCAATCTCAAAAATATTACAATTATTAAAATGAATCATTTATAAAAAAAAAAAATGCCAATCAGCTCCAATAAAGAGAATAAGAGGGTGCAGGGTACGTGTGGCTGTTTATATCCCCAACACATACAGACCTAAAGCTGACTAGGGGATATAGACACACAATTCCCATTTGTTTAAAAGGGGACTGTGAATCTAAATCCATTAGGCTGCATTGAAAAACTCAACCACATTCTCCTCTATAGCTCTAAGAGACTGATCACACACATGCGCGGTGGCATGGATGTTCATCCCCCCGTAAGGCACAGATCCATGATAAGCACCTCGGAACTCTTTCTGCCCCAGCTGCTAGCAGGGCCGTATGCTGAATGAGTGCTGTAGCTCTCGCATGACTCTAAAGGTATGACTCTAAGGAGCGTATGACTCTAAGGAACGGCACCAGTGGTATGGATCTTGGAGCTGCCTCACTGGCCTTTGGCTGCCCTGGCTGTGATGGGCTGCTGGGCAAGGCCATCCCCGGGTAACACCTCCCTCCCAGGCCATTTCTGCAGCAGCTTTGAGGGCCAATCCAGGCAGAGGTATCTTCCTGCCTTGCTTACCATTGGATGGGGTCCCCGTAAGTGTATTTTTCATATTCTCTTACCCAACTCACAGTGGGGGCCTGTGTATCCTGCTTCACACAAGCACAGGAACTCAGCAATACGATCCTTGCACAAGCCCCTGTTGAAACAGGGCTGAGAAATGCACTCGTTAATTTCTGGGGAAGGAAGCATGGGGGTGGGGAGAGAAGGGATTATAGTCAGTGAAATATCCAAGCCACACCGTCTCCCATGGCCATGACTGTCCCATCCCACACAGAGGTGCATTCAGTGAAGTATGCTGCACTGCTAACCATGCCTAAAGGAGCAAGCATAGCCCATGTTGATGGCCTCCCAGAGACCTGCCTGGGCCTATAGTGGGGAATGGGTGAGTGGAGCCTCCCTACCTGTGCACCATTATTATTTATTAAGTGAATTATTGTAGCGTGTAGGAGCCCCAGTCATGGCTCAAGACCTCATTGTGCCAGGTGCTGTACATTATTTATTAGGTGTATTACTGTAGCATCTAGGAGCCCTAGTCTTGGCCTAGGACCTAAGATCCCTGTAAACTGCATGGCCATTCAGCAGCCTATCAAGCACCGCACAGGTGCTCAGGGAACGCACCTAGGAACTTGCTGCGAATGGGGGAGAGGTGTCACTCCCCCGGCCCCAACCTAGCCTGTCCCCCAACATGCCACAGCCAGGGGCGGGGCAGTCTGGCCCACACCTGCCATGGCTGGGGCACCCTCCCTTGGCCCCAATACTGCCATGGCCCAGACCTGCTGTGGCTGGGGCACCCCTCCCCCACCCCCAATACTGCCGTGGTCCAGGGCATCCCTCGCCCAGCCCCAACTATGCCATGGCCTGGACCTGCCATAGCTGGGGTGCCCCTCCCCTGGCCCAATCCCAGCCCTGGCCCGGACCTGTTGCGGCGCCCTTCCCCCGGCCCAAAACTCGGCCCCAGCCCAGACCTGCTGGGGATGGGGGAGGGGCACCTATCCTGCAGCCCCAGCCCCAGACCTACTCTGGCTGGGTCGCCCTTCCCCCAGCATCAACTCTGCTGCGACCGGGGTGGCCCGAACCCAGCTGCAGCCAGGGATGCCCCTCCCTTGGTCCGAACCCAGCCCTGGCCCGGATCTGCCAGGGAGAGGTGTCTATCCTGCAGCCCCAGCCCTGGATCTGCCATGGTGGGGAGAGGCGCCTATCCCCCACAGCTCAGGTGCTGCGGTGGGGAGAGAGAGCTGGAGGGAGACCTCTCTCCCCACCATAGCCCTGGAGCACCAAACCCCTCATATTACGGTAGTCTCTAGGAGCCCCAGCCATTGCCCGTGCCCCATTGCATAAAGTACTGCACATTATTTATTAGGTGTATTATGGTAGCACTGAGGAGTCCCAGTCATGGCTTAGGATCCCATTGCACCAGGTGCCATACATTATTTATTAGGTGTATTACAGTAGTCCCTAAGAGCCCCAGACATGCACCAAGTACTGCACATTATTTATTAGATGTATTACGGTAGCATGTAGGAGCCCCAGTCATGGCCCAGGACCCCATTGCATCAGGTGCCGTACATTGTTTATTAGGAGCATTACAGTAGTCCCTAAGAGCCCCAGCCATGGGACAAGCGCCTTATAAACGTGCGACGCATTCCATCTTCGTCCCCTTCAGAGTCCTCCTCAAAACACTCGTCTGCTGTGAACCTAACAAAACACTTGCTAGTGGCTAGGCTAGGGGCAGCCTGGGAGGGAGACAGCCCCATGGGACTAGTTTGAAAACATAACCGGTGGCAGTGAAGGTTAGCCTTGTGGACCCATCAGCGGTGGGAGTCGACCACTCGGTAGTGAATGAGAGATGATGCACAGGCTGGTGATAGGCTGTGAGGGCCTTTGAAGTGAAGAGAAGTAGCTCATGTTCGATGCACTAGAGAAGGGGGAGCCAGGGGAGGGATGCAAAGAGAGGCATGACATGGACAAAGGCTGGGCTAGGAGAACAATCTTTGCAGCAACAGTCTGAATAGACATGAGCGGGGCAGGACTCCATTCGTGAAAGGATGTTGCAGTAACTCGGGCGTGAATCGATGAGAGCTTTAGTTGTGTGGAGGGATAGGAAGGGCTGTTCCTTAGGGGTTATGCAGAGAGAATCAGGAAGATTTAGACTTCTCTCTAGGTCCTCACTGTGATACTGCACACCATAGTCTTCATAGTGACATTGTTATGATATGGTTATAGTGTAATTATAATGCATTTTATCCAAGACAGGTTATGTGAGATGTCATTGGAAATGTTATGATTTGCTGAATATGATTATCCTATTTGTATGCATGTATCATTTTTGTATCTGAAGTTATAAATACTCACTATGTATCTATACGTCAAATGTAGTTACACCTGGGTAACAGCCCCTAGACAAGACGCTTTCAGTCTAAATAGCTGGTTGTAAAGGACCTATTCATAGTAATGGGCCATTAGAAAAAACAATAGCCTCAGGAGAAGCTTATCTCCCACCTGGTGAGCTTTCCTGAGAACACTACAGACAGCCAGTGAGTGATGGCTGCTATGACTGTACAAACAACTGTGCATATCTCTCTATCAGTGTTATAGAGGGCGAACAATTTATTTAAGCTTTATACAGGGTAAAATGGATTTATTTGGAGTTTAGACCCCACTGGGAGTTGAGCATCTGAGTGTTAAACACAGGAACACTTCTGTTAGCTGCTTTCAGGTAAACCTGCAGCTTTGGGGCAAGTAATTCAGACCCTGGGTCTTTGTTGGAGCAGACGGGAGTGTCTGGCTCAGCAAGACAGGGTGCTGGGGTCCCGAGCTGGCAGGAAAAGCAGGGGTAGAAGTAGTCTGGGCACATCAGGTGGAAGCTCCCAAGTGGGTTTCTGTGATTCAACCCGTCACAGTTACCACAAGTGTGCATTGTCCTCTTCACATTGAGGGAGAGGCAGACTGGGCATTAAACCCATATACTGGCCAGATTTGACCAGAGCAGGATGGTACTGCTCTGTGGTCCTAGGCTGGGAAGCTGGTGGTTCGAGAGCCTGCATGTAACTGCAGCTGGGTGTGTCCCTACCTGTGTGAGTGCTGGTAAAAGTGCAGGCTGGAGGGCTTTGCAGCTTGTCACAGCAGCTAAGTGTGAGAGGGAGCCCAGGCTGGTGGGTCAGAGGGCTCAGTGGTACCCCAGTTCCAGGTGGCACCCTGGGGGAAACCTGTCACACTCACATCCAAGCTGAGTTGAAGAGGATGCCCAGGTTACAGGCCTGAAGGACAGGCAGGATGATGGTGTTGTCCACAGTGACTGAGAAAGGAGGTGATGGGGAGGGCTTGGGAGGGGAAAAAATTAAGAACTCTGTTTTAGCCATGTTGAGTTTGAGCTGACGGCTGGACACCCATGCCGAGATGTCATAGAGACAGGCTGAGATTTTAGCTTGGACAGACAGAGACAGGCCTGGAGTAGAGGCTAGATGGTATTGGAGAGGAGGAACTCCAGACAGCCATTGTAGTCAGCACATTCAATGAGCTTAGAGGTGGA
Organism: Trachemys scripta elegans; assembly: GCF_013100865.1. NCBI lineage: Eukaryota > Metazoa > Chordata > Testudines > Emydidae > Trachemys > Trachemys scripta. Next base: position 47,776,413 of record NC_048306.1, on the reverse strand, counting down.
AGAGATAAGGGAGATAGGAAGGTAACTTTGGGAGAGGCTAAAGCATGTTTGTTTTGTGAGTGGAAGAGCCAGGTGGGGAGAGGTTCCAGAGCAGAGTGAGAGTGGGGATAAGAGTGGGCACAGGGAGATCAGGAGATGGGATGGAGTCACTGGGCCAAGGGAAGGGGAGAAGAAGGAGAGAGTTGTGGGATGGGCACAGGGAAGGCAATGCCGTATTTGGTCTATTGTCTCTTGGATGAAATTGGGAGGACAACTCACAAATGGAGCAGGACACGTGGCTGAGGACCTCACCAGGATCACTAAGGGATTGTAGCGACAGTTATGGACGTGGATGGCAGCTAGGATAGGGCCAAGTCAGCCATAGCTCAGAGACAAAGCAGAGGGTAAAGCGCAGTGCTACCTAGCACGCATGTCAGCCGCAGAAACACCAGCTAGCCAGCCCAGGAGTAGGCCAGGGAGGTGGTTCCCAGGGGAGTGTGGCTAGTGACAGTGAACCAGCCATCGGTCTGGAGTGACATTCCATCCTCCAGGGCTGCGCTCCTGCCAGGAGGCCCGTTCTCTCTCTCCTCTGGAAGCTCTGATTGACACCTTGTCAGCACTATCCTCTGTCTCCCGTGCTGCAGGCACTTGCTCTCTGCTGATCCCAATCTGCCCCCACAATGTTGCTCCTCTCTCGCTCCCTGGTACCACACAGAATAGTGGCTCAATCTCTCCTTTCCTAGCGGCTGCATGTCCTTTGCAGGTACTTCACGTCCCAGAAGTGTGGCTGCCAAGCAGAGATGTGCATCGGGCAGAGGGCTCAAGGACAGCATGAAGTCCGCATCCAGACCCTATGTCCCCCCAGGAGTTGTGTGCCTCCAAGAGGGTATGGGGCCCTAGGTATCTTAGCACGGGCTGAAAAGAGTCTGGTCTAGTCAGGGAGGGGTGTTCCGGAGCATCCCCAGGGGCACCACACAGGCTGTGCCACAAGAGAAATGGCCACATCTCATGGCTGCTAAGGGGGCTCCAGGCCCAGCTAGGCCCGAAGAAGCAGCCATTCTGGCAGGATAGCTCAGGCTGTGTAGGCCCCTTTCCTCATTGCACCAACTTACCATCACACTCCGGGGGGTCGCTCCAGACGCCCTGTGCTCTACAGATGCGGGGGTTGTTCTGAGGGCGCAAGATGTAGCCTCGCTCACACAGGTATTCAGCCAGAGAGCCCATGCGGGTGGAGTTAAACAGCACGCGGGCATGCTTCACCTCGTTGGGAATGCCGCAGTCCACCTCTGGGGAAAGAGGAGAGGCATGAATGACAAGGCATGTGAACAGGGGCGTCCCTGAGCCAATGCTGGAACCCGGGCATCTAAGAAGCAGTCACTCCCTGTCTCTTCAAGAGGTGGCAAGTTGGGCCAAGTCCAGAAAGCATGATGGCTCTGCTGTCCAGGGCTGTGCTTGTGAGCTCCAGAGAGCTCTCCAGCTCCAGCCCGCAGAACCTTGGCTCTGCCTGGGGAAGCGAACCCTGCCATGCCTGAGAACTGGCCTCAGAGAGCAGCTTGAGCCTGGAGACAACCCTGCAGACCCCAAGGCTGGGGCTGCAACCCAGGGCATTTTTACAGCATCCTCTTAAAGGAGTTGACTGTGACGTTGCACCCCATAATGCTTTATAGAAATATGCTTAAGAGTGTAAATATACATAACTGGAATATGTTTTATACTAGATAAGCCATGTAACATATCCCATGCAAAGGTTATGATCTACTGAATATATTCATCCTATTTGTATGCATGTATCATTTTTGTATTCAAAGTTATGAATATTGGCTATGTACTTGTTTAATTTTAAGTAGCCTCAGTGAAGCATTTGGTCAGCTTCTTGAGAAAAGACTGTTCTCAGTAAGTGCCCAATCAAGAAACACTTAAGTTGACAATGGGCTTTGATAGACGCCAATCCACATCTGAGCTTTGCTGGGAATGTTCGGGCTAACATGTGAACCATGGCATCAGCCTGTAAGAACTGAATCATGCATAGACATGTGACTTGCCCATGTGACTCCAAAACTCCATTTTGTAGCTGGATTCTACAGAGGGGGGGAGAGGGGTTTCCACCCACAAGAGAGAGACTATATATGCCCCTGGGAAAACCCCTCCATTTTGTCTTCAGCTGGCTCAAGAGATAGCCTCTCCAACCCAAAGAGATGCCTGAAAGAAACTGGAACAAAGGACAGTAACTACAGGGGTGTGAGTAATTGCTCGACCCAGATTAGAAGGAGGCTAGTCTGTCAAAGAAGTGTATTGGAACATCTTTGAGGGTGAGACTTGCCTGCATTTAGCTTCCTACTGTATTAGGCTTAGACTTGTGTGTTTTATTTTATTTTGTTTAGTAATTTACTTTGTTCTGTCTGTCTTTACCTGAAACCACTTAAATTCTACTTTTTATATTTAATAAAATCACTTTTTACTTATTAATTAACCCAGAGTAAGTAGTAATACCTGGGCGGGGGGAGGGCAAACAGCTGTGCATATCTCTCTATCAGTGTTATAGAGGGCAAACAGTTTATGAGTTATAAGTAAAGCTTATACAGGGTAAAATGCATTTATTTGGGATTTTGGATTCCATTAGGAGCTGGGTATCTGAGTGTTGGAGACAAGAGCACTTCTTAAGCTGTTTTCAGTTAAGCCTGCAGCTTGTGGGGGACGTGGTTCAGACTTGGATCTGTGTTTGCAGCAGGCAAGTGTGTCTGGTTCAAAGAAGGCAAGGTACGAAGTCCCAAGCTGGCAGGGAAAATGGGCTCAAAGGTAGTCCCGGCACATTAGGTGGCAGTTCCCAAGGGGGTTTCTGTGATCCAACCTGTCACATTGACATTGGCACCATGCCCTTGCCCTGAAATATGCCAAGGCAAGTGGGGGCGGTGGGGAGGAGGCATGGGAAAGCCCAGCAGCAGGCATTAGGAACTCACGCACCTTCACTAGTGCTCCTAATCACCTACCGCTGTTGGTAGGGTTGTGGGGATCCAGGAACAGCACCAGTAGCCTTGGTTCCTACCCTCTGCCAGCACCTCTGATGGGTGCCAAAGACATTGCTTGCAGGGAGGAAACTATTCAGTACATGATCCCATTGCACCAGGCCATAAATGATCTGGGAGAGGGGGAGCTGTGCCACAGTGAAGGACCTATATATTGGGGATACACAGAACAGTCTTTCTAGGGCTGAAGTTACAGTGTCAACAGGGCTGAGACCAACATGAGATCTTCCTGAGACACTTTTTCACAGGGCCTTTCCCTTCCATGATCCCTTTGTTTTAAGAAGTTTTCTTCTTTAAGAAGATGGCACCTTTAGTATGAAGTTTGGGCCAAACTGCTGCTTATTATGCAGGTGTTGGTTCAGAGGAACTCCACTGCCAAGTTAAAGGACTGCCTGAGATTGCCTGGGGATTTGTGCAGAACTGCAAACAGAAGCCGCGTCTTCCAACTTCCATTCTTCCTACAGCAAAACACCCCCTGCCCCGCCCCCCTTCATTCAGCCAGGATGATGGAACCATGCTGGGCGGTCTAACACCAGAGGGCTGATGTTCAGGACTCTCTCCTTGTCGATGGGCAGGCTTGGGAAGTGCTCTAAGCTGGCCTTGCTCAAGAGCAGGGTTAGTTCTCTGGGCTGCTCCTGGTGCTGAGCTATTGGCTTGGCTATTACCTGACTGGCAGAGCTTTCCCACATATCCCGCAGGGCATGTACAGGTGTAGTTGCTGCCGTGGTCCTCGCAGGTGGCTCCGTTTTCACATGGACTCAGGAAGCAAGGAGAAGGGGCTGGAAAAGAGTATCACAAATGGCTATGGACACACTGCCTGGAGCCCTTCCTCCCTCTCCATGCCACATCTACAGTGCTACCTGGATACGCTGCCAGACAATGGGGATGTAGGGATGAGCTCCCAGGAGCATTAAATCAATTGCCCTCGAACCCCACTAACAAACCAGCACCAGCCTGCTCAGCTCTCAGAGAATTGATCAGCCCATGGAGAAAGTTGGGTTACGATTGGATGGGTGCTGGACTCACTGGGCAGTGATTACACTAACCAGCCATTGAACTCAGTCTCTGTGGATACTGCTACAGACTGAGCACAGATCTCTGCTTGCTGTGCTCCAGCAATCAGGGGTTGAATGCACGCACTCTGCTAAATGACCAGAGACACCATTGACTGGGCAATGGCACCCAGTACCCCAAACTGCCTGACTGTGGCTTCCCCAGCCGAGGATGCTCCCCTGGTTAATGTGTAGAGCCTGTGAATGACTCCAAGCCCGCTGATTGCCGGCCTAGTAGCCAAGCACTGAACAACAGACCTTGGGTCTCTGGCCAGTGGCTCTGAGCTGAGCATTGGCACCAGATCCCTAGTTTCTCCTCCTTGCCAGTCTGCCACGCTCGTACCTATCTCACAGTGCCGGCCCGTGTAGCCTGGGGAACAGTCACACTTGTACTTGCCGATGTAGTGGAAACACGTGCCCCCGTTCTGACATGGCCCAGAGGCACAGGAGTCTGGTTTACCTGTGGGCACAAAGAGAGCCATGTTAAGCAGCAGCCAATTCCTTCCCCGCTCTCCCCTCACTAGTGCTCAGCATTGTGGGTACCTATCTCGCAGTGCTTCCCGGTGAATCGGTAGGGGCAGGCACAGTGGTATTCTCCGTCTGCCTCCTTACATGTCCCCCCGTTCCGACATGGCGCGGAGCTGCAGAGCCTTGGCCTGACTGAGGAAAGAGAACACAGGCAGAGGAGCCACGTGTGGGAAAGCATCACCCCTTGTGCTTTCGTCAACAGGAGTGGGGATGGCTTCGATTCATCCCCTCTCATGGGCTGGCTGCTTCTTCCACACCTCAGCCACCCCCTCCTGTCTGGGCCACCGTGGGCTACATTCTCCAGCTGCTCAGAAACAGCCACAATCTCCTATCTGGGGGTGCAAAGTCAGGTTTAGAGAAATCCAGTCAAGCACCTGACTGGCCCGATTGTCAATGACACAGCCCCACCAAAGCCAATGGTGCTGCAGGTAGGAGTTCAGCACCGTGGAAACACAGGCCACTTAAACATAGGAGCCTAAATATGGATTTAAGAGCCTGACTTTAGGCAAATCAGCACATCCACTCTTGCCCTAAACTGTTCCACAGAGTCGCTGTGTGCCTTGACACAGCTTGTGCTCTACGTCAGAAGCAGCTGCAGCGACTCCCATGTATATCTGCCCTGCACAGCAATGCTACCACCTGTCTATCGCGTGAACTGGGCAAGTTACCCACTGCTCCCCAATGAGGCAAAGGCTGCTTGGCTGGATTGCATAGCACATGAGCCATGCACAGCTTCAGATACCAGAGCTGATTAACCATTGAAAGCCGATAACTTTGGAAGAGCCACCTGTGCTTCCTGAGACCGAAGCTGCCATGGCGGAGGGGTATGCAAGCAGGGTCGGACCCACTGGTGCATCTTTCACTCCATTCTGAAATGAGCTACAGAATCTGCTCAACGCTTGGGGAGCCAGACTGTCCCAAGAGATGTCCTGAAGGGAAGAGACCTGAACAGGCCAAAGCGCCATTCTGATTTCACTGCCCCTCTTAGCATCTCTGTTCCTCAGGGGTTTCCTAGAGCCCAAGGCTATTAGTTCTGCCCCGATCTCTCACCTTCCCCTGCCCCCATAGCCAGGAGTGGCGTTTCCCCACTGTGAAGAGCCAGCAGATATTGCACTGACTCTTACAGCTGAAGGATCTCTAGGCTGCTCGTCTGCCTTAGGGGGCTTGGATTTTGCTCCAATCTTTTGGCTGTAGCCGGAACTCTTTGTAGGTGACCATTCCCCGGCTCGACCGAGCTACCCAACACAGTGACAGAAACGGGAGCTGGAAGGCTGGATGCAGCTGTTTCCTGCACCTGTGCTGCTACTCTGCATGGGGCTGAGTCTCCTGAACACAGACTAACCAGAGTGCATGGCGGGTGGGACACGCCGAGGGCCCCTCCCTGCCTCATCTCTCCAGCCCATGCCTCAGGAGTACCTTTCTCACAGTGCCTGCCGTTGAAGCCCCGGGGACATTCGCAGGTGTATGAGTCATCATGGGCTTCGCAGGACCCCCCATTCAGGCAGGGCTCTGAGTCGCAGGGAGATGGCACAGCTGAAAAATCACAGATGGGAACACAGTTAACCTGGTCAATACAAGTCCTACCAGGCAGAACAGGTCTGAGTGGCAAAACCCCACAGGTGCATCTAGTCTGCTCCTTCCTTGTGGCAAGGCTGGCTGGCTCCCTGGCATTCCTCCCTGGCTGTATCATTGCAGGGTTTGTAGTGGCCGTCACCCTGCTGTGGGCCACTAGCGTTTGCGCTCTAGCCATTCACAGGGCTGCTATGATTAGGGCGAGCTTCCAGCATTCCTGCAGTGGCGTGACTGGGTCCCACACGGCGAATCACCCAGAGCCCATGAGACTCTCCCCATTGAACTGTGGTCAGGCCCTCTCTGCAGGACTTGGCACCTTGCTCTGCCCAGCTGTGCAATCGGGACCAAGAGCTGACCCACAATGTCCAGATAGGAACTAGGTGTTGTCATCACCACCACTTTGGGGACACCAACTGGGGGACACGAGGGAGGAAGAGGGTCTCTGACACCCCTGAACCAGTGGGGTAGGGGAGATCTACTCCCTACAGGAACTGCTAGGAGTGTGGCTCCCTGGTATCCCGTCCCATCCTATCGGCACGGCTCATCCCCTTGATGTGCTCCCTGCCCCTGCCTTGTGCTGTAGTAGCTCACCAAGCCATGTCACAAATGCCTGACCTCCTCCATTGACACTCCCTCACCCGCCGCCCCTCCCCTCCTCCACTGCTCCTCTATCACTGTAGGCACTGCTGACACCCCCCACCACCCCAGCACTGCAGCTCGGATCCCCTCAGCCACACTACAAGTGTCTGCCCCACCCAGGTCACACCGCACCCTTTCCATGACCCCAGCCCCTCCCTGTGCCCAGACCTGGCCAGACTCACAGTGGTTGGTGCCATAGTCCGTATGACACACGCACAGGTAGCTTCCACCATACTCCATGCAGTAGCCCCCGTCTGGACATTGTGTGTTCATATTGCAAGGTGTAGTAGTCACTTCTGTGAGAACAGCAACAATAGCCAGTGTCCTGTGAGTGACCCCCCAGTGTGCCAGCCAGAGGCCAACGTCTGGTCAGTGACCCACAGTGTGCCAGCCAGAAGCCAGTGACCAGTGAGTGACCCCCCCGTGGTGTGCTAGCCAGAGGTCAGCGTCCAGTGAGTGACCCCCCCTCCTTGTGCCAGCCATAGGTCAGTCAGCTCAGGGCCTGGGAAGGGCATTCTACAGAGATGTTTTACTCTTTTTTTGCTAAGGAGGAGCTGGAGGGGGAAGTGACCCTGTCTGAAACCCTCCATCCCTCCTGCCAAGGAGGGGCTATTGCAGCTTTATTTGGGTCGGTGTGGAGAGCTCAGGAGCGAATGTGTATGAAACCCCAAACCTCCCTCTCCTCCAGGAGAGACCAGCCAAGTTAGGGAGGGTCCACGGGCTGCAGGGTGTGGAGCTAAGGACTGAACAAATGGAAATAGTCCATTCTCCTTTGCCCCAGAGCAAATGATGCTGAGTAAGGGGCTCCGGTGGAGAAGAGTAGGACGGGGAGGACCTGGGCATGTAGCCTCCCTTTGGCTCTAGAGCAGTGCAGAGGCTGATTGGTGGAACAGCAGATGTCTGTGATAGCGAATAGTCTCTGAGGGCTAGCACCAGCAATGGCTGTGGGTGCTAGCTTCTCTCTCTATTTTCAATTATAAAAGAAAGGGGAAAGGAAGGAAATGTGAGAGTTTGATAAACTGGGAGATCTTTGCTTTTACCAAATTCACAGAGGAGTCCAAAATATCCAGGCGGACACTGGCAAATGGTGAAGTTTCCATCCAGACACTTCCCCCCGTTCCGACACTCGCAGTCCTCAGAGAGCTCTGTGACAGAGATGGCAAACGGAGGCTCTTTTAGGACAGTCAAGTCCATGCTCTAGTTAGCTAGTTAGGTGTTTATCAGGTTGCCCATCACTGTGGCAACCAAGTGACTCTGACGAGGAGTAAACACAAGGCTTGCACAGATTCCCTTGTGAGAGGAGCCTGGATTCCATTCAGCTACAAGAGCCTCCTAGCAGAACCTCCCCTTTCTTCATCTAGGACATCAGAACTTTAACCTAATTAACCTCTAGGAGATGGCAAATCCCCAGCCAGCTGCACCTCCCTGTTGTAGAGGAGAGCCACTGCTTATCTGAGGACATAGAATCATAGAATATCAGGGTTGGAAGGTACCTCAGGAGGTCATCTAGTCCAACCCCCTGCTCAAAGCAGGACCAATCCCCAACTAAATCATCCCAGCCAGGGCTTTATCAAACCTGACCTAAAAACATCTAAGGAAGGAGATTCCACCACCTCCCTAGGTAACCCATTCCAGTGCTTCACCACTCTCCTAGGCCTGGTCTACACTACGGGTTTAGGTCGACTTTAGCAGCGTTAAATCGAATTAAGCCTGGACACGTCCACACAACGAAGCCCTTTCTTTCGACTTAAAGGGCCCCTTAAACCGGCTTCTTTACACCACCTTCGACGAGGGGATTAGCGATAAAATCAGCCTTTGCGGGTCGGAATTGGGGTAGTGTGGATGGAATTCGACGTTATTGGCCTCCGGGAGCTATCCCACAGTGCTTCATTGTGACCGCTCTGGACAGCACTCTCAACTCAGATGCACTGACCAGGTAGACAGGAAAAGACCCGCGAACGTTTGAATTTCATTTCCTGTTTGCCCAGCGTGGAGAGCACAGGTGACCACGCAGAGCTCATCAGCACAGGTAACCGTGATGGAGTCCCAGGATCGCAAAAGAGCTCCAGCATGGACCGAACGGGAGGTACGGGATCTGCTCGCCATATGGGGAGATGAATCAGTGCTAGCTGAACTCCGTAGCAGTAAAAGAAATGGCAAAGTATTAGAAAAGGTCTCCAAGGCCATGAAGGACTGGGGCCATAACAGGGACACACAGCAGTGCCGCGTGAAAGTTAAGGAGCTACGGCAAGCCTACCACAAAGCCAGAGAAGCAAATGGAAGGTCCGGGGCAGAGCCGCAAACTTGCCGCTTCTACGCGGAGCTGCATGCCATTCTAGGGGGTGCAGCCACCACTACCCCAACCGTGTGCTATGACTCCGTCAATGGAGAAACACACAGGGAAGACGGTTCGGGGAACGAGGAAGATGAGGCTGGAGGTACTGTAGGTAGCTCACAGCAGCAAGGAAGCGGAGAAACCGGTTTCCCCAACAGCCAGGATATGTTTGTCACCCTGGACCTGGAACCAGTAACCCCCGAACTCACCCAAGACCCTCAGGGCACACAGGAGACCTCTGGTGAGTGTACCTTTGTAAATATTACACATGGTTTAAAAACAAGCGTGTTTAATGATTAATGATTAATTTGCCCTGGCAATCGCAGCCAGTACATCTACTGGAAAAGTCTGTTAGCGTGTATGGGGATGGAGCGGAAATCCTCCAGGGACATCTCCAGAAAGCTCTCCTTCATGTACTCCCAAAGCCTTTGCAAAAGGTTTCTGGGGAGGGCTGCCTGATCCCGTCCGCCATGGTAAGACACTTTACCACGCCAGGCCACTAGCACGTAGTCTGGAATCATTGCATAACAAAGCATGGCAGCGTATGGTCCCGGTGTTTGCTGGCATGCAGACAATATCCATTCCTTATCTCTCTTTGTTATCCTCAGGAGAGTGATATCATTCACGGTCACCTGGTTGAAATGGGGTGATTTTATTAAGGGGACATTCAGAGGTGCCCGTTCCTGCTCTTCTGAACAGAAATGTTCCCCGCTGTTAACCACGCGGTGGGGGGAGGGGTGAAGTGATCATCCCAGAGAATCGTGTGTGTGTGTGGGGGGGTGGTTTACTTGGGTTTGTGCTGCATGTTAACCCGGAAACCGCAGCCCCTCCTTTTACATTGAAAACCCATTTTAAATGGCCAACCCAATTCATCCTTGATATGGGAAATGCGCTGCTGTTTGAAACCTTTCCCGCATGTTAAGAAGGTTAAAAAAGCCAAAAGACTGTGGCTTACCATGGCTGCCTGCAAGCCGAAATATGTTGCCTGGGGCACTGCGTGAGTGATCTCTCATACCAAACCGGCAGGCAGAGGAAAAATGCGACCTTGTAACAAAAGAGTGTACCCATTGTTCTCTAAAATGTGTCTTTTTAAACCACCTCTCCCTTCTCCTCCACCAGCTGCAAATGTTTCTCCTTCGCAGAAGCTAGTGAACATTAGAAAGAGAAAACGGAGGACGCGGGATGATATGTTCACGGAGCTCCAGATGTCCTCCCACGCTGATAGAGCACAGCAGAATGCGTGGAGGCAGTCAATGTCAGACATGAGAAAAGCACAATATGAATGAGAGGAGAGGTGGCGGGCTGAATGGCGGGATGAAAAGAGCAAGTGGCGGGCTGAAGATGATAGGTGGCGTCAGCTTGCAGACAGACGGCAAGAGTCAATGCTCCGTCTGCTGGAGCATCAAACTGATATGCTCCAGCGTATGGTTGAGCTGCAGGAAAGGCAGCAGGAGCAGAGACCGCCGCTACAGCCCCTGTTTAACCAACAGCCCTCCTCCCCAAGTTCCATAGCCTCCTCACCCAGACGCCCAAGAACATGGTGGGGGGGCCTCCGGCCACCCAGTCACTCCACCCCAGATGATCGCCCAAGCATCAGAAGGCTGGCCTTCAATAAGAGTTAAAGTTTTAAAATGCAGTGTGTCCTTTTCCATCCCTCCTCCCCCACCATCCCAGGCTACCTTGGCAATTATCCCCCTACTGGTGTGAGGAATTAATAAAGAATGCATGAATGTGAAAAAACAATGACTTTATTGCCTCTGCAAGCGGTGCTCGAAGTGGGGAGGGGAGGGTGGGGTGGTTGGTTTACAGGGAAGTAGAGTGAACCGGGTCGGGGGGTGGGGGTTGGAGGGTTCATCAAGGAGAAACAAACAGAAGTTTCACACAGTAGCCTGGCCAGTCACAAAACTCGTTTTCAAAGCTTCTCTGATGCGCACCGCGCCCTGCTGTGCTCCTCTAACCGCCCTGGTGTCTGGCTGTGCGTAATCAGCGGCCAGGCGAGTTGCCTCAACCTCCCACCCCACCATAAATGTCTCCCCCTTACTCTCACAGATATTGTGGAGTGCACAGCAAGCAGCAATAACAATGGGGATATTCTTTTCGCTGAGGTCTGAGCGAGTCAGTAAGCTGCGCCAGCGCGCTTTTAAACATCCAAATGCACATTCCACCACCATTCGGCACTTGCTCAGCCTATAGCTGAACAGGTCCTGACTACTGTCCAGGCTGCCTGTGTACGGCTTCATGAGCCATGGCATTAAGGGGTAGGCTGGGTCCCCAAGGATCACGATAGGCATTTCAACATCCCCAACGGTTACTTTCTGGTCCGGGAAAAAAGTCCCTTCCTCCAGCTTTCGAAACAGACCAGAGTGCCTGAAGACGTGAGCATCACGTACCTTTCCCGGCCATCCCACGTTGATGTTGGTGAAACGTCCCTTGTGATCCACCAGGGCTTGCAGCCGCATTGAAAAGTACCCCTTGCGGTTTATGTACTCGGTGGCTTGGTGCTCCGGTGCCAAGATAGGGATATGGGTTCCGTCTATGGCCCCACCACAGTTTGGGAATCCCATTTCAGCAAAACCATCCACTATTGCCTGCACGTTGCCCAGAGTCACTACCCTTGATATCACCAGGTCTTTCATTGCCCTGGCAACTTGGATCACAGCAGCCCCCACCGTAGATTTGCCCACTCCAAATTGATTCCCGACTGACCGGTAGCTGTCTGGCGTTGCAAGCTTCCATAGGGCTATCGCCACTCGCTTCTCAACTGTGAGGGCTGCTCTCATCCTGGTATTCTGGCGCTTCAGGGCAGGGGAAAGCAAGTCACAAAGTTCCATGAAAGTGCCCTTACGCATGCGAAAGTTTTGCAGCCACTGGGAATCGTCCCACACCTGCAGCACGATGCGGTCCCACCAGTCTGTGCTTGTTTCCCGGGCCCAGAATCGGCGTTCCACGCCATGAACCTGCCCCAGTGACACCATGATTTCCACATTGCTGGGGCCTGTGCCTTGTGAGAGGTCTATGTCCATGTCAATTTCCTCATCACTCTCTTCGCCGCGCTGCAATCGCCTCCTCGGCTGGTCTGGGTTTCGCCTTGGCATGTCCTGGCTCTGCATATACTCCAGGACAATGCGCGTGGTGTTCATAGTGCTCATAATTGCCGCGGTGATCTGAGCGGGCTCCATGATCCCAGTGCTAGCTATGGCGCCTGGTCTGAAAAAAGGCGCGAAACTAGTATCTGACGGACCAGGGGAAGGAGGGAGGGCGGGACGGAGGGTGGGCCGAGTGACGACATGGCGTACAGGTACAGGGAATTAAAATCAAGAAAGGTGGCTGTGAATCAGGGAGAAACACAAACAACTGTCACACAGAATGGTCCCCCCAAAGATTAAACTGAAAACCCTGGGTTTAGCAGGCCGTTGATTTGATGGAGGGAGGGGGAAGCAAATGAATACAGAACAAATCTATTTTTTACATCTTAAGACGACGGTGTAGCGTGACTGATAGCCCTCGGCATCTTCTGGGTGCTTGGCAGTTAGTGTACTATGATGGCCTTCAGGCCTATTGCACAATCTGCTGCTCAGGGAAGATTCTGCTAATGTGCGATGATCCAACTTGTAATAGGACGGTTACCAGTCGTAATACACCATCTACTGCCAAAAGGCAAGGAGCTGGTGCAATGCAGCCCCACAGCTGCCAGCACCCAGATCGCCGATGAAGGCTACCAGTCTACTGCACCGTCTACCGCCAAAAGGCAGTTAGCTGCTGCTGCTGTGTGGCAATGCAGTCCCACGTCTGCCGGCACCCAGATGACATATGGTGACGGTGAGCTGAGCGGGCTCCATGCTTGCCGTGGTATGTTGTCTGCACAGGTAACCCAGGTAAAAAGGCGCTAATCTATTGTCTGCCGTTGCTCTGACGGAGGGGGATGGGCCTGACGACATGTACCCAGAACCTCCCGTGACACTGTTTTGCATCATCCTGGCATTGGGATCTCAACCCAGAATTCCAATGGGCGGCGGAGACTGCGGGAACTGTGGGATAGCTGTGGGATAGCTACCCATAGTGCAATGCTCCAGAAGTCGACGCTAGCCTCGGAACTGTGGACGCGGTCCGCCGACTAGAGCACTTAGAGCATTTTATGTGGGGACACACACAATCGGCTGTATACAACCGATTTCTATAAAACCGGCTTCTATAAATTCGAACTAATTTCGTAGTGTAGACATACCCCTAGTGAAAAAGATTTTCCTAATATCCAACCTAAACCTTCCCCACTGCAACCAGGGCTGGCTCCAGGCACCAGCGCAGGAAGTAGGTGCTTGCGGGCGGCCAATGGGAAGGGGTGGCACATCTGGATCTTCGGCGGCAATTCGGCGGCGGGTCCCCTAGTCCCTCTTGGAGGGAAGGACCGGCCGCCGAATTGCTGCTGAAGAATGAAGCGGTGCGGTAGAGCTGCTGCCGAAGTGTTGCTGATTGCGGCTTTTTTTTTTTCTTCGTCGCTTGGGGTGGCAAAAAAGCTGGAACCGGTCCTGACTGCAACTTGAGACCATTACTCCTTCTTCTGTCATCTGGTACCACTGAGAACAGTCTAGATCCATTCTCTTTGAAACCCCCTTTCAGGTAGTTGAAAGCAGCTATCAAATCCCCCCTCATTCTTCTTTTCTGCAGACTAAATAATCCCAGTTCCCTCAGCCTCTCCTCATAAATCATGTGCTCCAGCCCCCTAATCATTTTTGTTGCCCTCCGCTGGACTCTTTCCAATTTTTCCACATCCTTCTTGTAATGTGGGGCCCAAAACTGGACACAGTACTCCAGATGAGGCCTCATCAATGCCGAATAGAGGGGAATGATCATGTACCTCGATCTGCTGCCAATGCTCCTACTTATACAGCCCAAAATGCTGTTAGCCTTCTTGGCAACAAGGGCACACTGTCGACTCATATCTAGCTTCTCATCCACTGTAACCCCTAGGTCCTTTTCTGCAGAACTGGAGCCTAGCCACTCGGTCTCTAGTCTGTAGCAGTGCATGGGATTCTTCTGTCCTAAGTGCAGGACTCTGCACTTGTCCTTGTTGAACCTCATCACATTTCTTTTGGCCCAATCCTCTAATTTGTCTAGGTACCTCTGAATCCTATCCCTACCTTCCAGCGTATCTATCACTTCCAGTTTAGTGTCATCTGCAAATTTGCTGAGGGTGCAATCCATGCCATTCTCCTGATCATTAATGAAGATATTGAACAAAACCAGCCCCAGGACCGACCCTTGGGGTACTCCACTTGATACCAGCTGCCAACTAGACACGGAGCCATTGATCACTACCTGTTGAGCCCGGCGATCTAGCCAGCTTTCTATCCACCTTATAGTCCATTCATCCAGCCCATATTTCTTTAATTTGCTGGCAAGAATACTGTGGGAGACTGTATCAAAAACTTTGCTAAAGTCAAGGAATAACACTGGTCTACAATTTTTGAGAAGTCGTCTGCTTCAGAGATAAAATGTGCTATTTATTATGTATTTTGATGTGCTGAATTCAAATATGACAATTAAAACAACTGATTGGCTACTGTTTCTAAGATATTTAAATTTTTACATTTTATGTCTATGTATATTGTGTAGATAGTAGAGTTTTAATCATAAATTGTAAACCTGGGTCTTTTCATGTGTTTATGGTTGCTTTACATGATAATATTTCACCTGTCCTGTTTATGTAACACTTTAAAAATCAGCAAAAGGGTTATATAAATAAAATTTATTATGAAACAAAAGGCAAAAAACTATTATGTACATAGTATCAGAGGGGTAGCCGTGTTAGTCTGAATCTGTAAAAAGCAACAGAGGGTCCTGTGGCACCTTTAAGACTAACAGAAATATTGGGAGCATAAGCTTTCGTGGATAAGAACTTCTTGCATCTGAAGAAGTGAGGTTCTTACCCACGAAAGCTTATGCTCCCAATACTTCTGTTAGTCTTAAAGGTGCCACAGGACCCCCTGTTATTATGTACATAGTTTAGTCCTATTCAGTGTCTACTCGGCGCTTCTTGGCTTGTCTCTTGTATTCATTAAATGGAGCATCTCTTGTCACTGTCCAGCAATAGTTTGCAAACATTGATGGGCTCCATTTGCCCTGATAGCATTTCTCCATTGTTGCAATGTCCTGGTGAAATCGCTCGCCGTGCTCGTCGCTCACTGCTCCGCAATTCGGTGGAAAAAAATCTAGATGAGAGTGCAAAAAATGTATCTTTAGTGACATGTTGCAACCAAGGCTTTTGTATGCTTGAGGAGGTTTTCCACCAACAACCTGTAGTTATCTGCCTTGTTGTTTCCGAGAAAATTTATTGCCACTAACTGGAAGGCTTTCCATGCCGTCTTTTCCTTGCCACGCAGTGCATGGTCAAATGCATCATCTCGAAGAAGTTCACGAATCTGAGGACCAACAAAGACACCTTCCTTTAGCTTAGCTTCATTTAACCTTGGAAATTTTCCATGGAGGTACTTGAAAGCTGCTTGTGTTTTGTCAATGGCCTTGACAAAGTTCTTCATCAGACCCAGCTTGATGTGTAAGGGTGGTAACAAAATCTTCCTTGATTCAACAAGTGGTGGATGCTGAACACTTTTCCTCCCAGGCTCCAATGACTGTCGGAGTGGCCAATCTTTCTTGATGTAGTGGGAATCTCTTGCACAACTATCCCATTCGCAGAGAAAACAGCAGTACTTTGTGTATCCAGTCTGCAGACCAAGCAAGAGAGCAACAACCTTCAAATCGCCACAAAGCTGCCACTGATGTTGGTCATAGTTTATGCACCTCAAAAGTTGTTTCATGTTGTCATAGGTTTCCTTCATATGGACTGCATGACCAACTGGAATTGATGGCAAAACATTGCCATTATGCAGTAAAACAGCTTTAAGACTCGTCTTCGATGAATCAATGAACAGTCTCCACTCATCTGGATCGTGAACGATGTTGAGGGTTGCCATCACACCATCAATGTTGTTGCAGGCTACAAGATCACCTTCCATGAAGAAGAATAGGACAAGATCCTTTTCACGGTCACGGAACATGGAAACCCTAACATCACCTGCCAGGAGATTCCACTGCTGTAGTCTGGAGCCCAAGAGCTCTGCCTTACTCTTGGGTAGCTCCAAATCCCTGACAAGGTCAATCAGTTCACCTTGTGTTATGAGGTGTGGTTCAGAGGAGGAGGATGGGAGAAAATGTGGGTCCTGTGACATTGATGGTTCAGGACCAGAAGTTTCATCCTCTTCCGCATCTGACTCAAGTGAGGATGATTCTGGTGCATCAGGAACCGGCAGTCCTTCTCCATGGGGTACTGGGCGTATAGCTGATGGAATGTTTGAATAATGCACAGTCCACTTTTTCTTCTTTGACACACCTTTCCCAACTAGAGGCACCACGCAGAAGTAACAATTGCTGGTATGATCTGTTGGCTCCCTCCAAATCATTGGCACTGCAAAAGGCATAGATTTCCTTTTCCTGTTCAACCACTGGCGAAGATTTGTTGCACAAGTGTTGCAGCATATGTGTGGGGCCCACCTCTTGTCCTGAGCTCCAATTTTGCAGCCAAAATAAAGGTGATAGGCTTTCTTAACCATAGTGGTTATACTGCGCTTTTGTGATGCAAAAGTCACTTCACCACAAACATAGCAGAAGTTATCTGCACTGTTCACACAAGCATCTCTCCTCACTTTGGCTAAACAGAAATGTGTCCCTTTGCAAAATCAAACATTGACAAATCAGAGAGCACGACACTGTATGATTTCTAGAGCTGATCTAGGGCAATTTGTTCAGCAGAGTGATGTAAGCTTCGTTATGATTGCATCATCCATGACTTCTAGGAATAACACGATGCAATTCATATCATGTATGACGCAATAGCAGCTTCAGATTGCATCATTCATTGTTTTGCCTAAAAAGCAAGTACTGTCCAAACCCAGTCATAGATTTATTCATAGATCCAGTCAAAGATGTATTTTAGTCATTTCTGGTTTAAATTGAGATCCCTTCCCTTTATAACTCACTTATCCTCCACCATTCCCAAGTCAAGGGTCGTATATACTGACCCAATAGCATATCTTGAAAACTAGAGCCAATCAACAATTTTAAGCATCATTTTCGTTTTCAGTGACCCAGAATTAGTAAAGTTTGACTACATTTATTTCAGAAGCATTTTGGCTGTAGAGCAGTGTAATTCTTCCCTGTTTGTGAACAGCAGGTCAAGAAGAGCTCTGCCCCTAGTTGGTTCTTCCAGCACTTGCCCCAGGAAATTGTCCCCTACACTTCCCAAAAACTTCCTGGATTGTCTGTGCACATCCTGAACTCTGATCAACCCTTGATCTAATTGACCTGCTCTCAAATGTAACAGTAAAACTGTCCAAGAAAAACTCTATCCAGAGATCAACCTCTGGCTCGAGAAACCCCCACCTCTGCTACTTACTGTCTCTGCAGTCAGTGCCCATATAGCCCTCTGGGCATTCACAGACATAGCCTTGTTCGGTTTCCAGACAGTTCCCACCATGCTGGCATGGACTAGAGAGACAAGCACTTGGCATTCTGGGCCCACCTGCAAAGAGTGAACATCAGTGAAAGACTGGGCAGGAAAAGTCAGTCATTTAAGCTATGGAGGGGCCAAAACACCCCCCAGTATCCCTCCAGGATGTTAATGGGAGTAACTCCAGAGATGAATCTGGTCAGATGGGCCAGCAGGGTCAGCTCCAACAGCCAGGCAGGTCCTGCTGGAAAAGACTGGTTGCCATGCCACGGATTGGATCAGCCCCCAGCTGACTTCAAAATTTTGTACTGATGACCCCTTTCACATAGCAAGCCTCTGAGTGTGATCCCCCCTTATAAATTAAAAACACTTTCTAATATATTTAACACCATAATAAATGCTGGAGGAAAAGTGGGGTTTGGGATGGAGGCTCACAGCTCATGACCCCCACATAATAACCTTGTGACCCCCTGAGGGGTTTGAGAACCCCGGCCATAGCCCTTTTGCGATCGTTTCCCACAAGTGGCTTGGCAGGAGCCTTGGTGAAATGGCGCATTTCAGATGAGTCCCTCTGTGGGACACCTGGCCCTGCACCTTCAGCTCCTGTTACAGTCCAGGGGGAGTTCTACCGAATCTGCTGCTTGCTCCCCTGAGTGGTGGTTGGGGTAGGACTTGGGGAGGATCCCTTCTGTGCTCCCCTGAGGTCAGCTGGGGGCTGATCCAATCTATGGCATACAGCCTGCTGCCAAGAGCACCCCAAGGGCTGGGGACTGCCCGGGCAGTCTCCTTCTCCCTGGCCAGGCCTGATTCTGAGTGCTGAGAGGTGGTGTGACATAGAGCTCTGTCCTGTCTGGGGGCTTCCCGCCCAGCATAAATCCCAAGGGGGTTTCCATCGGGAGCAGCACAAAGCTGCTCAGAGTCAAGCCCCATGTCCTCAGCTGAGGGGGAAGGAGCAAGGCAGAGCTCACCGTACTGGCAGTTGTTGCCGTAGTAGCCCGGCGAACACGTGCAGATGTAGCGTCCTGGGCGGATGTAGTTACAGGTCTGCCGGTTCCTGCAGCTCCTATCCTCACACGGCAAGGGGTCTGGAGTGGGAGAGAGGGAGCCTCGGCTCAGCCCCGCTGACTCAGGAGTGCTAAGAGCATGGCTGGATGAAGCCTGGGGAGGGACAGCCACACATGGGCAGGCAGGAACGGCGAAGGGTCAGCCATGGACTGATCCCAGCCCTACACAGGGGCTGTTGCCGTGGGCAGATAAGAGAAGGGCACCTGTCTCACAGCGCTGTCCCACGAAGGGCTCCACACACACACACGTGTAGTTATCCACCAGGTCGATGCAGCGCCCCCCGTGCAAGCAGGGGCTGGATTCACACTCATTTATTTCTGTAGGGGAAGAACAGCAAGGGGCTCAGGGCTAACCCTGGCTCCAGGACCAGCTAAAACCCAACACGCACATCTATGGATGTGGTTAAGGCCCCCTGCTGGAGCTCTGTCTCTTACCACCGGAAATATAGAGAGGCAAACCCTCTCCTGGAGTTCTATCCCTATTCTGACTCCAACTCCAGGTGTGTGCATCTCCTTAGGACTAGATCTCTTCTCCAGCTCCTCCTCCAGTTGAACGTATCCGCTAGGTTCTAGATTTCTGACTTGTCTCTGACCTGTGCACTCTCTCCTAGGAATGTGCTGGCCGCCGCTTCCTGCTGCCTCCATTGGCCTGGAGCGGCGAAATGAGGCCAGTGGGAGCTGCAATTGGCTGAACCTGCGGATGTGGCACGTAAACAAACTCTGCCCTCCTCCAACTCCCAGATGCTTGCTTCATGTGTCATAGAAGCATAGAATATCTGGGTTGGAAGGGACCTCAGGACGTCATCTAGTCCAAACTCCTGCTCAAAGCAGGATCAATTCCCAGACAGATTTTTGCCCCAGATCCCTAAATGGCACCCTTAGGGATTGAACTCACAACCCTGGGTTTAGCAGGCCCATGCTCAAACGACTGAGCTATCCCTCCCTCCTAAGTGCACTTCTAGTGTACTTCTTTGTCTCTGCCCTCATAGCCACGTTTTGGTCTAGCTCAGGGATCGGCAACCTTTGGCACGTGGCTCGCCAGGGTAAACACCCTGGTGGGCCGGGCCTGTTTGTTTACCTGCCGCATCCGCAGGTTTGGCCGATCGCGACTCCCACTGGCCACGGTTCGCCGTCCCAGGCCAATGGGGGCTGCGGGAAGTGGCGCGGGCCGAGGAATGTGCTGGCTGCCGCTTCCTGCTACCCCCATTGGCCAGGAGTGGCGAAATGCGGCCAGTGGGAGCTGCAATCGGCTGAACCTGCGGATGTGGCATGTAAACACCCTGGCGAGTCGCATGCCAAAGGTTGCCGATCCCTGGTCTAGCTCACTCCACTTTCACCATTGACCTCCCTGCCATGTGGACCTGTCTGGTATTAGGTGTGGTCTCATCTCTGACCTACACATACGTCTTTACTTCCTCTAAGATCCTTGTGAATGCTTTCAGAGGAGAGTAATAATCTATATGGATCCAGGTGTGCAGGGATGGAGTTGAAAATCAACTAAATGTACAATAACAATACAGAACCTCGCCCTCCAAAAACTGTACCTCCGTGGGCACAATCCAACACCTGCTAGGAGGCCCATAAATTCACCTCAGTTCAAGTGGAACATATGAGATGTCACCCTAAAACTTCACCTCTCACTTGAGGCCATTCCAACATGTGGTCATCCAATTGGCTTCTTACCTATCCCACAGGAGTCTCCTGTATATCCTGCCTGACACACACACACCGCTGTCTTGTTTGCCACTTGGCACTGCCCGCCGTTCTGGCACTCCTTCATTTCACAGGGCGACTCCACTGCAATGTTCAAAATAAACAAATGAGAGATTGAATCTAGTGCTGGGGAATGACACGCCCAACTCCTCCCAACCTGGAACTGTCGCACCTTCCAAGCCCACCCCCATAGTTGCTGTAAGGACTGTTTCCCAGGCACTGCTTCCCCATCAGATCCTTTAGCTGGAAAGGGAACTGGACTGCTGGTGTTTTTCCTCCCATTCAAGTCCTACTGCTGGAGAAAGGGAGGAGGACAGCTTGTGAATCCCAGGGCCTTTATGGAAAGACAGGTCCTCAAAATGCAGGGTCTTTTGTTCATCTTTATAGCAGGCACTAGCCCTACCATCAAAAATCATATTATCCCAGGGAGCCAAGCACCATCACACCAGCAGAGGGCAGCACTAATTCATTTTCTCCAATTCTTGCACATTAGTTTTTTTTTAAGTAAATCACGTACCTTTTCATTACATTTCCCTCCCCTTTAGCACTTGCTCCCATGAAGTCTGGTTCAACAGTGACATGCAAGGAGGAAGGAGTTATACAGAGATGTATACCATGTAGGATGCTATTGTTACACTGGGGCAAATCAGACAATATTCCCTGGCTTGGACAGTTCAGCTGGTTCATTTACCTTCTTCCTTTGGGTGCTGGTGCCATGTTTGCTCTTGGATGTGTTTTCCTTTAGTAAACATCCACTTTCTTATTTGCTCCCTAGGACAAGTTTTCTTATTGAAGGCCAAGACACTGCAGCTATTTAGGGCAAGTTGCTGAGGCCGGTGGTAGTACCATGGGCCTGTGCTCGGACTGAGGTGGCTCATCCAGAGCAGTCCATTGAGCTGGGCAGGCGCAGCTATCTGTTACTCTGAGAACAGCCCCCAGTGGAAGCTCTGGTCAGTGTTTGTTTGCAATTCCTCCTGCTCGGCATTTCTGGAAGGAAACCCTCGTGTTTGGCTCTATCTGACCCTAAGTGACAGCTGTCTGCCAGGCAGGTGTAGCTTTTTGTCCAGCTTCTGCCTGCTGGCTCCCAATAAGGACCGGAGCCAAAGCCCATTGGAGTCAATGTAAAGATGCTTTGGATTTCAGTTGGCTCCAGATGAGGCCCCAATACCAGAATCATCATCTGCCATGGCAGCATGCTTTGTACATAACCGATCCCAATCCTACAGCTCTTGTGCACCCCAACCCCTCCAGCCTGGATTCATAGAATGACTATGGGCCCCACCGCACCGTTGTGCATCCTGAGCAGCACCTTACCTTGTTAGACAGCTGACCTGGGATGGGTGCTCAGTACACACAGTCAGCTGTTCAGTTGTATGGACTCTGGATCATCCTGGATGTCCCAGTCTTTTATATCCTGGATGTGGGAACTCTACTCATTTGGGGCGGGATGCCAAACATGGGCTTGACACAGCCCCTCTAGAGCCCCAGGTGGCCACATCTGAAGCAAGTGCTGTAGGGCTCTATGGGACAGATATGCACACCCCAACTAGGGGGAGCAGCCATCCCTTATTTTAAGGGACTGTCCCTTAAATCACTGATTTGCTCCTTAGGGTGACCATCCATCCCTTATTTGAAGGGACTGTCCCTTTACCATTTGAAATATTAAATTGAAGTTTATGACAATTGCATTGTATTCTTGAGGGCAGCAGAAGTGTATACTTGAGAGACAAATACATGCTATGCAAAGAGAAATGGTGTTTCCCTGCAATGTCCCTTAAAATAAAGTGTTGTCCCTTATTTTTCATGTGGTTCTCCCTTATTTCAAGCCAACAAACGTGGTCACCCTATCCCCATTTGCCACATTCCTCCCAGGGCCCTAGGCACCCGGCCTCTGTGAACCCTCCTCCAATTGCCCCCAAATTGCCCCTGCTGGCCGGCTCTCACTCTCCCCAGCTGGACGGCAAGAAGCATATTCACACCTTGCAGATTCACCCCATTGCCCTCTGCTGTCCCATCACCACTCAGCTGAGCTATCACAAGAGCCTCTCCCTTCCAAAATTAGGCCTCTGAACACCCTCATCTGCACCCACGCAAGTTTGGCAGGAGGTGGCACATTGCAATCATGATCAGAGACTGTGTCTCTGAGTACTGATGTCCTCAGCTTGCTGCATGGAGTAATGTCCTGAATCAATGCTGAGGTGTAAGACGCCTATGTCATCTGCCCTGAAGGGGAGAAGCATCAGCACTGCTGAAGGCTGACATACTGGAAATGCATGGATCATAAGAGGGAAATCAGTGGGGAAATCTGCTTGGCAACTTAGATGTCTATACCCAAATGCAAGGCATATGGGGAATAAACAGGAAAAATTGGAAATGTTACTACGTAAGGTAAATTGTGACTTTATTGGCATCACAGAGCCTTGGTGGGATAAATGTCATGACTGAAATATTGGCATAGAGAAGTCTGGTTCTCTATGGAAGGAAGGGCTGACAGCGTAAAAAGGGAGGTGGTGTTGCATTATACAGCAAAACCATACACACTTGTTCTGATGTCCAGAAGGAGGAGAGAGGCAGACCAGTTAAGAGCCTCTGGGTAAAGATAAAAGGGGAAAAAATAGGGATGACATTGTGGTAGGGGCTGGGGAAAAGGAGGGGGATGAGGCATTTCTAGAACAAATAACAGAAATATATAAAACACAAGGCCTGGCAGTAATGGGGGACTTTAACTACCCAGAAGTCGGTTGGAAAAATAATGGGTATGAGAATATCTTGCTGGAATTCCTTCAGCCCCTTGGATCAAAGGTGACACTGTGGCTCACTAATTTCTATATATGGGTCATTAATGAGAAGACGCTCCCGTGCATTTGGTGTCAAGCAAAGATTATTGCCATTCTCAAGCCGGGCAAGGACCCTTGAAATATGGTGAGTTACTGCCCAAAATCCTTGCTGTCAGTGCGTTTCAAGGTGTTTGAGTATTTGATTCTTCAACAAATTGCTCCAGATTTGGATGCTGTCTTGCAGGTTGAGCAGGCAGGGTTCAGGAAAGGACGTAGCATCTGTGATCAAGGTCTAGCCTTGATCACCCTTATCAGAAATGGTTTTCAACAAAATCTAAAGACAACAGCTGTCTTCCTGGATTAGACTGTTGCTTATGACACAGTTTGGCACAGAGGCCGTCTGTATAAATGCTCTTGAGTTGCCCCTCATTGGGTGGTCAAAGTAGTAGAGCTCTTACTTCAAAATAGGCAGTTCAGAGTACTCATGAGTGACTGTTTCAGTTCCTGGAAGTGTCATGTTAACTGTATTCCTCAAGGTTCAGTTCTATTCTCAGTACTGTTCAGTGTATATCAAAGTTTATCTGAAGAAGTGGGTTTTTCACCCTTGAAAGCTTATGCCCAAATAAATCTGTTAGTCTTTAAGGTGCCACCAGACTCCTTGTTGTTTTTGTGGATACAGACTAACACGGCTACCCCCTGATACTCTTACCCAAGTTTATCTATGCTGATGACATCTGCTGCAGCTACCAAGCTCAGTGCTTCTCAGAAATTGACAAGCTTCTGAATGATGCTGTGAAACTCATGGCAGACTACTGTAGTTGATGGCACCTGCAGCCGAGCTTTTCCAAGATAGTTTCTGGTGTATTTCATCTGCATAATGCAAGCACAAGCCACAAGCTAAATATTTTCTTAAATGGCCAATGCCTGCAGCACGACCCAAACCTGGTTTACCCCGGCGTGACATTGGATAGGTCATTGATGCACTACTTGAAGAAGACAGTAGCCAAAGTTAGCACTCAGAGCAATTTGCTCAGAAAACTGGCTGTCTCAACCTGGGGTGTGAGTGCCTGGATGCTGAGAACATCAGCCCTTGCTCTCAGCTGTTCAACAGCAGAGTACTGTGTTCCTGTCTGGGGTCACTTGTCTCACACGAGGCTGATCAATGTAGAGCTAACAAAGCTATGTGCATTGTTACTGGGACTTTACATGCAACTCTGTTGCATGGCTGCCAAAACTTAGTAACATAGCACTGCTCTATATTCGCCACCATCATGTGGGGGCCACCATCGTGCTCCTGGCCAAGATCTGTGAGAACAGCAACTTGCCTCTGTACTCAGACCTGTTCAACCACGCGCTAGTTCACCTGTCTTCTAGACACCCTTTTTGGTCACTTATGCCACCACAGGGCATGGCGGTGAAATCTGCTCAGCATAACGAGTGGTCAGCAACGACAGTTATTAATCACTCTCTCATCACTGACCCAACCATCTGCCCACCAAGTTTTGACCTGCCAAGGTACCAGTGGTCATCCCTGACCTGGCTTCATATAGGACAGGGTAATTGTGTGGCCAATCTTTTCAAATGGGGTTTCTCTAACAATCCATCATGTAGATGTCGTCAATGTCAGACTGTCACATATCCTTGACAAGTGCTCACCGACTTGCTTTGATGGCGAGCTACTGGCTCTTCACCAGGCTGATGATGAAACTATTAAATGGTGGGTGGATGGGGGCATTGGGGGAGGAGGTTGAGAGGAGTGGGCAGGCAGGGGTGTGACATTGCAGTCTATATGATTTTATGAAAATATGCTAATGAGTGTGAATATAATGTAACTGGAATATGCTTTAGGCAAAAGGTCTCTTGTAAGGTATCATTACAAAGCTTATAATCTACTGAGTGTGTTTATCCTATTTGTATGAATGTATCACTCTTGTATCTGAAACCAGAAATATGAAATATAACTCTGAAGGCTTATTGTAATTATACAAAGTGTGGGCCATTAATGGTGGTTTGGAATCTTGATGGCTCCCATTAACCAGGACAATTGTTTGTAGATGGCTCTGTTTTACCTGTAAGTCTTCCTGTATATGTGTGTGCTGGCAAGTGGGTAATGAAGTCTTACAGTGACATCTTTAACCTGGTGCTTTTCCATTTAGAAGGGAGCGGGGGGACTGGACCCAGAGAGACAAAAGATTCCTGCCTTTTGCCAAAGCCATATAAGGGGGTGGAACAGAACAAAGGGGGCTGCAATCATGAGAAATCCCCTAGCTACCACCTGAGCTGGACCAAGGGCTGTACCAGGGGAAAAGATTGTGCCCAGACTAGGAAGGCGTCCAGTCTGTGATAGAAGCTTATTGAAACATCTCTGAGGGTGAGATTTTATCTGTATTCAGTTTTCTTACTGGATTAGGCATAGGGTTGCAGGTTTTATTTTATTTTGCCTGGTAATTCACTTTGTTCTGTCTGTTACCACTTAGAACCACTTAAATCCTACTTTTTGTATTTAATAAAATCACTTTTTACTTATTCATTGACCCAGACTATGTATTAATACCTGGGGGGGAGGCAAACAGCTGTGCATCTCTCTCTATCAGTGTTAGAGAGGGCGAACAATGTAAAATGGATTTATTTGGGGTTTGGATCCCATTGGGAGTTGGGCATCTGAGTGTTAAAGACAGGAACACTTCTTAAGCTGCTTTCAATTAAGCCTACATCTGTTAAGGGACGTGGCTCAGACCTGGGTCTGGGTTTGCAGCAGGCTAGCGAGTCTGGCTCAAACCAGGCAGGGCACTGAAGTCCCAAGCTGCCAGGGCAGGAAAGCAGGGGCAGAAGTAGTCTTGGCACATCAGTTGGCAGTTCCCAAGGGGGTTTCTGTGATCCAACCCATCACAGGGGGGACCTCGGGGAAGGTGGCAGAGAGGAGCGAGCGGTGGGTGAAGAAACATAAGAGATGGGCGGGATGGGGCAGGTGTGAAGTGTGGGCAGGGCCTAGGGGCAGAGCAGGGGTGGAGTGTGGGCGGGGCCTTGGGACAGAGCAGAGGGTGGGGCCCCCCACTTCTTGGGAGCTTCCGGTCGTGCCTAACCTGCCCAAATGCAGGAGTCATGCACTGCCCATGTAGTAATGACTGACATCAAAAAGGCTGAGGTGTTTAATGCCTATTTTGCTTCACTCTTCACTGAAAATGTTAATGGTGACCAAATACTCACACAATTAATATTAACAACAAGAAGGAAGGAACAGAAGCCAAAATAAGGATAGAACAGTTTAAAGAATACTTAGATAAATTAGATATAGTCAAGTCATCAGGGTCTGATGAAATTCATCCTAAGATAGTTAAAGAACTAGCTGAAGTAATCTTGGAACTGTTATCAATTATCTTTGAGAACTCCTGGAGGACAGGTGAGGTCACAAGGACTGAAGTACCTATCATTAAAAAGAGGACCAAAGAGGACCCAGGAAATGATAGAACAGGAGTGTGGTCATGGGAGGTAATTATCCTGCTGTACACAGCACTTCTGAGGCCTCAGCGAGAGCAGTGTCTCCAGTTCTGATAAAAGGTTTTAAAAACCTTACTTAAAAAACATAGGCATGTTTAGTCTTGAGAAAAGACAACTGAGGGGGATCTGACAACAGTAATCAAATATGTTAAGGGCTGTTATAAAAAGGACTGTGATTATCTGCTCTCAACGTCTACTGAAGGTAGGACAAGAAGTAAGGGGTTTAATCTGCTGCAAGGGAGACTTAGGTTACATATCAGGAAAAACTTTAGGAAAAGCACTGGGGAGGACATGCTTAAGTTTTGGGGAGACTTATGGAGCAGTACTGGCCTTGGAGTCTAGGCAGCTGGACCACAGGATCTGACATCCTGAGAAGGGGAACTAGACAGCGGGGAACTGTACCTTGGAAGGGTTCCAGAGAAGCCAGACTTAGAGACAGAGTCTGGACACTGCTCAGACTTAGTAGGCTTGGAAGTACATGAGCTCCAAAGGTACAGCAGCCTGGCGTCCAACTGCAAGGGAGAACTGAGCCGGGGCTGTAATATCTTCTTGCCTCTCTAGAGAATGCCGACCACTTCCCGTCCCAAGGGATCAGGAAATCAGGCAGGATGGCTGAGGACACGGACACTAATGTGTCCAGACTTGAATAGCTCAGAGCTAAGCTTCTGTTCTTTGTTTTAAGATCTCTGAGAACTAAGCGAATGGGTCTCCCCTTTAGATACAGCTCTGTAGAGGCTTACACAGGCTTATTTATAAGATTTTTTCAGTAGGTTGGTTCAGAATTTCCCTCTCTGTTTATTGGCTTAGTTGTCCTAGGGCACATAAGATACCCTCACCAGCATGGAGGCTGGGGTGTCTTGATGGGGTTCCACGACAAAGGATGCTGAGGACCATGTTGGGTGCTGAGCACTCTTGAAACTCTGCCCCTTATTTAGGTCTCTAAAGGGAAGCTGAGCTCTTCTGAAAATCTGGTTCCGATTGTGGGTGCTGAGAACTTGAACATCTGCCCTTGAGCTCTTGAAATATGGTCCTTGCTGCCATCCTCATGCCCAGAGGAGTCTACACGTGTCACATGACTGGGTGGATATGCTAGTTCCTGATTACATTGCTGTTTGGATTAGCATCGACTCAGTACGACAAGGGCTGTATCCAAAGCTCATGGAAGTCAGGGGAAAGGTTCCCATTGACTTCAAAGGGCTCTGGATCAAACCTGAACTGGTGAAAGTATTGCAGAGAGCAGGGCCACTTGCATTCTAATTAAACAGCACATAGCTTGTTTCACTAAGCAGGACCTACTGACAGTGGAGGGGGCTTCAAAATGACTTGCTGACATGCACTGTGTTAACACCCAGACTGCTCAGAAATGCGCCATCAGTGTCAGATAAGAGGCACTTGCAGCCGCACCAGTTTCATTTGGATTTGCAAGGTCCAAATCCAGGACGCATGTAGCTCTCTACAAGGAGCTCAGAACCGCTTCTGGACCATGCCATTGAGCTCGGTGGGTATTTCTTTAAGCCGGTTGAAGGTCCCTGCTGGATAAAAACTACCGAGCACTGACCGGCCTCAAGAGCCAGATCCTGCCTGTAGCGGGATGGACACCTGCTCCTGCCCTGAGGAGTTGGAAAAGCCCTGCAGATGGCTTGGGCTGGGCAAGGTGGCTGATTGGGGGAAATGGCTGCAGCTGGGCCATACCCTAATCAGAGCCCAGATGGCCTGTATAAAGAGGCTGGGAGCCAGGAGCCCAACAGTCTCTCTCCCTACCTTCAGAGAGAGAAGGGCCTGGCTGTAGGGAGCTAGAGAGGGTACCTGTAGTGGAGCAGGGCTGGGGAAAGGCTGAGGAGCTGGTGAGCCCCAGCCTGTGGCCTGGTAATACCCCAAGGGGTACTGGGGGTTGCAGAGGGCAGCCCAGGGTTAGGCCAAGGCAGCAGGTCCAAACCCAACCTTGCTGATGATGAGTGGCCTATACTGCAGTCTGCCCCAGGGGGCGGGGGGCTAGTTGGTGACTGGCAGTGGCCTTATCCTGAGGTGAGGTTTGGTTAGTGGGTGGGGGTTCCCCTGGGAGGGGAGACCTAGCGTGTGGGGGTATTGCTAGGGGGCAGCACCCAGGGCAAGGGGCACCAGGGTCCTGGGAGGGACACAGGGCTAGTGCAGATGACAAGGCAGATCACTGGCCTGCAGAGGGTGCTCTAGGGGTTGGTGAGCTAATTTGCTGGATGACCAGCAGGAGGTGCTTCAGGGGTGAGTCTGGACTGTCTTATACTGCCCCTTCGTGCAGCTGCACTTCGTTCCACAAGAAGCCCATTGATTCAGTGGGGTTATTTGCAGAGGTAGGTATTACTCAATGGGGAGGATCTTACCCTAACTCTTCAGGGGAGCCAAAGGGAGTTGCCCAGCCCCAGCCTTGTCCCTCACACTCATAAGAACGGCTATACTGGGTCAGACCTATGGTCCGTCTAGCCCAGTATCCTCCCCCTGACTGTGGCTGGTGCCAGATGCTTCAGAGGGAATGAACAGAACAAAGCAATTATTGAGTGACCCATCCCCAGTAATCCACTCCCAGCATTTGGCAGCCAGAGGCTTAGTGATGCCCATAGCATGGGGTTGCATCCCTGCCCATCTTGGCTAATAGCCATGGATGGACCTATCCTCCATGAATGTATCCAGTTCTTTTTTGACTCCAGTTATGCTTTTGGCCTTCACGACATCCCCTCGCAGTGAGTTCCACAGGCTGCCTGTCTGCTCTGTAAGGTACGTCCTGTTATCCCCCTCTGTCAGAGGGGGAACTGACAGTGGGAGGTTAAAGGCCCATTCCAATCACTCTTACCCATGCTGATTGGTGCCTCCCTCAGGGAGTGTTCCTATTTATGTCACCGAGAGTTAGGATGGGAGAACATAGTGCTAGGTGACTTGTCCAAAGCCCCAGCAGGAGTCAGTGTCAGAACTGGGATCAGAACTCGGGAGTTCCTATCTCCCATGGAAAAGGCCTGACCCAAAGCCCTGTACAACCAAAGGAAGTCTTTTCATTGGCCGGAATAGCTGTTGAATCCAGCTGCATGCGCAGAAAGCGAGCCAGTCCCCAGAGTCTGTCCCAAGTGGGCAGACACCGGTGGAGGTCCCTCACCCCAAGTTCCCATGTGTGAACAGAATGAAGGATCCTCTCCCAGAGTGCACTGAGTTTGCACTGTCTCAGCCAAGCTGTATTTGGTTTTTAGCCCATCTGCAATGCATTGTGGGCCACATGTCTACTGCGCAGCCCAACGCACCTGTCTCACACATGGCTCCTTTGAACCCTGGTGGGCACTGACAGCTGAAGCTGTTGATGCCATTGATGCAGGTGGCACTGTTCTGACATGGGTGGGAAAGACACTCATCCACATCTGAAAGAGAACAGAGGTGGAGTTGAGGGTTAGGGGCACGTGACAGTCCCCCTGCGGCAAGGGGAAAAGCAGCAAAGAAACATGGAACACCTGAATGGCCCCATGGCCAGGAGGGCTCACCAACATAGGTGGTGGGTATAACAGGCTAGGGGAGGCTAAGCTTCCCCTGGCAAAGCTGCCGCCCCACCGCCAGACACCTGGGCCATGGTTGCCTTGCCTGCACTCCACCTCTTCCCCTCCCTTCTCTACCCCTTCCTTGAGGCCTCCACTGCCCGCCGCTGCCTGGGGCCGTTGTTCCTGGGACTGGGAGAATTTTCTTCTTCCCAGAGGGAGCTAAGCAGCATAGGATAATGGCAGTTAGTTTGAAGCAGGTCTCCAGAAGGGAATACGCTAACATGGAGGTGCAAGCTTCAGAGGGAGGAGAAATGTTTGTATCCCATCAACATGCCCATGCAGGATGGCACAGAGAGCACTTACCAAGATGACATCTCTTGCCCGTGAAGCCTGCAAGGCAGGAGCAGGAGTAGGAGGGATTTCCCGTGATGCAGTCCTCAATACACTTCCCCCCATTCAAACAGGGGCGTAATGTAAAACACACGGAGGCTGCAAACCAAGGTAGCACACCTTTTAATGGAAGAGAACACCCGCCACAGGACTCCTACAATATGTCTTAGCAACAATAGCATTGGACTGAACCAACTTCCTCCTGCATCCCCAGGAACTTCCAGCCCCAGCCATGGCATACCAGTGCCACTGGCTCTTAAATGTATCTGTTTGGTTTGTTTCAGTGCATTTATTTGGCAACACATTCTGGCTATAGTACTCATATGGCCTCTGTTACTATGGTGTCTGGGCACCTCACAGTCTTTAATGTAGCTATCCTCACAGCACCTCTGGGAGGCATGGCAGAGCTGTTATTCCCATTGTACAGATGGGGAACTGAGGCACAGACTGGCTAGGTCCCTCTCTATATGGGACATATACCAGTATAAATCTCAGGGGGCTGTTGGCCCCTCACTGAAACTTAGTGGGGTTTTTGGGCAGCCCTCTCCCAGTACCAAAAGAAAGGGGAAGGGACGAAGAGAAATCAGGATCCTGAGACTGACGGTCTCCAGGGCCAATGGGGAGAGGCCAACACTCCAGGTCAGCCTGATTGACATAGCAGGCAGGGCAATGAGGGAGTCAGGAGGCCAGAGCCCATCCTATGTGTGAGCGGGAGCTGCCTGAGCCAGAGTAGGGCAGAGCTAAGGGGAGAGCAGCAGCCAGGGCTGAGCTGGGGGCACAGCAGCAGCACTGAGCCAGAGGTGGCAGAGCTGGGGAGCTGGAGCAGCCGGAGCTGGAAGCTGGCGTTGAACAGACCAGCCACACCAATGGGGAGCTAGGGTTGAGCTACAGCGGGAGCTGTGGGCCCAGAGTTGGGGAGCAGATGCCGGCTGTGCCACAAGTAACACCGGAGCTGAGCATGGCTAGCAGCTGAGCATGGCTAGCATGGAGAGTGAGGGGAGCCCTTGGCAGAGGGCCCAGCACAGGGAGACGTCGCCGGACAAGAGGCCTTGCAGGCCTGACTCAAAGGTGGGAAATGATCCCAATGGGAGGGGCGCCACTGGGGAGAGGGGTTCCTGCCAACTAGTGCCTGAGGGTGTGTAGCCACTGCCAGAGCGGGGTCTGATCCACAATGTCACCACAGAACAGCCAGGGCCTGGGGGGAGGTCTGGGACAGGTGAGGAACAGACTGTGACCTTCCCTTACATCCCAGAGAGGGCTGGTTGTGGTATCCCCATGCCCACGGGGGTGTGTGTGTGTGTCCTTGTTTGTTTTAACCTTTCCACTTTCTTTTCTTATTTTTATTACATTTTCTGTTTGCTGACTTGTATTTGGTTTGAACTTAATGTAGTGGTCACTGAGCCAGGGACATGGCCGGTGTGAAGCAAGCACCCGGAGTGGAGATACCTTAGCCCCTATCCTAAGTGACCATGATAAGACTGGGGGTTCAGCCTCCCAGGAATCCTGAGCCCAGCCTTGTCGGGGTTATGAGGACTCTGCCACACAGGAGGGAGGAAGGGGAGTCCTTGAGGTCAGGCAGGCCTCTGGGTAAAGGAAGTGGGAGTGAGGACTCAGATCCATTCGCTAGCTGATTCCACCGTGGTAGTGCAGAAGCTAGGAAAGTTCCCCACAATAGCAGGACCATTCCCCTGCTTACATAAGGTATGGTGCAACTCTGAAATGCAGTAGTTATTGTGATAAATTGGGTGTTCTGTCTGTACCACTTCTGAATTTTGGATGATTTTCTGAAATTGTCTCATGAAATGACCATGTCATGTATGTACCTGAATCCCTCATGAGCTGGCCGTGTAGCATCATAGGTCTGCCAGGTGAGAGACAATGGTGAATGATCAGCATTCAGTGCTCTCTGTCCCAAGATGTACTTTGAATAATGCATTTGCTCTGCCTGGGAGAAGGCAATTCCTCCTCTTGTCTCATGGGTGTGTGTATGTGTGTGCGCGTGTGGGGATTGGAAGTAACAAATGTCACCAAATGGCAGAACAAAAGAAGCAGGTAACCCCAGCACGAGTCTTTAAGGGGACTCACAGGAGGGTGGGTGAGCTGGGGGTGAGAGCCATTTTGTACCAGATGATGCTGAGGGAGGCTGCTGCAGGGGCAGAGCAGGCAATGGGATGGAGGACTCTGCCTGCCTGAATAGAGATGATCCCCCAAGGGAAGAGTGAGCTAGTGAGGGACATTGCGTTTAGGGTGCTTTATTGTTTTGGGTGCTCTGTGCTTTACCAGATTAAATATAAAGAGTATAAAGATGTTAGATTGTAGTACCGTGTGTGTGCCTACTTCACAACTTCTCCGTTCCCCAGAGAGAGTGACACGCCTTTAGGGAGGAGTTCTGTGGGAGGGGTGTGTTTGAGCATAGAGCAGTCGAAGGGTCAGGGCTAGGTGCTGGACAGCAGGTTCCACCCCTTGGAAGAGGGGTGCTGGATAGAAGGTCTGTGCCCTCACAGTGTTATCTGGGGCAATGGCTGAACTCCAGTCAGGCTCCAGGAGCTTGAAACACCCCAGGGATCCAGAGGACAGAGGCTTGGATTCTCCTCACAGCAATCCTAGTGGGTGGGTGCTTGCTAGGACCTGTGAGCGTTATACCCTGTCACTGCCCATGCGGATGCTCTCATTCCAATATAAGAGTGGCTGAGAGTGGCCTTTTTACAGTTTAGCTTATGTCGCTTTGGGAGCCACACAACTATACCCATGTAATTTCTCATGTAAACAAACCTTAAGTGACTTGTCCAAGGTAACACAAGCAGAATAGGGAATTGAACCTGGCTCTCCTAGGTCCTTCCTCTTATATTTCTTCTTTATTCCACCTTACTTATTACATTTTACAGTTGTCCTGCTGGAATTCCCCATTTCCCGTTAGTTTTCCCATTGTTTTCCTATTTTTAAGAGATATTGAGCCCAAATTTAAATCCCAGGCACTCAAGAGAGAGACCTTCATTCCAGCACCCACAGTGGTTATGTACATCTCTGAATCTCATCAGCAAGAGACGTTTATCACCTCCCCCCTTATCAAACACATTCATAATGGTGAATACTTCACTCCCGACACCACACAGTTATCTCTTCCCCAATGCAGAGAGGGCCAACGGGCCAAATGCAGCCCTAGGAGAAGCAGGCACAACTCCATTCATTGCAACAGAGCACTGCCTTGCTTAAGGGAGTTGAATTTGGCCTGACATCGTTAGCCCTTTTCTCATTAAAAATGTAGCCTTATTGTTCTATGGTGCACCCCTTCAAGGAGAGCAGCCTTCCCATGAGCGAGCAAACAGTGAGCCACTCAGCCATGGTATAGGAGGAAAACTCCCATCAACCTCAGCAAGAGGCGTATGGCCTTGAACTTGGCTCAGCCAGTGCGTGGTACAGTAACCACCTCACTTTGGTTTGCTTGGTACTCTGGCCTTATATCAATGCATCTAGTATTCCATTGGTCATTTATTTTACTGCAGCCATTCATTGGGCTGGTGGTTTCTAGGATTTCCTCCCACAATACCCTTAGCTCTTTTTCCTGATAAGTCCCTCTGCATGGCTGCTCTCTTCCCACTTTTCATGGGCACTGGCATTACCCAGGGAAAGAAAGAGAACCCAGTGAAGGGAATGAAGAATTGTTTGTTTAAACAAACCTAACTGCTGTTCTCTTACTTGTGTTGTTGCAGCCCCCCACTTGCACCTGGGCATCATCGATTCTGAACACCCAGCGCCCGGGGATACCCACATTTGTAGTCATCTCCACGTCGACAATGTCATCGGTGCGGGATCCGGGGATGTTGAAGTAGCGCTTTCCATCACCAGCATTGAAACCTGCCTAGGAATACAAGGGCGGAAAGTGAAAACTCTAGTGGGGGGAAGGGAAAGAGACCAGGATGCCTCGTTTCCACCATGGTCCAGCACCCTGAGAAGAAATCCACATGGAATAAAAAAGAGAAGAAGTTGGTTTATTTGACTGCTGTTTATTTCACTATCATCTCACTATTAGCTTATGCTCTGGGGGTGCTGGCCACATGTATACAGGGCACAGCACAACAAGGCCCTGGAAATGGTGTTGTCTAGTGGTTAAGGCACAGTACTAGGACTCAGAAGACCTAAGTTTTAATCCTGGCTCTGTCACTGATCTAGCCACCTGAGTACCATTGTATGCAGGTGGCTAGGCCGTGTTGCCAGCTCTCACTGCTATTTTTAGCATGCTAGCTCCATCAAAGATAGAGCATGTACATCTACCTGCCTGGAAATTACCCCTCCCAGTGCACTGCAGGCGTATCCTGCATGTCTGCACAGCACCCAGCACAACAAAGCCCTAATCTCAGCTGGGCCTTCTAGGAACACAACCAACAATGTAAGGAGTACACAATCCTGGCTGGTAGGAAGTCCTGCATGGCTGTACACAGAATGGTTATGAACAAAAAGCAGGAAACAGGGCCGGTCTACCTACTGACGACAGCTTTAAAAGAAAGGTAATTCAAAGGCCTGCCCATTGAAACACTCCTCCTGCATGGCTCAACATAGCAGCCTCAGCAAACAGAAGCATTCGTTGCCTTAGCAATCTCCTCATGTTGATGACTCACTCCTTGGAAAAAGCATGTGACATCTATTCTATTTTCATTCTCCTCTGCACCTGGCATAGTGTGTGCAGGTTGAGCCCAGACAAATTTTGGATGGAAATAAGTCCAGGGGAACAGCTCTGCTAGCATAGGCCAAGTAGGCTCCTTTGCCATGTGGAGTCCTGCTGTTCCTACACAGAGCCCAGCCACTGTGTCTCACTCTGAGTGGCTGCAGCTCACTCTTGCAAACTCACTAACAAACTGCCACTGGGTGAGACTTTTCTGAGACTTCCCTTCTCTTTGGCCAGTGTTAGGGTGGGGTGTTCCTGGAGCACTGTCTGCCTTCCAAGGCATGTGGTTACTGCTCTGTTTACAGCCATAAAATCTGCACTTTTGAATTCTGGGATTTGAAATGTGTCTGTTTCCTTTACACCTGCGATTTCCTGCTTTCTGGAGACTCTCAAACGAGAGCAGGCAACGGGCCAAGGACAGAGCAACTGGTGGGAAATTCACACATCCGAACGGGCACTGATTTAAAAAAAACACCTCCCCCCACCACACAGGGCTGGAATAAAAATACAATGGAAAGCTATGCTTGCTGCAGCAGCTGCTCTTGAAGTCTGAGGTTAGGAAGGAAAGGAATTAAGAGGCATTGGCCAATGTAAAGAACTGTGGTTTTGCTATAACAAAGCCCCCTATATGGACTTAGCATCAAGGAGGGAGAGAACACATGGATATTTAAGAACTTAAAAAAAACCCAGCATTAACATTTCCTCAGTTGCTTCATGCTCCTGGCAAGAAATTAATAATATAGTAAAAGAAATAGCACCAGGAGGCTCTGAAGACTTACGGTGCTAGGCATTAGAAAGGAAGCAGCATCTGCAATGGGCAGAGCTTACCTGTGCTGCGATGCCTCCCAGGCCAGCAAAATCTCCCCCGCTACTGGCATGCATGCCTGTGGTCCAAGTGATAGACTCATAGTTGAAGATGGTAAAGGAGAGTTTACTGTCAGTGATGAGGACAATCTGGAAGGTGTTTACCTACAAGAGCAGGAGAAACATCCAGGTTAAGGAAGGAGGAGCTAGAGCAGAGGAGGGAGACTGGCAGAGGAAGAAACAGCTGGGAATGGAGAGAAAATAGACTGACCCGTTTGGATTGGACCGTTTAGTTTGGGAGAACTCATTGGAGAAAGACACTTTGCCTTTAGAAAGGACTAAAGTTAGTGGAATCTGTTCAGGTGGAACATTTTGCTATTAGAAAATGGGGTTTTGTTGACACTGAATTTTTTCCATGGGAAAAGAGAGATTTCCACAGAATGTTCCATCAAGAAAATCAAGTAGATGTTTTGTTTCATTTTGCATTGACATTAAGCATTGAGTCTTCTTGCATTGCTGCTGCAGTGCCTTATGGGAATTGTAGTTCCAGGTCCTTTGTGCCTGCAGTCTAACCTATGGACCCTGCTCCCTGGCTGGACTACATCTCCCATGATGCACTGCAGTCTCTGCTTGTGGAATGTCAAAACATTTCATTTCAATTGACACGTTTTGACAGTCCTGAATTGAAACTCTTTGGAACTTTTCATCGTGTAAAAAGCTTTGATATTTAGACTTTTTTGTCCTGATTTGGGATGAAAACAAATGTTGATTTATCAACACTCTCCACGGGATGGCAATTCCATTTTTCAATCAGTTCTCAGGAATTCAGTGTAAAAAACAAAACTAAAGAAGAATCCTGGAATGGAGTGTTTTACATGGAAAGGGAGATTAACGATGGGATTATTTAATCTTGGGAGGAGACTATTAAAAGGGGACATGATCAAAGCATATGAATTAGGGCTTGAGCGGAAAGATAAGGACACCTTTAAGTTCTCTAGGATTTGTGGGTACTCAGCCCCTCTGAGAATAAAGCCACTTATTTAGGTACCTAAATTTGGGTTTGGATGTTTAGATCTTGGAACCAAAACCTAAACATGTTGGCCAAGGGTTATTATTAAGTGATGGCTATAAGATAAGGATTACTATAAAAAAAAAGTATCTGAGGTCATTGGGCAGATCAGAATAAGATGACACAGATCTAAATTAAGAAGGAAGAATTTAGGGTCAGATTTTCAAAAGCCAACATTAATTCTCTGATTAACATGTGTGCAACTCCCAGTGCACGCACTCCTTGCGTCCTTGCGCAAGTCGGGGGTTTAGACAGACAAACCTCAGTCGGCACACCCACTGGAAGCTGAGAACACTGGGATTTTCACACCAGTTTGGGGCACACAAAAGGTAGATTTTGACAGTTTGGTATTATGTCACAGGGAGGGAATTGAATAGGTGGAATAGACTTGCCACTGAAGTAAAGAATTATCACTGCATCTAAGGCTATGGCTACACTATGGACCTTACAGCGGCACAGCTGTACTGCTTGTAGCTGCTCTATGCCGGCAGGAGAGAGCTCTCCCGCTGGCATAATTAAACACCCCCAACAACTGGCGGTAGTTGTGTTGGCAGGAGACGCTCTCCCACTGACATAGCGCTGTCCACGGTGGTGCTTCTGTCAGTGATACTTATGTTGGTCAAGGGTGTGTTTTTCACAGCCCTGCCCAACAAAAGTTATGCCAACAAACATACTAGTGTAGACATAGCCTAAGAGTGAAAACTGGATGACAACATCAAGTTGAGTTAAAAGAGATGGTGTTTGGAAGTAACCAATCACTCTTGGGGGGGCAGGGGCAGGAAGGAATTTTTCATTGGTCAGGATTTTGCCATCCAATTAGATGGGGAGGTTTTTTTGTAAACCTTCCTTGTCACAATAAGGGTACAGTAAAATATATAACTGTATAATCTAAAGAGGTAGAACCCAGCCGGCTCAGTTGTCACCCGAGTGTTTCAGGGATTACAGAACCATGGTTCGGTTCTGGCCCTCTACATGTCACTGTTGTTTGTGAGACAGAAACAATGAAAGAGACAGGCAGACAGGGTCAGAGATGACACTTGCTTCTTGGGCCAGTGGAGACTAAGAGCATGATGGCATCATTGCAGATAGCTATGTAGAGTGGCTGGCTAAGGAAGGGGACACACTAAGCCAGCAGCAGCACTGAGAAACTATGGAGAAAGCTGAGTGCAGTCCTCCTGGGCTTTGCTTGTGATTCGTTGGGGCCTGTTATTTTCCTTGTTGGACCTGTCCTGTAGTAGGTGACTTCTTAAAACTACAATATCAACCTGTGGAAGTGAGGAAACAGATTAACAGAGCGAGATGGGTACCCAGAAGTCACCTACTACAGGACAGGTCCAACAAGGAAAATAACAGAATACCACTGGCCATCACGTACAGCCCCCAGCTAAAACCTCTCCAGCACATCATCAATGAACTACAACCTACCCTGGAAAACTATCCCTCACTCTCACAGACCTTGGGAAGCAGGCCAGTCCTTGCTTACAGACAGCCTCCCCCCAACCTGAAGCAAATACTCACCAGCAACTACACTCCACACCACAGAAACACCAACCCAAGAACCAATCTCTGTAGCAAACCTCGTTGCCTACTCTGTCCCCATCTCTACTCTAGCAACACCATCAGCGGACCTAACCACATGAGCCACACCATCAGGAACTCATTCACCTGCACATCTACTAATGTGATATATGCCATCATGTGCCAGCAGTGCCCCTCTGCCATGTACATTGGCCAAACCGGACAGTCTCTACATAAAAGAATAAATGGACACAAATCAGACATCAGGAATGGTAACATACAAAAGCCAGTAGGTGAACACTTCAATCTCCCTGGAAATTCAATAACAGATTTAAAAGTAGCCATCCTTCAACAAAATAACTTCAAAAACAGACTTCAAAGAGAAACTGCAGAGCTACAATTCATTTGTAAATTTAACACCATTAATTTGGGCTTGAATAGGAACTGGGAGTGGCTGGCTCACTACAAAAGCAATTTTCTTTTTTTTGGTATTGAAAGAATTGTGCACACCAGAACCGGACACAGTATAACAGCAGCGATTGCACAAGATTCCTCCTGTTTATGCATCCCAGGAGCACACTAGCTCTTTTGGCACAGCATCACACTGGGAACTCGTGTTCAGTTATCCACCACAACCTCCAAATCTTTGTCAGAGTCACTGCTTCTCAGGATAGAGCCCCCCATCCTGTAAGTGTGGCCAGCATTCTTTGTTCCTAGATGTATACAGTTAAGTTTAGCAGTGTTAAAACACATATTGTTTGTTTGTCCCCACCTTACCAAGCGATCCAGATCTCTCTGAATCAGTGACCTGTCCTCTTCATTATTTACCACTCCCCCAAGTTTTGTCATCTGCAAACTTTATCAGTGATGATTTGATTTTATGTTTTCTTCTAGATCATTGATAAAAATGTTAAACCATGTAGGACTAAGAACTGATCCATATGGGACTCCACTGGAAACACACCCACTTGATGACAATTGTCTGCTTACAGTTACATTTTGAGACCTATCAGTTAGCCACTTTTCAATCCATTTAATGTGTGCCATGTTAATTTTATATAGTTCTATTTTTTTAATCAAAATGTCGTGTGATACCAAGTCAAATGCCTTATAGAAGTCTACAGTGTTGTTGTAGCCGTGTTGGTTCCAAGATACTAGAAAGAGAGTAGGTGAGGTAATATCTTTGATTGGACCAATGTCTATTGGTAAGAGAGACAAGCTTTCAAGCTTACACAGAGCTCTTCTTCAAGTCTGGGAAACAGATTCAGAGTGTCACAGCTAAATACCAGTTGGATCGGATTGTTTAGCACAAGCATAGCCAGCCTTCCAGGATTGTCCTGGAATCACCAGGAATTAAAGATTAATCTTTAATTAAAGATTATGTCATGTGATGAAACCTCCAGGAATACATCCAACCAAAACTGGCAAACCTATGCATAGGTGGCACATGACTCTTGCGTTTGGGGAGGCTAGGCGTGAGCACCAGAAGCTCCCTAGAAGTGTGTGTGGGGGGCCCACCAGTGCAAGAACTGTGGTCCTGCCTCCTCTCCATTCTGGCTGTGCCTCAAGACCCCACCCCCATTCTGCCTTTTCCCACCCCGTTCCGCCTCTTCCCCTGAGGCTCCCCCCACTTGCCACTTGCTCCTCTCTGCCCCCGCCCCTGAGCCCCCCACCTGCTGCCAGCGGCGTATTATCGTTTAGGCCAACAAGGCCTAGGCCTAGGGCGGCAAATTTATAATAGCAGCATTTTGGTAATCGCGGCATCAGTGACGCCACGATTCTACCAATCATAGCACATATTGAAACCACCAATGACGGCGCAACGCCATTTAGTAAACATACTCACGAGAATCCTAAATGTTAGTAATATGACTGGAAGGAAGAAATTAAGCAGTTCTCAGTTTTGGATCCATGCGCGATCCCGCGCTATAAGCGAAATCGCGCTATACAGATGCATGTTCAAGGGAGGTTCCGCTGTACTTGTAATTCTATTTATAATAAAAATTGTAAATGTTCAATTATTTTAATGATATTTAGATTCATTTAGTTCAAACGAATTTGTAAAAAAACTAAAACAAGTTAATATGGGGCCGGGGGCGGCAATTATTTCAGGGCTAGGAGCGGCAAAATCATCAATCCGCCACACCCCGCCGCTTCCTCCTCTCAACCCCCTCCTGCCTTAAGAGTGAGCAAAAGTGGGTGGGGGAAGGGGGCGGAGATGAGTGAGCAGCAGGCAGGGGGGCCTTGTGGGAAGAGGTGGAACAAAGGTGGGAAGAGGCTGAGTGCAGGCGGGGCGTCAGGGGGAAGAGGCACAGCATGAGTGGAGCCACGGGGGAAGAGGCTGAGTGGAAGCAGGGCCTCAGGATGGAAAGGGGGCGGAGCGCAGGCGGGGCCACAGTCCAGACACCACTGGCCCCTCCACTTCTTGGGAGCTTCCAGCGATGGTGCTCCAAAGGCAGCGGGTGGCGTGCAGGGCCGGCTTTAGGCCGATTCAGCCGATTTGGCTGAATTGGGCCCCGCGCCTAAGAGGGCCCCGCGCCTAAGAGGGCCCCGCAGCTGTCCACTCCGCCCCCAGCTCACTTCCCCCTCCTCCCTTCCCCTGAATGCTCCGCCCCCTGTTCCTCCCCCTCCCCTGCTTCCCGCGAATCAGATGTTCGCGGGAAGTCTGAAAAGGGGCAGGCAGCGGCAGCAACAGGTAAGCTGAGGGAGGGGGCGCGAGGAGGGCTCCTGGGAGGCGCGGCGCAGCCCAGTCCGGCCCTGGCCGAGCGACCCCGGCGGCTCTGGCTCCAGCCCGGCACGGGCCCCGGGGCACCGGCCCCGGCCGAGCGCGCCGGCCGAGCACCCCTGGTCCCGGCCCGAGTGGCTCCGGCCCCAGCCCCAGCCAAATGGCTCTGGCTCTGGCTCCGGCCTGGCTCAGGCCCCGGGCACCAGCCCCGGCCCCAGCCGAGCGGTGCCGGCCAAGCACCCCCGGCCCGGCTCGAGTCCCACGGCTCCGGCCCCGGCCGAGCACGCCCAGCTCGGGCCCTGGGGCGCTGGCCCGAGCGGCCCCGGCCCGAGCCCCTCTGGCCCTGGCCTCGGCCGAGCATGCCCGGCTCGGGCCCTGGGTCGCTGGCCCAAGTGGCCCCGGCCCGAGCCCCTCCGGCCCCGGCCCCGGCGGCTCTGGCTTGGGCCCGGGCCGAGCGACTCCGGCCTGGCCCTGGCCCCAGCGGCTCCGGCCTGGCCCCGGCCCCAGCGGCTCCGGCCCGGACCCAAACCTGCGACCCCAGCCCCGCTCTTGCTAAGGCCGGCCCTGGTGGCGTGCCTCCAAAGGGAGGTGTGCTGCATCTGGCATTTCTTGCCCCGTCTGGGGAGGCTTAGCCTCCCCAAGCATTTTATCCCCACATAGTTAACATATTTCAAGGGACACCATTCAAGGTGAAATGGCCCGTTAACTCCCCTCCAGGTGTAGGGGAAAAGGAAGTGAGGCAGCTTGGGGGGGGCTGTTAGTAGGCTACATACCAGGGGTCGGCAACCTTTCAGAAGTGGTGTGCCGAGTCTTCATTTATTCCCTCTAATTTAAGGTTTCGCATGCCGGTAATACATTTTAACGTTTTTAGAAAGTCTCTTTCTATAAGTCTATAATATATAACAAAACTATTGTTGTATGTAAAGTAAATAAGGTTTTTAAAATGTTTAAGAAACTTCATTTAAAATTAAATTAAAATGCAGAGCCCCCCGGACCGGTTTCCAGGACCTGTGCAGTGTGAATGCCAGTGAAAATCAGCTCACGTGCCGCCTTTGGCATGAGTGCCATAGGTTGCCTACCCCTGCTACATACGAATTCATAACTTTACTAGACACTTAAAACCATGGACTGAACAGGTAGACTGGATTTATGGCTCATTACAACAATCTGTAACCCATTAACAACTCCTCCCACCTGCCTTCCCCCTTTTCTTCCCCCTCTCTGAATGGTGGAGCATTAACAGGCCACTGCACCTTGAACGGTCCGTTGAAATATGTGTTAAATCCTTATGCTAAGCAATCTGTTCCACCTTGTATTTAGCTGTGACCTGTGATACTCTGAGTACCTTTCCCAGACCTGAAGAGCAGCTCTGTGTGAGCTCGAAAGCTTGTCTCTTTCACTAACAGAAGCTGGTCCAATAAAACATATGAACTCACTCGCCTTGTCTGTCTCAAAGAAGTCTAAGCATATTATGTCAACATTTTTACCTTTATCAATCAAACTTGTAATCTCATCAAAAAAAGATATCAAGCTAGTTCAACTGGCTCTGTTTTCCATACATCTATGTTGATTTGCATTAATTACATTACGCTCCTTTAATTCCTTATTAATCGAGTCCCGTATCAGCTGCTCCATTATTTTCCCCGGGATCGATGTCTGGCTGACAGACCTATAATTACCCTGGTCGCCCTGTTTATCCTTTTTAAAAATTGGACATATCGTTAGTTTTCTTCCAGAACTTCCCTAGTACTCCAAGACTTATTGAAAATCAGCATTAATGGGCCAGCGAGCTCCTCAGCCAGTTCTTTTAAAATTCTTGGATGCAACTTATCTGGATCTGCTAGTTTAAAAATGTCTAACTTTAGTAGTTTCTGTTTAATATCCTCCAGAGATACTAGAGGAATAGAAAGAGATCACCATCTGATGAGACTATATCATCTGTTTTTTTCCCCATATACAGAAGAGAAATATTTTTGGATCACTTCTGCCTTTTCTGCATTATTATCAATAATTCTACCATTTCCATCTAGTAATGGACCAATACCTTTGTCAGGATTCTTTTTGTTCCTAATATATTTTTAAAAATTGCTTCTTATTGTCCTTAACTCTGCTGGCCATACATTTCTACTTATGTCCCTTTGGTTCCCTTATCAATTTTCTACAATTCCTAACTTCTGATTTATATTTGTTACTATTAACTTCCCTCTTCTTCCATTTTATGTATGTATATATATATATTTTATTGCTGTCTTCACTTCTGCTCTAAATCAGGTCAATTTTTTAACCAATAGGTCATCTTCCTCAATTGTGGGATTGTGACTTTTTAGGCATGTAATAAGGTATTCTTAAATTATTCCAAATTATCACTCACATTTTTCTGATGAAATTTCTAATATAAACTCCCTCATTAATATCCGCAGTTCCTTAGTTCCTAAGTGCAGCTGTGCAGGTGAGAGGGGTCTGCCTTTGAGTTCTAGACTCTGAGAGGTCTTAGGTAGGTCAAATTTAATTACTTTGGGCAACTCAGAGAGCATAATCTAGGACTCCATACCTTGACCCTTTCCCATCCCATCCTCCACCCAGCATTGAATGCCAACAACTCACTGGAGAAAAGGAACTTCCTCCAAAGAAGGTCACCCG
Organism: Trachemys scripta elegans; assembly: GCF_013100865.1. NCBI lineage: Eukaryota > Metazoa > Chordata > Testudines > Emydidae > Trachemys > Trachemys scripta. The sequence continues at coordinate 47,732,430 of NC_048306.1, read as the reverse complement.
GTGCCAGGTGGCCACAAAAACCCATACGGCAGAGAACTCCAGGAATTCAGGGAAATACTGTCCGATGTCCTTGGTGGCTCTCTCCAAGATGGTATGGTCCTTACTTTCCCGGTAATACACTTCACCTGCCCGTCGGTTATCCACATCAGCCCAGAAAGCTGCTACCACACGCCGGTCTTTGGAGATTGGGAAAGCGACCGGTGTAAACTGGGAAACCTCCTTCAAGAAAGAGATGATTCCATTGTTGTTTACCTATTAGGGGAAGAAGAACAATTAGACATGGCAGAAAGAGACAGCCAGTGTGAGAGAGGAAGCATTTCCCAGTGGGTAGGGCACTAGCCTAGGAATTGGGAGATCTGGGTGCAGTTCCCTGCTTTGCCACAGACTTCCTATATGATCTTGGGCAAGTCACTTAGACCAGTGGTTCTCAAACTAGGGCCACTGCTTGTTCCGGGAAAGCCCCTGACGGGCCAGGCTGGTTTGTTTACCTGCCACGTCCGCAGGTTCGGCCGATCACAGCTCCCAGTGGCTGCGGTTCACCGCTCCAGGCCAATGGGAGCTGCAGGAAGCGCGCGGGCTGAGGGACTTACTGGACACCGCTTCCCGACGCCCCAGTTGGCCTAGAGCGGCGAACCGCGGCCACTGGGAGCTGCAATCAGCCGAACCTGCGGACACGGCAGGTAAACAAACCGGCCAGCCCGCCAGGGACTTTCCCTGAACAAGCAGCGGCCCTAGTTTGAGAACCAGTGACTTAGACTATCTGTGCCTCAGTTCTCTGTCTGTACAATGGGGTGATAGCACTGCCCCACCTCCCAGGAATGTTGTAGGTTGTGTACCTTGTGTACGTACCTTAGATACACAGATCAGGGCCAAAGAGCCTGACATAAACCATTCCCTACAAGCTGTTGAGTGACTCTTTCATGCTTTGACCTTCTGGAGTAGACAGCTGCCTTTCCTTGCTGTGGCTGACTGAATGGCCTGATGGCTGCAGGACATGGGCTGGATTCTTATTTTAGAGAGTTTTTCCATAAACATTTGAGCTTTTCCCCTTCCTGCCCTTTGAAGCACAGACTGCCCCTCACTTAGGTGCTGATGGGCTGCAGATGAAAAACGGCATGCTGAGGCCCTGCCAGGGAATGGCTGCCCCTCCCTGCCACCCCCTCGCTCTGCTGCCCGTCTTGCCCCTCGCTGGCTGTGACTGAGGGGCGGGTTGCAAAGCCATAGCCTGGGGGTCTGGGAAGGAGGACAGAACAAACCGGGCTCTGTTCTCCTGCCGGAGATGGGCCAGAGGAAGGAGCAACAGCTGAGAAAACTGCAGCAGCCACAGCAGTTTAAACAAACAGCGCCCAGTTCATTTGGGTCGTTTGCGCGTTGCCGGGAGGGAAGGCGTTGGTGCCAGCGGAACTGGCTTTCACTTCCTCGCTTTAAATAGGCTGGGATTCATCTTGCAGTGTGAGGGAGAGGTTTTCTTTCTCTCCCTGTTCAAGGCTGGCTGCTGGGATGGGGATCGGCCCAGCAGCCGCTGCAGCACAGCAGAGAGCTGCTCAGCCCTTTCACACTCAGATCCCCACAGACGTCTCAGTGCTGACCTGCTGCACTCGACCCTGCTCTCCAGCCCCAGGCTCCCCAGCTGCACACCTGAACCTCAGACATCTCTGCCATGCCAGAGCTGGGCCTCCTGCTGCCCTGCTGATCCCTGGCAGTCCTGACTCACACCCGTTAGTCTAGTACTGAGTCCCACAGAGCGCTGCATCATGGCACAGCTTTGCCAACACCCCCAAGTGACAGGAGCAAAACCAATCTCATCTCACCTTTGATGTGAGGCCAATCAAATCCTGAGGCTACTAATAGGAGAGAGCAATGCATTCCCTTATATCATCAGCCCATTGCTCGACAGTGTTCTGTGCATGACCCAGCAGCAATGCCAGCTGCTACCAGTTCCGTCTAGGCTGCTCCAAGGCTGCGCTCAGCTTTCAGCAATGTCTGCCAGAAAGTCGGATTTGGGCTTTGCTGCCACAGGGTGGAGAGGCTGGTGCATTTGCCTCACCTCCTTTCCAGCTCTGAATTTCTGGAGCAGCCCCATGGCCTCCTCCAAGTCCAAACAGATTCTTCCTGGCAGCCACAGGGCAAGGAGCAGAGGTATTACAAAGGAGCCCCTCGCTCTCCATCAGTGGCATTGCTTGTACGTCTCAGCTCTTTTGGCATCTGCCTCTCCTTTAGTGACAACTGGAGTGTATGTCACTGAGCCCTGCACCCTCCACCACCCAAAAGGAACCAGAGAACACTTAACGAAGCCAAAGAGTCACAGGAGGGCAGCATCCATGGACTCCAGTGGCAATTCCATCAGGGTGTAACCGATGGGAGAACTGGGCCGTACGTGTTCTCAGCGCACAGAAGGGTTCTGCTCCTGCATGGGAAACCCTCATTACGGCCAAAAGGGAGTTTTGCCTGCACAGGATCAGACCCTGAAACACAAATACACTGGTGTCCCAAGACATCAGTCAGGAGCCGGAACTACTGGGGGCTCAAACGACACACAATAGTAATCAATCAAATAACCATAATAATACCCCACTCTTAGCTAACACTTTCCGGGGTAGACCCCAACAGTGCCTTACAAGGTGGTCAGCATCACTATGCCCCTTTTACAGGTGGGGAAACCGAGGCACATATGGCAAAGGGACTTGCCCAAGCAGGCAAGAGCTAGCAACAGAGCCTAGGGCTCGTTAGTCCTAGTCCATGTCCTAGCCACTAGGCCAAGCTACCTTCCAAAGAGGCAGTACATTTTCCCAGCATATTCCCCCCACCTCATCAAAACCAACCAGCAACCATGACTTCCAGGATGGTCAGGCATGGCTCATGGCTCGATCTTGGCAGCCATTGTATTCCAGGGTCACTTGCTTTTTTAAGTTGGCCTTCCAAAGAATTAATTAGTGATGGCTAGAGACCCCCTCCTGGCCCACGTCAAGCTAGCAGAATGGAGCACAGCACTGCTTTAATGCTGCAAGAGGGGAGAACGTGGCCAATGATGTGATTCCTCAAGAGCAGAGACCCATTCCCACATCACGTTAATAGGTTTTCCTCCTTCTGGAGTTTAACCCCAGGCAGACAGGGAGGGGCCAAGAAAGGGGGTTGGGGTCTTGATCTTCCCTAGCTGGGGGTGGGGAAGTGTAGCTGCTGGGGGCTCTCTGCTGCACCCCTCCCCAGATGCCCTGGAGGAGATTGCTTTTGGCTGCACTGCCTGTCTCCAGGCCATGGGGTGGCAGCTCCTTTTCAGGAGAGATGGTCAGGCATCCTGCCCTGCCCCTGTCTCACTGCTTTCCCCAGGGTTATCACCACTGCCCTGATGGGCAGCTGTCCACGGAGCTGTCGGATGGGAGGGTGGAATTACACGTCACTGCAAAATTGGTGCCTCCCCCTCAGCATAGGGGCAAGCAGCCATGGTGCCCTGCTGGGCCCCAGAGGACCTGAGGGTCCTGGAGGTGTCTTGGCTTAGAATCTGGCCCTGACAGATTGAAATAACAAGGCTTTGTTTAGAGTATGGTCTAGTCCTCTTACATCCCAGGAGGAGATTGGTGTCACATGTCCCAAAGTGCTTTACTATTCAGAACCCCTCCAGAACAAATCCCTGCAGAACTGGAAACACCATAAAAAACTGATCGGGGACAAGAATGGGCGCTGGGGACTTGATCACTCCCGGCTGGGGGGCAGAGTGGCTGCTGTGGGTGTCTTGATGCTAGTCCTGAAAACAGAATCTTCTGGCCCAAATCAGGAAAAAGAATTCCAGCCTGGGACTCAAACTCACAAGAGGATGCCGCCAAAATGCTCCTTCTTCCCCAGCTCATAATAAGCCACATGGACCCCAGGTCCCTATGTTGCAAAGGGCGGGGAGCTGGGGAAAGCTCTTCCTTTGCTTTCTCATTCCAACACACACACTTTCTCAGGACTATCTGCAAGGAGGGTAGGCAGCCCCACTGGTAAAGCAGCTCACAGCAAGTCCCTCTTTGCTGGAAGAGTTGACGCTATGTTCCTGAAAACTCTACTGCCTCTCTTGATGGGAAAGCACAGTGGTCAGCCAGTGTCAGAAGAGGGGACAGCTTCGAGGGGACTCTGTGCACAACCTGCACAGGGAGGGGCTTGGGAAAAGTCCTGTCACATGATGCAGTCTGGGCTGCTCCAACTGGCAAGAACGGTGCTCTTCACAAATTTTTTGTTAGCCCTTGGCTAAGAGTCTTGTGTGGAAGAGACCATCTCCAATATCCAACCAGGGAGAAACTCTGTCAGAGCCTGGCAAAATGCCCCAATTGTCCCTTCTTCTGGGTGGCTCCTGCGAGGCCCTCCAGGAGCCTGCCTAGGACTGAGCACCGCAGGTGGCATAGAAGGAGTCAGTAAGGCACACAGGACCCCACCCAGAGCTGCAGTGTCAACCAAACTCTTCTGGGCGGTGACCTTTCCCAGGACACCCTAGTAGCGAAACTGAGCTGAATAAAAAACGAGGTGCATGTGTAACCCACACACCTCCTGGGCATGGTGCTCTGTCCCATCTAGTAGCAGCGAGACCACTTAGAGTTAAATGAGCCTGCTCTACAGCCTTAGCTAAAAGCCAGTTGGCTTTTAGTTCTTGCTGTAGGGGTTCATGCACTAAGCTCCAGAGGTCCCCAGTTTGATCCTGCTCGCCAATGACGGGGGTCTGTCGGCATTACACATGCAGGAATCTTGGCTGCAGCAAGGCAAAAGAGACAAAGTATTTTATCTGCTAGCTCAAAAAGCAGCAAGTTACCATAGTCCAACCTAGATGTTACCAACATACACTTTTGGAGCTCAGCTGTGTTCCCCTCATTTCCATTCTTCTAGCCCTGGACACAGGGGCGGCTCCAGGCACCAGTGCACCAAGCGCATGCCTGGGGCGGCAAGCTGCGGGGGGCGGCCTGCCGGTCGCCGTGAGGGCGGCAGTCAGGCTGCCTTGGGCGGCATGCCTGCGGGAGGTCCGCCGGTCCCGCGGCTTTGGCAGCAATTCAGCGGTGGGTACGCCGAAGGCATGGGACTGGCGGACCTCCCGCAGGCATGCTGCCAAATCTGCGTTACCAGCGAACCTCCCGCAGGCATGCCGCTGAATCCGCGTTACCAGCGGACCTCCCGCAGGCATGCCGCTGAATCCGCGTTACCAGCGGACCTCCCGCAGGCATGCCGCAGAAGGCTGCCTGGCTGCCGTGCTTGGGGTGGCAAAATACATAGAGCCGCCCCTGCCTGGACAACGTGGCCAGGTCCCAGGTAGTTACCCAGGCTAGCTGAGCCCCTCAGCTTCTCTCTTTCACTAAATTACCAACTCATTAAGACTCTTGTAATTGCTGAGAAGTTGCAGCACCCTGCTGGTCTCAGGTGGCTGAAGGGGGCAGCACGAATCCCTTTCTTCATTATTTCAGCAATGACCAGATGCACAAGGATTATAAATGACCCCTGGCAGCTCTGCAACAACAGTCCTCTACCACAGCAAAGCTCCGTGCTGGCGCATGGCCATTCTCTGGGAGAAAAGGTGACAAATTAGTCTCACCAATGAGAATACCAGGGTGTGCTGAGTTCAGGGAGTGCACTGTGATGGCTGCTGATCACACAACCCCTGCCTTTGAGCCTAAGTTAGAAAAGGAGCCAACCCAGCACTGAACGTGCTGCCATGCAACGTGCCAATGTTTTGGAAAGAAGGTTTCACTTTCCACCCCAGAGAGAGTTTGATCAGATGTAACCATGTTGGGAAGAGGAGCCAGGCCCAGGAGAAAAGCAACCACTTGCCATCCTAGGAAGTCCCTCTTGCACTGCTAGTCCCTTGTGTGTCATGTGCACAGCTCTGGAATGGTAAAATATTCCAGGGAAAAGAAGCTTCAGCCTTGTGCAGATAAGTGCATAGCGAGAGCAAAAAGAAGGCTGGGGTCAGATCCTCAGTTGGCACAAATCAACATAGCCCTGATGACTTAAATGATTTGTGCCAGCTTAGGATCTGGCCCTGAAGTGTTTGAAATACAAAAGGGTTTGACTTTATTTCTTGACCCTTTGATTAGCACTTTGGTGATTAGTCCAGAGGCAGAATCTGAGAATGGTGGAAAGTTCTCCTAAGTCTCCTTCCTGCCTGAGTCCCTAACAGCTGCCCATATAGCACAACTCCTTCCTGACAGTGGCATCTATTTCTTGAACAACTTAAAGCCTATCAAGTTCCCACTCTGGGTAAAATGGCAAGAAGAGACATCAAAGAAGGGATGGGTGTCTCAACTTGGACTGCACACTGAACCGGGACCTTTGGGCCAAGCTGGGATCTTTTAGATTTCAAAGAGGTCAGAAAATTTTCTCTGAACTAGACTTTGACTTTTGATGGCATGAAAGTTACAGGCCTGGGATGGTCTGTGAGAGTGAAACCGTGGGGCTGCCAAAGTAACTCACTATGCTGCAGCGCTGGGGTTTAACATATTCACCAGGAGGCAAGACCTAGCTGAAGCAAATTGAATTTGCCTTCAGGGCACATGGCTAGATTGTGTTTTCAGGGACTTGGGACTCGGGACTCATCCAAAGAGCGTGTTGGGAAGGAGGAGTGGGGTCCTCAGCCAGTGCTCTTACTGACAACACATTGCTGGGGACATTCTCCTAAATAGAAGAGCAGGAGTCAAGGTTTGTAGAAAGGAACATCAGCTTTGAGGTCATATGGAAGCACTTTTCTGTACGTTTGCTTTGTTCTGCAACTAACCTTACTGGGATTTTAGTGACACATTTGTCTTGCTTACCCTAACCCGATGACTTGCTGCGTTTAGGAGGAGGCTCTATACAAGGGCAATAAGAAGCCTACCTTTGATCTGCCCAGCCTATCACAGGAGGTGTAACACACACTGCTGGGGAGTTCCCACTGTGCACCGAAGAGCTACAAAACTACCAGGTGCTAGTCTAATTGTCCTTTTAAGACCTGCCTTCTTGCGTATAGGCCATGGTGTAGAGGAGACACATGCCCATACTTCCTGAAGCTGGCTGATGCACGAAGCTGAAGTGCTACAAGAAGGGTACTGAGGGAGTCAGGATAGCACGGGGCTGTGCATGGTGCTGTACAAGAAGACAGAGCTCCATGAGGCCTGATCCAGCTCCACTACGATGAATGGAAACTGGATTGAGTCATGGTCCTTGCCTTGTTTACAAGCTAATAGCCCAAACCTGGGAAGTGCTGGACACCAGTGGGGCAATGGGTGTGGAGGCACTGAGCACACTGCACCTGGGCTGGGTCGGGCGGCTACAGCGCAGCAGGGAAAAGGGGAAGTGAACCCTGCGAAGGGTGTGCAGCTGGAAGGGGGAGAGGATTATTTCACAGGGAAAGGCGCCTTTCCACTCTGCGCTTAGGAGATAGAGCCCATCTCCTCCCGAGAGGCCCTGCTGAAAAGAAGCATGGTTTAAGAAATGGATTCAGTGCTGTGACTTTTCCCAGCGGATGCAGCAAGAGGGCAAAAGAGGACTACAGTGCCATGCCCCTCTGTAGCAGGGTGAACACCCACTCCTGCCCTGAAGGGCTTGAAATCAGCCCTGAAAGAGGGCTGCAGGGGTAAAAGCAGCCCTGGAGAGGGCTGCAGCTCTAAAAGCTGGGCTGATTGGGGAAGCGGCCACAGCTGGGCCACACCCCAATCAGGCCACAGCTGGCCTCTATAAAAAGGCTGGGAGCCAGGAGCTCAGCCCTCTCTCTCTGCGTTCAGGGAGAGAAGGGCCTGGCTGCAGGGAGCTTAACCAGGTATCTGAAGTGGAGCAGGGCTGGGGAAAGGCCAAGGGAGCCAGGGAGCTCTGGCCTAGGAAAGCCCCAGGCTGCAGGTCCAGGGTAAGGTCTATTAGGGACTGGATTGCAGGGGGCAGCCCACGGGTAGCCAGAGGCAGCACATCTGAACCCCTTTGCCTGTGATGAGTGGCTTATACACTACAGTCTGCCCCAGTGAGCAGGGGCTAGATGAGGAGTGGCAGTAGCCAAGACTGAGCCAAAGTACGGATAGTCGGTGGGGGTTCCCCTGGGAGGGGGAGACCCAGAGCTGTGAGGGGTTACTGCCAGAGGGCAGCAGCCCAGACAACAGGGCACCAGGTCTGGGAGGGACACGGGGGCCAAGTGGTAGCGGGACACCAGCCTGCAGAGGGCACTCCAATGGCTGGAGAGCTAATTTCTGAGATGACCAGCAGGAGGTGCCGCCAGGTGAGTCTGTGCTCGTTACACCCTCCTCTATTAGCATCAGATCACTCACAAGATATTTGCTTTCCTGATAAAAGGAAGAAAGGAGAGCAGCAGAATACAGACCCTGGACTTCAGAAAAGCAGACTTTGACTCCCTTAGGGAACTGATAGGCAGGATCCTCTGGGAGGCTAATATGAGGGGGAAAGGAGTCCAGGAGAGCTGGCTGTATTTTAAAGAAGCCTTATTGAGGGCACAGGAACAAACCATCCTGATGTGCAGAAAGAATAGCAAAGATGGCAGGCCACCAGCTTGGCTTAACAGAGAAATCTTCAGTGATCTTAAACACAAAAAGGAAGCTTACAAGAAGTGGAAACTTGGACAGATGACTAGGGAGGTGTATTTAAAAAAATGCTTGAGCATGCAGGGGTGTAATCAGGAAGGCTAAAGCACAATTGGAGTTGCAGCTAGCAAGGGATGTGAAGGGTAACAAGAAGGGTTTCTACAGGTATGTTAGCAACAAGAAGAAGGTCAGGGAAAGTGTGGGACCCTTACTGAATGGGGGAGGCAACCTAGTGACAGATGATGTGGAAAAAGCTGAAGTACTCAATGTTTTTTTTTTGCCTGGGTCTTCACGACAAGGCAGCACGGTATGGGGAGGAGGTGAGCAGCCCTCAGTGCTGGAAGAATCCCATGCACTGCTACAGGCAGGAGACCAACTGACTAAGCGGCAGTTCTGCAGAAAAGGACCTGGGGAACAGTGTGCCCTTGTTGCCAAGAAGGCTAACGGCATATTGGGCTACGTTAGTAGGAGCATTGCCAGTATATTGAGGGACGTGATTATTCCCCTATATTCAGCACTGGTGAGGCCATATCAGTAGTACTGTGTCCAGTTTTGGGCCCCCCACTACAGAAAGGATGTGGACAAATTGGAGAGAGTCCAGCGGAGGGCAATGAAAATTATTAGGGAGCTGGGACACATGAGTTACGAGGAGATGCTGAGGGAACTGGGCTTATTTAGTCTGCAGAAGAGAAGAATGAGGGAGGATTTGATAGCAGCCTTCAACTACCAGAAGGAAGGTTCCAAAGAGGATGAAGCTAGGCTGTTCTCAGTGGTACCAGATGACAGAACAAGGAGCAATGGTCTCAAGTTGCAGTGGGAGAGAAGGCCCAGTCCTTGGGTATGGCTGAGCCGTGCTCATACAGAACCCAGGTGGTGAGAGGACAAATCTGGCTATATCCTGCCTTTGCATTAGTGTAACAGAGCAGCCTCAGAGTTGCTCTAATTCACACTAGCTATTAATGGCTCTCTGTGGACTGTTATACTGGCTGGGGATCCTTTCCACCACACCTCCTCGGGCAGGTATGTCAGCCCTACACTATCAGGGATTCTCCTATACTTAGGGAAGCTCTCCCACCTGGATCTGCCCCTGGGCATTAACCAGATATTGTGCTTTCCCCAGAACTCCACCGGCAAGTTGGACAGAGTGCTGGCAACGCACCAGCTGCTCAGCTTTTCTTTGTAGCCCATCTGTGCAGCATGTAGGCAAAGAGCACCATCCCTGATCCCATGGACTATAAGGTGGATAGAAAGCTGGCTAGATCGTCGAGCTCAACGGGTAGTGATCAATGGTCCATGTCTAGTTGGCAGCCGATATCTACACAGGTTTTTAAATTGACTATTTTATATTTTTCAACACGGGGTAACTGGGTGGGGTTTAATGGCCTGTGCAGAGGTCAGACTAGATGATGGCTCCCTAATGTGTGGTCTTGGAAGCTATGATTCGACATAGATATCAGCCCCCATTTTCTAGAGCAGTTAGTGATTTGGGTGCCTAACAAGAGACACCTAGGAGCCTGATTTCAGAGGAATGTTGCTCTAAGGCAACTCCAGTTGGGCACCCAAAAAATTGCTCACTGTTGTGACAAACTCTGCCGTTCTATATAATGGGAATGCACAAGGCCCTTTCCAGTAGCTAGCACAGGCCAAGCAAAGAACAGAATCCCCATCACCTTTAGAGACATAAGAAGAAAATACAGAAACGCAGAATACCCAGAAGATAAAGACAAGGGGCGGAGGTTAAAACCAGCTAAAAGGAGTTAGGAACATGAGTCCAATGGAAAAAATCAATGTGATGTATGCTTCTAACTCCCTTGGGCACACCCAGAGTGCCTCATAGTGTTAGAGCTGGATCCATGGTTGTTTCCTCAGACGAGAAGTTTAAGCACTGGAAATGGTTAATTCCCTCTAGTCTAACACGGCTGCTACTCTGAAATCCCTCTAGTCTGGCTTTCCAGCCTGCTCATTACAGTTCCTTGTGAAAGGGCTACAGTCAAGCAGAGCACATGGCAGTGCTGGGGGTTGGTGTGGAGAGCTCTCCAGTCAGTATTCTGGCTGAGGTATCCCCTCCTGTGTAAACACACGGTGAATTATTGCCATAACTAAGGGGAATAAAATTACTGCTCCATAAATTCTTAGTAACTTTTCAATGTCCACAGAGCAACATTCTTCTGATTATTGTAGCAAGGTGGGAAGGCTTTTAAAGGAGGGGTGGGTGCCTGTCAGGCCCCTACAGTGAAAATTTCAGATCAGTCTAGGGGACTGAGACGCTTCCCTGTCATTCTTTTTAAATGAAGAGGTGTCTAAATCCCCCCGGCTTCTGTGACAAATCTCAACCCTAGCTCAATATTTACAGCATCTAAGTAAATGGCTTGATTTTCAAGAGTGCTGAGCATCCAGCAGCTCCCGGTGACAGTGACTTCAGCCCTTTAGAAAAGTAGACCACTGATTTGAGTGCCCATGTCTGGGGTTAAGAGCCTAACTTTTGGCAGCCACTTAAAAAAATTCTTGCCCTAGCCATACAAGTTGTGACATGAGGTTCTGCGATGCCACACTGCTCCTGGGCTAACAGGGGCACTACAGTGAAGGGTTTGTCAGTATTGTCATCCTGGACTCTGACTTCTAGGGTCCTCTCCTGCCAGGGCTGAACTTGCTTTGTCTGTGGTGTAGGCCCCAATCCCCAGGACTGCATTTGTGTGCCAAGGTAGGCAGACATGTGGGCAGAATTGGGGCCTATCTGTGGCCGATGGGTATAAAACTGTGCGGGGCTGACAACTAGCCAGCCCAGGGCACAACCTCAAAGTGATGTTAATTCACTGGGTGTGGATAACAAAGGGATGTTAAATAAGCTAGCAGGCACAAGCCCATTCACTTGTGTTGATAAAAGTCAAGAATAGATGTTAATTGTATTTACCTACATCCTGTTAGATGTATATCAGCAGTAACCAAATTAACCTGGAGTTGCTAAGGCTACGTCTACACTACCCGCCTGAATCGGTGGGTAGAAATCCATCTCTCGGGGATCGAATTATTGTGTCTCATCAGGACGCAACATTCGATCCCCCAAATTGACACTTGTACTCCACCAGCAGAGGTAGGAGTAAGCGCCGTCGACAGGGGAGCTGCGGAGGTCAATTTGCCGCCATCCTCACAGCGGGGTAAGTCGGCTCCGATACGTCGAATTCAGCTACGCTATTCGCGTAGCTGAATTTGCGTATCTTAAATCAACCCCCTCCCCCCCCGTAGTGAGGACGTTGCCAAATCCTTTTCATGTCTTATAACTCTATATTATCTTTACATTATGTATGCAACTATACTCAATTGTCGTTAGATCAAAAGGTACAAATTTAACATTTCAGTGTGAATTTACTTACTGAAGATAGGTTTGGTGATTGTGTGTACAAGATGGAAGCCTTAGGGCTGAAGCATTTACTCTTCAAAGCAAGTGCCATTGGAACTTTTCACAGACTCAAGTATCTGTTCTTCACCAGAGGAACAAACATGCTGTGAAGGGCTTTCTGGGAGAACACCAGTCTGCTTGCTCGCTGTACCAGAGAGCAATAAACACGGGTTCATGGGACTGATCCAACATCTCTGACCTGCTGAACTCTAACAGGGGGAGTTTTGAGCCATTGGACCAAGATCCCAAAAAGCCATTTTGGGACACCCTGACAGGTTCATGGAAGGACTCTGATAGACAGAATGTCTGCTAATTCTCCATATATCTCTGCTAACAACTGGGCTCATATCTGATTCACTGTAACATATTTTATCTGCTTTGACCTTTTAATGACTCATTTCTTTTTTTTAGTTAATGAATCTTTAGTTAGTTTACTAAGGATTGGCTACAGCGTTATTTTTGGTGTGTGATCTGAAAAATCCATTGACCTGGTAAGTGACTAGCCCTCTGGGCCTGGAAGAACCTAATGCGTGGTGAATTTGGTTTTAATAATAAAGTCCAGTTTGGCTGAGTGGAACAAAGGGGTGGGGATGCCTAAGGGGACTGCCTGTACTCTATGGTAAAACTAGTATAGTGGTCTAGATGTGAACTTTTGTTACTGGCCTGGTGAAATCTAATGATTGAATATACTACCAGTTTGAGGTGTCTGCTCTATTTTCTGACAGCCTGTCCTGAGTTTGGCATTCTCAGCTGTGAGTCCTTCCAGGCACAATGACAAACAGTTTATGAGATCTGTGCTGTAGAGCTCCCCTAGAGCCAGCCACAGCAGATCTGCTGGGCCCTCTTGCTGAGAGATATCCAGCATTCACCACTCCCACTGCAATCAACAGGAGATGCAGGGACTTAGCATTGGAAGAGGACAATGATCCATACAGAGGCAGGATGGTTTGGTCTATGGGGCATTGGACTGGGAATCAGGAGATCTGGGTTCCAATTCCGACTCTGCCACTGAGCTGCCGTGTGACCTTGGGCAAATCCCTGCATTGCTTGGTGCCTCAGTTTCCCCTCCCACCTGTTATCTTGTCTATTTTGATTGGAAGCACTCTAGGGTAGGGACTGCCTCAGGCTGTGCTTATGTACAGCGTCTAGTGCAATGGAATACTAATCTCCATAACACAAAGAATGAAGCCGTCTAGGATCAATCTGAAATTTAAAAAAACAAAGCACTACAACCAAGATGTTAAACTCTGAAAAATGGCTGCCTGTTACTAACAGCAGCTGCTTCTCAAAGACTTTGCACTGAGATTCCTTTTTAATGCACATTCACTGTGCAGGCAAAGCAGAGTAAGAAACCCAAGGGCCATATTTTCACAATACACCCTATGTGGCCATTTCTGAAGGGGACTTCCAACCTTTTGCGGGTAGAATGCCACCTTTCTAATTGCTGTCATATGTCTGAACTCCAAAGAGCCGCCTGGTGATTACGTGTGGCATGGATGACGCATTCATTAAGAAACTGATTTCATAAACTATAAAAACTTTATAGTTTTGTTCCAGCAGAGGCTTACAGAGGGAGTTTGCCTGGGAGCTGTCCGAGAGGAGGTACGCTAAGTGCTGCATTAGGGGGGCTGTGTTGGTGGGTATCTGAGTGTCTGCTGCTGGGACAGTTGGTCAGTTTGACCGTGTGCTTGATTGCTTGCTTGTTTGTTTGAAAAGTGTGAATTGGGAGTGCTTTGTTCCAGGTGGGCCTGACTGATATATAAGGGCAGTCAGCAGCGGCTAACAGAGGGAGTTCGCCTGGGGAGAGCTCACTGAGGCTTTCATCTGCAGGTTTCCCTGAGTAGTTCCTGTAACAGTTGAGGAAGCTCTTAAGAGGACGGTGATATGGAAGGTGAGCGATCAGCTGTTGTAACCTGCACAGGTTGTGCCATGTTTGTCTTTCTTCCACAGGACAGAAGCAACTTTGTCTGTACAAAGTGCAAGCTGGTCTCCATATTGGAAGAGAAGGTTCAAGGGCTGGAGAAACGAGTATCGACTCTGCGTTGCATAAGGGAAAATGAAGATTTCCTGGACAGACGTCAGGAGATGCTTCTACGGCCACAATGTTCTGAAGATTCAGAGCAGGCGCAGCAGGGACAGAAGGATTGTGAAGAGGTTTGGCAGCATGTGACCTCCAGAAGGAGAAAGAGAAGCGTCCATGCACCAGCAATGGAGATACAGGTGAGCAATCGTTTCCATGTTCTCTCTACAGGTACTAATGTGGAGAGTGGACTAGATGACCCATCTGAGGGAAGGGAGCAGAAGGAGACTCCATCGATTGGAAGGCAAAAGATGCACTGTCCTAGGGATGGGGGTTCCACGACCACCACTCCCAAGAGGAGGAGGAGGGTGGTGGTGGTCGGGGACTCCCTCCTCAGGGGGACTGAGTCATCTATCTGCCGACCCGACCAGGATAACCGAGAGGTCTGCTGCTTGCCAGGAGCTAGGATACACGATGTGACGGAGAGACTGTCAAGACTCATCAAGCCCTCGGATCGCTACCCCTTCCTGCTTCTCCACGTGGGCACCAATGATACTGCCAAGAATGACCTTGAGCGGATCACTGCAGACTACGTGGCTCTGGGAAGAAGGATAAAGGAGTTTGAGGCGCAAGTGGTGTTCTCATCCATCCTCCCTGTGCAGGGAAAAGGCCTGGGTAGAGACCGTCAAATTGTGGAAGTCAACGAATGGCTACGCAGGTGGTGTCTGAGAGAAGGCTTTGGATTCTTCGACCATGGGGTGGTGTTCCAAGAAGGAGGAGTGCTAGGCAGAGACGGGCTCCACCTAACTAAGAGAGGGAAGAGCGTCTTCACAAGCAGGCTGGCTAACCTAGTGAGGAGGGCTTTAAACTAGGTTCACCGGGGGAAGGAGACCAAAGCCCTGAGGTAAGTGGGGAAATGGGATCCTGGGAGGAAGCACAATCAGGAGAGCGCAAGAGGGGAGGACTCCTGGCTCATATTGAGAAAGAGGGACGATCAAGGAGTTATCTTAAGTGCCTATACACAAATGCAAGAAGCCTGGGAAAAAAGCAGGGAGAACTGGAAGTCCTGGCACAGTCAGGGAACTATGATGCGATTGGAATAACAGAGACTTGGTGGGATAACTCACATGACTGGAGTACTGTCATGAATGGATATAAACTGTTCAGGAAGGACAGACAGGGCAGAAAAGATGGGGGAGTTGCATTGTATGTAAGAGAGGAGTATGACTGCTCAGAGCTCCGGTATGAAACTGCAGAAAAACCAGAGTCTCTGGATAAAGTTGAGAAGTGTTAGCAACAAGGGTGATGTCGTGGTTGGAGTCTGCTATAGACCACCAGACCAGGGGGATGAGGTGGACGAGACTTTCTTCTGGCAACTAGCAAAAGTTGCTAGATCGCAGGCCCTGGTTCTCATGGGAGACTTTAATAACCCTGATATCTGCTGGGAGAGCAATACAGCGGTGAACAGACAATCCAGGAAGTTTTTGGAAAGTGTAGGGGACAACTTCCTAGTGTAAGTCCTGGAGGAACCAACTAGGGGCAGAGCTTTTCTTGACCTGCTGCTCACAAACAGGGAAGAATTAGTAGGGGAAGCAAAAGTGGATGGGAACCTGGGAGGCAGTGACCATGAGATGGTCAAGTTCAGGATCCTGACACAAGGAAGAAAGGAGAGCAGCAGAATACGGACCCTGGACTTCAGAAAAGCAGACTTTGACTCCCTCAGGGAACAGATGGGCAGGATCCCCTGGGAGAATAACATGAAGGGCAAAGGGGTCCAGGAGAGCTGGCTGTATTTTAAAGAATCCTTATTGCGGTTGCAGGAACAAACCATCCCAATGTGTAGAAAGAATAGTAAATATGGCAGGCGACCAGCTTGGCTAAACAGTGAAATCCTTGCTGATCTTAAACGCAAAAAAGAAGCTTACAAGAAGTGGAAGATTGGACAAATGACCAGGGAGGAATATAAAAATATTGCTCAGGCATGCAGGAGTGAAATCAGGAAGGCCAAATCACACTTGGAGTTGCAGCTAGCAAGAGATGTTAAGAGTAACAAGAAGGGTTTCTTCAGGTATGTTAGCAACAAGAAGAAAGTCAAGGAAAGTGTGGGCCCCTTACTTAATGAGGGAGGCAACCTAGTGACCGAGGATGTGGAAAAAGCTAATGTACTCAATAGAGGGTCCTGTGGCACCTTTGAGACTAACAGAAGTATTGGGAGCATAAGCTTTTCTTCAGATGCAGTGAGGTTCTTACCCACGAAAGCTTATGCTCCCAATACTTCTGTTAGTCTCAAAGGTGCCACAGGACCCTCTGTTGCTTTTTACAGATTCAGACTAACACGGCTACCCCTCTGATACAATGTACTCAATGCTTTTTTTGCCTCTGTCTTCACGAACAAGGTCAGCTCCCAGACTGCTGCACTGGGCAGCACAATATGGGGAGAAGGTGACCAGCCCTCTGTGGAGAAAGAAGTGGTTCGGGACTACTTAGAAAAACTCGACGTGCACAAGTCCATGGGGCCAGATGCGCTGCATCCGAGGGTGCTAAAGGAGTTGGCGGATGAGATTGCAGAGCCATTAGCCATTATTTTTGAAAACTCATGGCGATCGGGGGAGGTCCCAGATGACTGGAAAAAGGCTAATGTAGTGCCCATCTTTAAAAAAGGGAAGAAGGAGGATCCGGGGAACTACAGGCCAGTCAGCCTCATCTCAGTCCCTGGAAAAATCATGGAGCAGGTCCTCAAGGAATCAATTATGAAACACTTAGAGGAGAGAAAAGTGATCAGGAGCAGTCAGCATGGATTCATGAAGGGGAAGTCGTGCCTGACTAACCTAATTGCCTTCTATGATGAGATAACTGGGTCTGTGGATGAGGGGAAAGCAGTGGATGTGTTATTCCTTGACTTTAGCAAAGCTTTTGATACGGTCTCCCACAGTATTCTTGCCGCCAAGTTAAAGAAGTATGGGCTGGATGAATGGACTGTAAGGTGGATAGAAAGCTGGCTAGATCATCGGGCTCAACGGGTGGTGATCAATGGCTCCATGTCTAGTTGGCAGCCGGTTTCAAGCGGAGTGCCCCAAAGGTCGGTCCTGGGGCTGGTTTTGTTTAATATCTTTATTAATGATCTGGAGGATGGTGTGGACTGCACTCTCTGCAAGTTTGCAGATGATGCTAAACTAGGAGGCGTGGTAGATACACTAGAGGGTAGGGATCGGATACAGAGGGACCTAGACAAATTAGAGGATTGGGCCAAAAAAAACCTGATGAGGTTCAACAAGGACAAGTGCAGAGTCCTGCACTTAGGACGGAAGAATCCCATGCACTGCTACAGACTAGGGACCGAATGGCTAGGTAGCAGTTCTGCAGAAAAGGACCTAGGGGTCACAGTGGACGAGAAGCTGGATATGAGTCAACAGTGTGCTCTTGTTGCCAAGAAGGCTAACGGCATTTTGGGCTGTATAAGTAGGGGCATTGCCAGCAGATCGAGGAACGTGATCGTTCCCCTTTATTCAACATTGGTGAGGCCTCATCTGGAATACTGTGTCCAGTTTTGGGCCCCACACTACAACAAGGATGTGGAAAAATTGGAAAGAGTCCAGCGGAGGGCAACAAAAATGATTAGGGGGCTGGAGCACATGAGTTACGAGGAGATGCTGAGGGAACTGGGCATCTTTAGTCTCCAGAAGAGAAGAATGAGGGGGGATTTGATAGCAGCCTTCAACTACCTGAAGGGGGGTTCCAAAGAGGATGGAGCTCGGCTGTTCTCAGTGGTGGCAGATGACAGAACAAGGAGCAATGGTCTCAAGTTGGAGTGGGGGAGGTCCAGGTTGGATATTAGGAAACATTATTTCACTAGGAGGGTGGTGAAGCATTGGAATGCATTACCTAGGGAGGTGGTGGAGTCTCCTTCCTTGGAGATTTTTAAGGCCCGGCTTGACAAAGCCCTGGCTGGGATGATTTAGTTGGGAATTGGTCCTGCTTTGAGCAGGGAGTTGGACTAGATGACCTCTTGAGGTCCCTTCCAACCCTGATATTCTATGATTCTAAAAACAAACACAGGAAAAGGGATAAAAACAACAAACAAAACTAAAACAATGATGAGAAAAATTCCCAATTAAACCCAGGAACAATTACCCGCCCCCACCCCAAAACCGAAAAACAGACCACAAACAAACAAAACATCCAGGAAAAATGATCAAACGGGAACCACTCAGACAAACACATTTCAGACATCAATTGCTCAGGCAATACAAACTATCCATTGAAGCTAAGTATGCCATGGCAAGCAGTGTGATTAGGAATCAGAGGACCTCTTCCACTACAATTAGAACTAGGGCTATCAATTAATCGCAGTTAACTCACGTGATTAACTCAAAAAATTAACTGCGATTAAAAAAATTAATTGAGATTAATCACACTGTTAAAGAATAGAATACCAATTGAAATTGATTAAATATTTTCGGATGTTTTTCTACATTTTCAAATATATTGATTTCTATTACAACACAGAATACAAAGTGTACAGTACTCACTTTATATTATTATCTTTGATTACAAATATTCACACTGTAAAAATGATAAACAAATGTGATACAGCATGGCCAGAGGGCAGCAGGAGAGGGTTAGAAGGGAGCCTTATTCCCTGTAGAGGAAAGAAAGTTTGCTATAGATTAATTAAAGCACATGAAGCCAATTAAAGCACCTGAAGCCAGTCACCTGATTAAAAACCCCCTGCTTCAATCAGACAGGGGAAGGAGTTGAAGCAGAGTGGATTGGTGTTGGAGCAGTGCTGTGGTGGGTTAAGACCAAGACCCTAGATGAAGGGACACCTGGCTTGTACAGAGGGAGGGCAGGATAGGGAAATAGCCCAGGGGAAGGAACCACTAGTTCAAGTGGTTTACCACTATCCCTAGGGCCCCTGGGCTGGGACCTGGAGTAGAGGGCGGGCCCGGGTCCCTCCCTCTCCACTCCCCTCCTCTAGGACACTAGTGGGGCAGTTAATATCCCAGTACAGGGGCAAGAAACGGTGCCCTGAACCTCCTCCCCCCCCACAAGAAGTGAGAGTGTGAGACCCATCATAGTAGTGCTGGCAATTTGCCACACAAAATAAATAGTATTCTTCAATTCACCTCATACAAGTACTGTAGTGCAATCTCTTTATTGTGAAAGTGTAACTTATAGATGTAGATTTTTGTTGTTGTTGTTGTTACATAACTGCACTCAAAAACAAAACAATTTAAAACTTTAGAGCCTACAAGTTCACTCAGTCCTACTTCTTGTTCAGCCAATTGCTAAGACAAACAAGTTTGTTTACTTTAACAGGAGATACTGCTGACTGCATCTTATTTACAATGTCACCTGAAAGTGAGAACAGGTGTTTGCATGGCACTTTTGTAGCTGGTGTTGCAAGGTATTTACATGCCAGATATGCTAAACATTCATATGTCCCTTCATGCTTCGGCCACCATTCCAGAGGATCTGCTTCCATGCTGATGATGCTCGTTAAAAAAAATAATGTGTTAATTAAATTTGTGACTGAACTCCTTGGGAGAGAATTGTATATCTCCTGCTCTGTTTTACCCGCATTCTGCCATATATTTCACGTTATAGCAGTCTTGGATGATGACCCAGCACATGTTTGTTTTAAGAACACTTTCACAGCAGATTGGACAAAACACAAAGAAGGTACCAATGTGAGATTTCTTAGGATAGATACAGCACTCGACCCTAGGTTTAAGAATCTGAAGTGACTTCCAAAATCTGAGAGGGATGAGGTGTGAAGAATGCTTTCAGATGTCTTAAAAGAGCAACACTCCGGTGTGGAAACTACAGAACCTGAACCGCTAAAAAAAGAAAATCAACCTTCTGGTGGTGACATCTGACTCAGATGATGAAAATTAACATGCGTCGGTCTGCTCTGCTTTGGCTCGTTATCGAGCACAACCCATCATCATCACGGATGCATGTCTTCTGGAATGGTGGTTGAAGCATGAAGGTACATCTGAATCTTTACCGCATCTGGCACGTAAATATCTTGCCATGCCGGCTACAATGCCATGCGAACGCCTGTTCTCACTTTCAGGTGACACTGTAAACAAGACGTGAGCAGCATTATCTCCTGCAAATTGTAACCAAACTTGTTTGTCTGAGCGATTTGTCTGAAGTAGGACTGAGTAGACTTGTAGGTTCTAAAGTTTTACATTGTTTTATTTTTGAGTGCAGTTATTTTTTTGTACATAATTCTACATTTGTAAGTTCAGCTTTCATTAAAAAGAGATTGCACTACAATACTTGTATTAGGTGACTTGAAATATACTATTTCTTTTATCAGGGGGTAGCCGTGTTAGTCTGTATCTACAAAAACAACAAGGAGTCTGGTGGCACCTTAAAGACTAACAGATTTATTTGGGCATACGCTTTCATGGGTAAAAACCTCACTTCTTCAGATGCATCTTACTTTCACTCTATGCATCTGAAGAAGTGAGGTTTTTACCCACGAAAGTTTATGCCCAAATAAATCTGTTAGTCTTTAAGATGCTACCAGACTCCTTACTATTTCTTTTGTTTTTTCCAGGGCAAATATTTATAATAAAAAATAAATATAAAGTGAGCACTGTACACTTTGTATTCTGTGTTGTAATTGAAATTAATATATTTGAAAATGTAGAAAACATCCAAAATATTTAAATAAATGGTGTTCTATTATTGTTTAACAGTGCGATTAATTACAATTAATTTTTTAAATCGCTTGACAGCCCTAATTAGAACCACCGTCTTTATCTGGAAAAAAATCACATTGCTACAAATGCATGGATGCCAATAAACGGCTTTACTGGTTCCAGATGATCCCTTGGAGTGTCCTGGCCAACAGCTTTAAAGCTATAAATAGGATGGTCCCGAGCTCCATCTGGGAGTGCAAACAAACAACTCAACCCAGTCCTTGGGGGGAGCATTGTAGATTATCCGCCAGCACCAGGAGCTGAGGAAAGGGGGATAAAAGGGAGTATCATTTCCAGACCCACGGAGCTACCATGTTTCAGCAAAACCTGGTCCTGATTTTACATGGCCTAATGGATAGAGCATTGAACTGGGACTCAAGAGACCTGTTTCTTCCCCCTCCCACCTCTGCCACTGACCTGCTGGGTGAGCATAGGCAAGTCACCGTTCCCCTCTCTGCCTCAGTTTCCCCATCAGTAAAATGGGGCTAGTGATGCTGTCCTCCTTTGTACAGCACTTTGAGAACTATGGCTGTCAGAGCTAGGTATTACTGGCATCCTATTGCCACCATTCTTCCCACTGACTAATAACATGCCCTGCACTGAGCACAACAGGGAAGGAGGAAGGGTGGCAGAATAGAGCCCGCCCCTTCATTAGTCTTCAATCGCAGGGAATCCAGAGCTAAGCTGTGCATCAGGCCATCCCCTCTGAAATACAGACCCAGCCCACTGCGAGGTAGGAATTCTAGTCAACTTTACTGAGAAGGGTCCATTAACAGCAATGGTACCATTTCAGATATTTCTCAAGGGGGAGGGATTTGGTCTCTGCCCCCCTGCAGGGACTCTGTTCTGTCTTCCCCCCCGCCCCTGCACCTCACAGGGACTTGGGTCTCCCTCAGCCAGCAAGTCTCCCCACTCTCTTACCCACACAGTGCATGAGCCAGTTCTGCCAGATGTTGAGTTCTGGGCAGCCTCCCCTATGCTCCACCGCACAGGAACAGACTCCCCATGCACCAGGTCACAATGCCATTTGGCCCAGCCTCACCTCTGTCTGGAAGGAGGGACAGCCAGGTCAAATCTGAGTGGCGTTGTGCCCACACAGCCAGAGCGACGCTCTGGACTTAGTACGGGACCACTGCTTACAAGTGGTTGGGCCACGGCCACCCCCAGCTCCATGGCCTGTGGAAGTATGAGCAAGTGAATCACCTCCCCCTAATTGGTGCCATTGATTAATGGGAACTGAGTCTCCAAATGCCTATTGAAATCTCCCCTTAATGACATAGTCAATACCATACCAAGCAAAATGACAGCTGCACATGGCCAGTACCTGTGGCAAGGGACATAGACGGGGCAGGTCGGATTTGGAGTGCTAAGGCCCTGATCCAGCAGTCTAATCCCTGTGGGCAGACCTGTCAGTCCAGGGGACTCCGCACAGGCAAAACGGTCTGCCCAGGCCTGTCAAGTGCAGGGTCCAGCCTATTTTCGGGTGTCCACTTGAGACATCTCGGGTGAAATCCTAGCCCCCATTTGAAAGCAATGGCAAAACCCCCATTGACTTCAGTGGAGCCCTTGTGCCTAATTTTAAGAGGGGGAGGATCCACAGCTCCGACTTAAGTCAACAGGAACATCAGGTCCTTGGTACCTCTGCCATTAAGGCAGCAGGTGTCCCAGCTTGGCACACTGCAGGTGAAAAGTTGGCAGCTTGTCTACACAAGCATTACTGCTCCATGCTGCTGGGACCAATGGCAGGCTGGGCTTTGGCCGTATGCTCTCAGAGCTGTCCTTCAGGGACCCTCACCTAAGCACCACACGAATATACAAAACAAAGTCTCTAGTGCACGAGCGAGGCTGGACTGTGCATAGAAAGCTGACCAAATACTCCATGTTTCAAGGAGCACAGCTCACCAAATGCTCCTCCGTGCAGCACGGAGAGACAGAATGCAATTGCACAGCTCCAGCAGATGGCTACTCGTGCCACACCCAGAGCTGGCAGGCAGAGGTCTTTATGCTAATGAAAGGCTAAGCTTTCCTTTCAAGTTACACCCAGTCAGAGGGCCCCTTCAACACACTCCTTTCTTCCTTTTAGTGCACTCTAGCTCCTTTAAGCTGTCCTGGTTTGTTTGCTGCCAAGCCAAACACCACTGAAACGTGAATTTTTTAGTGTAGGATTTAGCTCTTGATTCACGCATTAATAGAAATCAAGGACCACACCTTTGCTTACTCTGCTTGAAATTCAGACCTAGGTTCATGTGCCATCAGAATATAAATTAGTACTGCACACATTATTCTCAGAAGCCCTGATTTCTATAGCAGAGGGTTGAATCCCTTATTTCCAGAATAAGAATTCTAGAAATAATATCAACTGGAGAGCCGGGCATGGGGATTGGCAGGGACAAACATCCACATGAAATAATGGAAGTCCAGAGTTTCTCAATGTGCCACTATGTGTAAGATGCAATTTACAATTCTTCACTATTGCTTCCTCCCACCCCCACGCCAAGTTATTTTCTGTGGAATGTAGTCCCAATGTCTCTTGGCTGAATCATGCTGACAAACAATGCCATAAGGCTCTGGTGTGCTTCTCATGTTTTGAACAGCCAGTATGTTACCACTATTCTTAGTAACATCACTATTTTATCCCCTAGAGAATACCACTAACAGTATGTCCCATGACATCCAGTAGTAATGGCAGCTAAGAGCAACCATCCTCAAGACAGATCCAAGGGTTTTTCACTTCAGAGCAGCAGCGTGGATAGGACACTGGGTGTCAGGAGACTTTGGTTCTATTTCCAGCTCTACTGGTGATTGGCTGTGGGACTGTGGGCAAGTCACTTTCCCCCTCTATGCCTCAGTTTCCCCTCCCACCTTTTGTCTACTTAGATTTCTAGATGTCTTTTTAGAAGCTCTTTGGGGCAGGGAATGTCTATTACTAGGTACAGCAACAAGCACCTGGAGTCCTGATCTGAGTCACATCTCTGGTGCTACCATAATACACAGAGTTAATCATTCATTTATATATTTGTTCAAATTTATAAGGAGTATCTACACCACCACACTATCCTCTGGGCACCTCTTCTGTGAATGAAACTGCCAACATACAGGGACTGCTAGTAAATACCCACTACACTTCTCTGGCTGTTGAGGCCAGCTATACTCTTTACTATGTAGTTCATTTATATATTCAATCATACCAAACCAAGAAACCTGGACCTTTACTTCAACTCAAAGAATCCACTACCCCCAAAAATGTCTTATGTACAGATTGAAGTGGAGATTTCACACAGGTAAAGAGGGGTATTTAACATGAGTCTCAGGATTAGTCACCACTTTGTAGTGTAATTCTCTTCAACACCCCAAGTGAATTGGTATCTGAATTTACACTGAATTGTCTCTGTTAGTTCCTCAGAACACAGCTATCATTAAAACACACATGCCTGGTAAGTAGCTTCTCCACAATCACTCATTCTTTTATTAAATGGAGTCACCAAATGTACACGGTGACAGATTCTAGGCTTGCAGCACAGGAGACCATAGCCTGCCCCAGCCATCTCTCCTCTTATGTATGGATCACAACAAAGGTCATATTTACAAATGGGAATAAGTCCAGTATTACCAACTCCAAGCCCTGAAAAATTCTATATGAGGGTCCAAAGGAGTCATGAAATTGTCTTAAAAATCATGAGATTTAAAAGAAAGAAAATCAATAAAATTTGCCTTTTGGTGTTCTCATTTTCACACTTTTCTCTGGTGGTATGGAGGGCAAGAGGTGTACGTAGAAAAGAGCAGTATGCTGGGAGTCTCACAGGATCACATGATGCTAGGAGCTGGGGCTGGAAGAAAAATGCTAGCTCCCAGGAGTTCGACAAAAGGGGGAAAGGACAAGTCTGTGCTCAGACACTTACCTCACTCCTCCACTGATCTCTGGGAAGTGAACAGTAGGGACTCCCTAGCTTTGATTCGCTCCTGCCCAGCACCTTGTGTTGCAATTTACACCAGCGCACAGTCTGAACACTCCACTCACTCCCCCTGGCAGGAGCATTTTACACCCACTGTGCACAGGGCTCAGGGGCTGCACGTGGCAGTCGGGAAGCTGGCCCCAAGGGGCTAAACTCACACAGATGCCAGTTCCCTAACAGAAAAGCTGGCCCCTGCATTCTTTCCTGCTGCAATGCTGGGTTAGTGAACCAAATACAGCTGTCCAGGATTCACATGCACACCGTGTATTTGCATTTTCACTCTCCTGTGCTTTGGCTCGCTGAAGTGGGATGGAAACTGCATGACAGCCCCTGCCCTGGGGCCCCCACGCTGCCAATGACACAAAACAAGGGTCTTTTTGGCAGGCAGATGGCCACCAGCTGCACTACTGGCAATGTAACTGGCAATTGTGCACAGAGCTTCAGCTGCTCTAACTCCACGGAGCCCCATTGACTTCAAGGGACCAGCAGCTGAGGAGCTAGCCCAGTCCATGCTGAGTGCTCTCCACCATGGGAATGCTGAGGTTGCTTCACTGAGCAGGGCAGGCAGAGGCAGCTTTCTGCTAACCAACCAGGAGCCTGGGTTTGCAGCTGCACTTGAAGGGCAGCATCTATAGGACTGGTATCAGTGCACACTTCTCAGGCGACTTGTCCTTTCACCAGAGCTCTGGAAAACAGCTCATCCCGTCAGATTAGGTCGGGGGTCTCCCAGTGCAGTGTTTATCCCACCAAGACATCATTGATCACCTGTCACTTGCCCTCACTGCTTCTTTCAAATAGCAGAGAACGGATAATGGATTCAGCCCCCCAGCAGGAGATGCTGCTGCACTGCAAGTGGAAATGTCAGCACCCCCCACAAGCCAGGACTGCTGCTAATTGGTGTGGGGCAATAACAGAGAGACATGAGGGAAGGGGAGGAGCTCACCAAAGCCCAGGAGTTAGATGTGCCTAGGTAGTGGCGGAGAGCGAGATGTGCAAAACTCATACATATGCAAAAAAACTGACCAGCAAATAATATATATAGTCAATTCCTTACTGCGTTATAGACCTATTTTCCTTGCTAAGCCCGAAACTCCCTCGCCCATGTTTATCGCAAGAGAAACACTGGATTATTAGAGCTGCTCAGGATTTTTCCCCCCATGTGACATCTTGACAAAAATAACAAAATGATCAATTTTGACAAGTTTCCTACAGAGGCTTTTGGGGGATTTGGTTTCAGTGAAAAGTTTGGCCCAACCAGCTGAAATTCCAGCTTTAGGTTGCTAAAAATCAAAACGTTTTTTCAAGACATTTTTGGTCACCAAAAGCTGAACATTTTTCAGCAACAACCGGGTGGGGGGGTATGGCAGGGAGGGAATGACTTGAAAACAGCCATTTCCTGTGGAACTGTCGCTTGGGATGAAAAAGCCTTTTTTCACTGAAAAAACATTTAAAAGAGTCCCTTCCCACCAGTACTAGTGATTACATAGCAGTGACCCATTTAGCCAGGCAAGCAGTCTGCTCCCAGGCTACCACCAATACCCTTTAGTCGCCTGGGGCTACATTCTGGAAATTGCTGTGATGCCTGCCCGATTGCAGACAGTTTTTCATCCCATTAAGCATGCAATTATACCAGTATATATTTAACTCTTCCATCCCTCAGGATGAGTGTTTGTGACTCCAGGTTTCTTTAAGGAGGGATGGGAATGGAATATATGTCGCTGAGTCTGGTCCATCCCCTCTGCTCCATCAGCAAAAGCACCTCTCTCTTCCCCAGCCTGCCCCATCCCTTCATTGAGGGTCCAAGTCCCTGCCCCTACCCCTGGCAGACTGGCTGACATCTCCATGGTATGCTGAGTTCCATGCCAGCTCCCGCAGGCATCAGCTCCTGATCTCCACTCCCAGCTCCTTCCCAGGCCAAGGGAATGCTCAGGGCCCAACAGCTGAGGAAGGCAGGTCACGAGAGAGGGCAGGCCAAGGAAAGAGGCTTCTCATCAGGATGGTGGCAGGTCAGGTTAAGGCTCACTGGTCCTAGGAGTCCCAAACTGTCCCCTTCCCTGCAGCCAGCATCTCTCCCTCTTCCCTAGATCAGCACCTCTCCAATTGCACCTGGCCGATTATGCAACACTGTGCGTGGGCAAAAATTCCTTCCTGATCCCTGCAGCAACCAGCTTGCCCTGCAGCGGTCGATTTGATTGTCCTTATTGTAGCAGGCTTAGCCATATAACATTTCCAGCAAGTAACTCTTCAGGGTATGAAAGCTACTAACCAACACTAGGGGAGCCCCAAAACACTGCCTGGGCCAGCTCATCAGCAAGTATAACGCCACAGAAAGCAAGGGCCTAAACAGGAAGATAAAAATCAGACAAATCAGGTGTGTGTCGTGGATGATTAGAAAAATATGGTGCTCATGCACAACATTTAATAGGAGTTCATTCACAAGCAACAATGGCAACTGGTTCCGTAGGTCTTCCCAACCTTCTAGCTGCCAATGACTTCTAACATAGGACAGCTCTGCTAATGGCCCATATTCACAGGGAAAGGAATCAGGAGGAGAGGACGAGGAGTCATAGCCCAGATTCTCAAAGATGTTTAGGCGCTTAACTCCCATTGATTTCAACTCAGCTTCCATCTACAACACAGAGGCCTCAAGACAAGTAAATTCCTCCTTAAGCTTCCCAGGGTTAAGCACTCACACACATATAGAGCATCCAAATTCAGCAACTACCTGGCACTTCCAATTTATTTTGTTTTAAAGTTTTAAAAAGTTAAAAATATAACCACAAAACCCCCGACTGGGACAAAGCAAGGGCAGCAACCCAAGTAGAGGGCCAAATACCCAATTCTGGCTGGCCTTTTAGCATGCCTGTATAATTGACCCAGCTCAGGACAGCAGCAGGACCTCTACCTTGAACCTCCAGAACTAACAGCATGAGCATCTGCTGCTTCAGCTACAGAGCTTGCTGTGGTAGCTAGTAGCGGTGGTAGACTCAGAAATCTCCTACCTGCACCAGCCAATAGTCTGGGATAAAGACCCACCCACTCAGTGTGGACTATACATATATTTGCATGAGCAACTAATGGCAACTCAAAGTGTGCATACCACTCCCATCTTGGTCACCCGACCAGCTACTTGCATATGTAAAGATGGTGGCAGGATAACCGGCAGTGTTTCCCCCAGGAATTGAAATTAGGGGGGCGGTGTTGGAATGTTCAGGGGGGGATGAAGGTTGAGACTGTGAGGGCAAAGGTGGGCTATATGGCACCATTGTAAATGAAAAATGTTTCATGACCATTGTGACATTGTGCAGTCTATATGGTTTTATAAAAACATGATAATAAGTGAATATAATGTAACTGGGATAGTTTTAGAAAAATATGGTAATAAGTGAATATAACGTAACTGAGATATGCTTCATGCAAAAGGTCTCTTGTCAGGTATCATTACAAAGCTTATAATCTACTGAGTATGATCATCCAATTTGTATAAATGTACCACTCTTGTATCTAAAACTAGAAATATAAAATATAACTCTGAGGGCCTATTGTAATTATGTAAAGTGTGGGCCATTAATGATGGTTTGGAATCTTGATGACTCCCATTAACAAGGACCATTATCCGCAGATGGCTGTTTTTACCTGTGAGTCTTCCTGTATATGTGTGTGCTGGCAAGTGGGCAATGAAGTCTTGCAGTGACATGTGATCATGTCACCTGAACTGGAATCCATCTTTAACCTGGTGCTTTTCCAGTGAGGGGGGGTGGAAACCAAGAGGGACAAAGGGTTCCTGCCTTATGCAAAAGATATATAAAGGGGTGGAACAGAACAAAGGGGAGAGAGGAGCCATCATGAAGAATCCCCTAGCTATCACCTGAGCTGGAACAAGAGCTGTACCAGGGGAAAGAATTGTGCCCAGGCCTGGAAGGTGTCCAGTCTGAGAAAAACTTATTGAAGCATCTCTGAGGGTGAGATTATCTGTATTTAGTTTGATTAGACATAGATTTGCGCATTTTATTTTATTTTGCTTGGTGACTTACTTTGTTCTGTCTGTTACTACTTGGAACCACTTAAATCCTATTTTCTGTATTTAATAAAATCACTTTTTATTTAGTAATTTACTCAGAGTATGTATTAATACCTGGGGGAGCAAACAACTGTGCATATCTCTCTATCAGTGTTATAGAGGGCGAACAATTTATGAGTTTGCCCTGCATAAGCTTTATGCAGGGTAAAACGGATTTATCTGGGTTTAGACCCCATTGGGAGTTGGACATCTGAGTGCTAAAGACAAGCACACTTCTGTGAGCTGTTTTCAGGTAAACTTGCAGCTCTGGGACAAGTGATTCAGACCCTGGGTCTTTGTTGGAGCAGACGGGAGTGTCTGGCTCAGCAAGACAGGGTGCTGGAGTCCTGAGCTGGCAGGGAAAACAGGAGCAGGGGTAGTCTTAGTACATCGGGTGGCAGCTCCCAAGGAGGTTTCTGTGATCCAACCTGTCATAACCATTTTATTAGATTTAACTCATGTTTTAAAATCATCACAAAAATTAAAGTTGGCTACTCAAACCTGCTACGAAGCACTACATCTACATCTGTCTTGGTTTCTTGTAGTAATTTTGCACTCTTTGGTGTCTTCTTGTGTGTCCGTTACTTCCAGTCCTTCATGATATGTTCACGATCAGGCAGAAGGTGACTTCTTTCAGAACACAAAATTCTATTCAATGAGGAAGAAGTGTGCTCAACTGTAGATGTTGTTACTGGCAGTAGCAAGAGATGGATTCCTACTTCTTTCATCCCAGGAAACATAGCACAAAGATTGGGTTGAACCACTAGTGATAAGAAAGAAGTTGAAGTTAAATCTTCATTCGTTCGTCGTATGATATTCCACTCTGTGTTCAAAATTCTCTATTCTGCCCTGATCACATAGCAGCCCTATTGCTGGTAGTGCCTCACTCCATTCAACTGTAGGTGTTTTATAAGACAGGCATCTGTAAAAGCTATGTGGAGGTTGAGTAAAACCCAGAAATCGCTATAGTAGATTTGTAAGAATCGAGTCTGTGTACTTTTTCAGCTGGCTTAACAAGCACTTCTTGTCCTCTTCACTTAAGGAGTCAATATAAGTACCTTCATTAGTCAACGTCTTTGCCTCTTCTGGTACATTTTCAATGGATATCTCTGAGTGATCCAAGGGGAATTTCTATTGCTGGACAAAGATCTACTACTGTTGAAGCAGATGCCTGGGATGACAATGTTTAATGACCCAAGTGGTTTCAACAGTAGACTTACAAGAGAGACTCACAATAGTCTTCTCTGACCTTAGTAACAAAAGTAATCCACCAGCCTCACTACTTAGATCTGTCCTATCTTGGTGGATACTTTCCAAAGCCAGTAATAACAGTTGCAGTAATTTTAAGACAACAGCCAAGAAACGCTCATGAGAAAGCGCATATTTTCCCAGGTTAGACTAATTTGAACTTCAATTCCAGTGTATCTTCTATTTGTTTCCAAGATGTTCAGTCCTTTTGGACTCTTGCTGAAAAAAAGAGTATAAAAAAGCCATTAAATTTGTGGCTTTTTAATGTCTTTTTAAGATTCTGCAGCTTGTACTAGCACTAGCTAGAGTACGTTGCCTCTGTAGTGTGTATAGGAGAGATTAGGGTTACACTTTTCTCTGAGCAAAGCTTGTACTTCACCATGTCTTCCAGAGAAGTTTGTAATTCCATCAAATGCACAAGCAGCCATCTGTCTGGGGTTCAATTTACAAGCATTTAACTCTTCTAAGATGTCACAGATACAGCTGATGTGTCTTCCATAACCTGAACATCTAGAATGCATCTACTGGCCTATCAAGGACATCAAGCTAACATATGCAATGACTTAATACTTGATGCCTATTTGCATTGGTGCTTCATCAGCCATGTATGCACATATTTTGAATATGGTGAGAGAGTTCTTCACTTTTTCAACTGCTGAGTCTTTCATTGTCACACCGCATGCTTCTAGAGCAGGGGTCGGCAACCTTTCAGAAGTGGTGTGCCGAGTCTTCATTTATTCACTCTAATTTAAGGTTTCGCGTGCCAGTAATACATTTTAATGTTTTTAGAAGATCTATTTCTATAAGTCTATAATATATAACTAAACTATTGTTGTATGTAAAGTAAATAAGGTTTTAAAAATGTCTAAGAAGCTTCATTTAAAGTTAAATTAAAATGCAGAGCTCTCCGGACCGGTGGCGAGGACCCAGGCAGTGTGAGTGCCACTGAAAATCAGCTTGTGTGCCGCCTTTGGCACGCGTGCCATAGGTTGCCTACCCCTGTTCTAGGGTGACCAGACAGCAAATGTGAAAAATCAGGACAGGGAGAGGGGGGTAATAGCAGACTATATAAGCAAAAGACCCAAAAATCGGGACTGTCCCTATAAAATCGGGACATCTGGTCACCCTACCCTGTCCTAGAGAGTCAGCTGAGTTTTTTTCAGAAAGATAGCGAGCATTTGTCAGTCTTGTTTGAAACCAGTGTCCAACTTCAGGATTAATAAGAGACAATGCACTTAACATTGGCCTCCAGTTTGTAGTGTGTGGTATTTCTTACTTAAATAGAAAGTATGGTGCAACAGCCATGTTGGTTCACATAAACTAAGTTGTGTCTCCAGCATTTTTAACAGCCTCATTAAGTTCTTCTAAAATTGGCTTTGACAGTGACTAGCTTATAAGGCTTTCTGCATGTTGATGCAGTCCAGAGGCATGGTGTTTTGCAGCCTTTTCATATAGGTTGTCAGTATTGGCTTAGCTGATCAGTCTGGCAAACCAAGCTCCTCCACTTTTACTTTTACATGATATGCCCACATCTTGAATACTGCATGCAGTTCTAGTCACCCCATCTCAAAAAAGATATATTGGAATTGAAAAAGGTACAGAGAAAGGCAACAAAAATGATTTTCAGCTTGGAAAAGAGACGACTAAGAGGGGATATGATAGAGGCTTATAAAATCTTGACTGGTGTGGAGAAAATGAATAAGGAAGTGTCATTTATCCCTTCACTTAACACAAGAACCAGGAGTCACCCAATGAAATTAACAGGCAGTAAGTTTAAAACAAACAAAAGGAAGTATTTCATCACACAGCGCACAGTCACCCGTGGAACTTTTTGCCAGGGATGTTGTGAAGGCCCAAATTATAACAGGGTTCAAAAAAGAACTAGATAAGTTCATAGAGGTTAGGTCCATCAATTGCTATTAGCCAGGATGGGCAGGGTTGCAACACCATGCTCTGCGTGTCCCTAGCCTCTGTTTGTCAGAAGCTGGGAGTGGATGACAGGGGATGGATCACTGGATGATTCCCTGTTCTGTTCATTACCTCTGAAGCACCTGGAATAGTCACTGTCAGAAGACAGGATGATGGGATAGATCGACCATTGGTCTGACCGAATATGGCCATTCTTACATAAAAATAATTATAATAAAAAAGTTTAGTACAAAAACTCCCCAAGATAATGACCTCTTGAGATAGCGATGATGTAAGATAATGACCTTGGCAAATAATGCATTTTAAATGTTTCCCAGTCACAAATCTAACATTCTGTAGTGAAGTCACTAAAGCATAGTCCAATGCTCTGGCTGCTGTTGTTTGTCATGCCACCGTTCATTCTACTGCTCTGTCCCCAATGGCCGTGCACTGTCATCTTCTTCTGCCACCCTCCACTGTAGGGTGACCAGATATCCCGATTTTGGGGTCTTTTTTTTTAATATAGGCTCCTATTACCCCTACCCCCATCCCGATTTTTCACACTTGCTGTCTGGTCACCCTATGCCACTGTAACATCTGCAAGTCGGTCTCTTGCGGTATCACCCAGCTGTCTGTGATTTCAGTTCTCAGGGGGGAACCTTGCTGCTAGTGCAGTCTGGACTGTCTCTTCCACAGAAACACTGTCCCACAGCAGGTCTAAGCACTTAGACCTGATTATCAGTGATTTCAGCTCTAGTGGTCACTTATGAAGCCTAATCAGCTCTCTCTCTAAACAGGAGAGAGGGGCAGGTCAAATAGTGCCTGTGACTCTTAGGCAGAGCCCACACCACCAAGCAAAACACCCGTGCCCCACCCTCTCTCATTTCACTAGGATATGGCATCCAAACCTCCTGCTTAGGTAGTGCAGTTCAGTTGGGGGTGACCAGTGCTTAATTTGTAATGAAAGAGGTGCTGGGGCTCAAGCAAGTTTGTTACTTTCATAACTGATGTGACAAGCCCAGTGGTCCCACATTTATGAACTGCCGAGCCTAGAGATACTGGGGCTCAGCCCTGGAAAGCTCTAGCACAAATTAAGCACTGAGGGAGACCCCCTCATTCAGTCAGGCTAAGTACAGTTCTGCTGCCCTTTACTAGGACAGTAAGGATAACAACATTTCATGACCCCTACGTTTAATACTTAAGTGATTTGTAACCCAACACAGCCAAAATCGATCACTTGGGCAGCACAGCTCTGTCTATGGGATTCCTAGGCAGAGTAGGTGTGTTCATGTAAATACAGTCTGGTCCTGAAGCCTTTCCACCCACCACTGGCTCATCACTAGCTATCAGGGGAGAGCTCATTCAGACCTTGATTATAAATAATAATTTGAAATTATTAGGTAAGCCAATATAGCCAAAACAAAAGTGCTGACATTGTCATAAACAGCTGTATGAAGAAACTAGTCTTTGTTCGTACTTTTCAAACCCATTATACTTTCTCAGGTACAAGTATTTTCTCATATCCTGTATATGCTTTTAAAGTGTGTATGAATGTTTCTATTTCAATTAAAATTTCCAACCAACGATTACATTGGCAACACTGCATGTAACTGGGTGGGGAGGGCTGTTGGGGAAATTCAGGGGGGGTGTAGGTAAATCCCAGCATCTGATTTACATGGATAACTCCAGGGAGGGTTGTGCACGCACCTCGACACGTGTCCACACCTCAGGGTGCAGTGGCACGTGAAGAAAAGTGGACCTGCACAATATAGGCTGAAGATCCGCCCTATCTGACAAACACACTGTAGAGCTGTGCCTGATCAATAACAAAGACTTATTCAGCAGGGCTGGCTCCAGAGTTTTGGCCACCCCAAGCAGCCCCCCCCCCCCCAAAAAAAAACCCCCCCGCGATCGCAATCTGCAGCGGCAATTTGGCGGAAGGTCCTTCACTCCGAGCGGGAGTGAGGGACCGTCCGCTGAATTGCCACCGAATCGCTGGACCTGCTGCCCCTCTCCGGAGTGGCTGCCCCAAGCACCTGCTTGCCAAGCTGGTGACTGGAGCCGGCCCTGTTATTCAGATAGCAGTGACGCAACAGTCATTCTTAGAGAGACCAAATTCAAATCTCTCCCAATCCAAGGAAACACGGAAAGGCTGCCAGATCCGCCTATGTCAGTCTTAACAATCTCAGATGTTTTCCTTGCAGTGTGTATTGGAAACTATGAGTGACAGGGCATTTTTTAACCTGCTAGCAGGGCAGCAGGCAAAAGGTTGGGGTTTCTTTTAACTCGTTCAACTGAACAAGCATTTCAGAGAACTAGGGGCCTGAGCTAGCAAATTCATCCCTGCAAAAGTGGACACGGCTGGAGCCAATAACTAATGGCTTCTTGTCTGAATAAGCACTGTGAGATGGGGCCCTAGTTTTGCCAAACTAGTGTACCTGTAAAGCGTTAAAAGGAATATGGAGAAAAACCGCTGAATGTTGTAAGGTCATTGCTTGGTCTCAGTATAGATACAAACAGTCTACTGCTAATTTTCTTTCTGGCTAAATGTTTGATCTGAAGGAAGAGTTTGCTTTTTTTTAACATGATGCAAATAAGGCCACAGACAGGTGGGGAAATGTGCTGTGTGCCATCAGCCACCTGGGAACCATGTGCCAGCATGAGCCCAATAGTTTCTTAGATGATTTGAGACCAAGATGATATTTTGCATGCACAGTGAGGGCACTAAGACTAGCTATGCAATGGGGTGCCAAGCTTCCTGAGGGAAAGAGACAGAGAGAGAGAGTGTGATTTGAAGGAATAAACACTGGGTTGGGGGGTTCTAATCTAGGGTGACCAGATGTCCCGATTTTATAGGGACAGTCCCGATTTTGGGGGCTTTTTCTTATATAGGCACCTAT
This sequence comes from Trachemys scripta elegans, assembly GCF_013100865.1. Taxonomy (NCBI): domain Eukaryota; kingdom Metazoa; phylum Chordata; order Testudines; family Emydidae; genus Trachemys; species Trachemys scripta. Next base: position 47,697,712 of record NC_048306.1, on the reverse strand, counting down.
TACCCCCCACACCCTGTCCCGATTTTTCACACTTGCCCTCTAGTCACTCTAGTCTAATCTAGGTTCTGCCACTTAATTTACTGCATGGCCTTGAGTAAGTCAAGTCAGATCCCTGCGGGGCCTGATCTCAGGGATGTGGTGAGAGGGTGAATGATGGTAAAGCGCTCTATAAACGCTAAGCACTGTTGTTATTCCTGTCTGAGCAGAGAAGAGAAAGGCTAGGCAGCTTCTTACTGACAGCACTTTTGTCCCACTCCACAGAAATCAACTGCTTCCCAGACTGAGCTCACCCCTCCCCTTTCTGTCACCCTGAGCTCCCTCAGAGGACTGCGCTGCACCTAGCAGTTTTTCTCTAGTGAGGAATTTTTGTGCCTGTATAATTACGGGTGCTGTGCTCCTGCAGGAATCTCCTAATCTCCAAGCACACAGCCTTCATTGTGTGTGCCCAGGGTTGGGTTGTTGTTAAATTGCCAGGCTCCCCAGGGGGGAGAATCCCTCCCCACACTAATGCCATCTTGTAGCAATCTGCCAAGACAGTTCAGCTCTCCTAGGCTGCCCACATGAGTCAGGGGACAGAGTCATGCCAGCAGGGCTGGATCAACCTTTTGAGCGCCGAGGTCCTACAAATTAGCACCCCTTCCTCCCCATGTCCTGACCCTCTTATTCCTGACATGCCTCTTTAGAATCCCTAATGCAACAGATTAATCCAGTTCCCCTTTGGGCAGGGCAATGCCAACAGGAACCAGATGCCCCTGCCACTGTCCTGAAATGGGGCAGAGCCCCGCGAACAAACAGGCCAGTTCTGACAATGTGGCAATGCACATGCACTGGCCCTGCTCCTCCAGCCCCAAAATCAGGTGCACATTTCCAGAAACACATGGCTCTCCCGGGTGTTTCTGCTCCAGGGGCTGTTTTGTATCTCCCTAAAAGAAAAGGGGGCAAAGAAATCTAAAAGGCAGGAATCCAGGGAAATCCCCATGCAATAATAAAATTCCCAACCTTACCCAGAGAGTTAAAGGGACCGGCTTCCATGTATTTAAAAATATTAACTAATTTCCAGGCTTTTCTGGGAGAGTGCCCTTTAAATTGGATTTTTAAAATTCCCTTTCAACTTTGTATAAGGGATTTCCTGCCCCCCTGTTGATATTTAAAAGGGTCTTTTGCTAACCAGTTGACAGAGAAACCATAAAACTGGCTAGACACAAAGGCCCAGATCCTCAAAGGTTTTCAGGCTCCTAACTTCCAGGGATTTCAGTGGGAATTAGGAGCCTACATACCTTTGAGGATGTGGGCCAAAGGGCTGTCAAACACACCAAGTAAACAAACTGGAAAATCCAGAGACCATTTCTTTTTTTACTAAAGGCTTTTAGCATCTTAGGCCCTGATCCTGCCAAGATTTACAGGCATGTGTAACTCCCTCCCCCCACACATACACACTGGCTGCAATGGGATTTGTATTTATCAGTTGTATTACTGTAGCACCCAGGGGCCCTAATCATTGAATCTATTGTGCTAGGTGTTGCACAACACAGAGCAAACTCACAGGTGAAGCATGGGCATTACTTGTATTTGTTAGGTGTTACTTGTACATGTACTAGTAGATAGAACGGATTGGGATTTTCAAATGGACAGTGTCCCTTTAAGGGTCCCATCGTAGCTAGCCAAAGTTTTCTGCCTTTACTCTATAAAGGCAGGGAATGCATTGATGCAAATGTCCATTGGGATGTCCTTGAAGATGGCCTGTCCATGCTGTTTGGACCAGAATGAGCCAGTTTTGGGAATATTTTTCTGGAGAAATTGGGATTAAGATGGATCTCCTGACTGAATCACAGCCTTCTCTTCCCCTTGAAGAATTCAGGGTGGCCCCCGCATGTTCTGACAGGAGAGCCCGGCCTGCGAAAAGCATCCCCTTTCTTCTCAAGGGAGAAACCTTTCTCTGGTATGGAGAAATTAAGAAGTTTCCCTTCTTTGCTGAAGCAAGAGACCGTTTGGTGAAAACAGACCCTGAACAAGAGCTGGGAAAAGCACTCTTAACCGAAGGTGGGTGAGTAAACCTGATGCTGCAAGGGAATGCCTGGTTTGAAGGTTTTTAATCCCTTGTATTCTGCAGGGGGAGATCCGGGTAAGGAAACAAGGTCTCACACAGAACTGGGAAAATCCCTCTCTTAGGAAATGTGTATTGAAAGCATAACCCTGCGTATTCTTCAGGGAGCACAGAACATCCTCCTCCTCAGGAATGTATTTCCCCCTAAGCAGGGAGACCTTATCTTCTCTAATGCAGGTTTTCCTTGTCTTTTTGAGAGTCCTGAGAAAGCCACCAGCTTCCCTCTGAAGAACTGACAAGTTCTCACCATCCCCAAAGGACCCTGCACAGCTCAGACCCCCCCTTTCCCTTTGCCTCTCCAAATACAAAGAGAGAAGAAAACTAGAATGGAAATGTAGCTGAGTGGAGGTCCCAGCATCCTCTGTTGCCCCTACCAGAGCATCAAGAGGTTCCTTACGAGGAAGCAAGAGGCGTGAAGTGGACAGAAGCATGGCCCTAGTGTTGCAGTGAGAAGGGCTAAGGCACGAACTTGGGGAGGGACGATTCAGGGTGCTGGGGAGGGGGGAAATTAGATGGGTGTGAGGAGACAAAGAAAACAAAGGCAAGGGGAAGAAGAGAGAGAAAGATACTTTCAGCCTATGTTTCCAGAGCCAATGGCACTGCAGCCACTTACACGCAGACTTTGGCCCAAAGTAAGATAACAGGAAGAGAGAACAAGAGCCAGCAAGACAGGTGAGGAGAGTAGCAAAGGAGCAGCTCAATCTCAATGGCCTTTGCCTTTAGAAAGTGGTAGCAGGAGGACATTGAGGCCGCAGTAAGTGCTGTCTTAAGTGCGCCATGGCTGGGTGTGGTAAGGCTGCAGATGGTGCTCTAAGAGTTTGGTCTGGTCTACACAGGCAAACCCAAAGTGTATGAGAACATAGGCTGGGTGCAACTGGGCTGTGATTGGCTTCCCCAAGAGGGAGTTAACTGTAAAGCCAGATCTGCAGCTGGTATAAATTGGCCTTGACTTCAATGGAGTGACACCAATTTACACCAGTTGGGGATCTGGTCCCACTGACTACAAGGAGTGACACCACTTTACACCAATGGGGACTCTGTCCCACAATGTAAAAAGGCCATAGCAAAGCAGGTGATTTTAAGACCTCCCTATCAGTGATTAAAGTAAACTTCAGGGCAAACCAACCCCCTAGGAACAGCACCTTCATTTCTCAGCCCGAGTAAGCAGCTGGAATCTGGGATCATTCCCTGTTGTACCAACTTTGGCTAGCAATGACCTGAATGGTAAACCCACCAGCCAGCACTTCAGCAGAGAGCAGACTTTCATAAAGTAGGCAGGCGATAGAGCTGCAGAATGACATGGTGGGACTGGCTCCTGAACTGAAGCAAGGAGTCAAGCTGTCTCTGCCTGTCCATTGTGGAAGTGGAGGACAGGCAGATCTAGCACATGTGCATGCATCTCTTTTAGTGCTGTGCATGACCGATAGAAGTGCATGAGTCATTCTGGCAATAGGTTTCATCCAGCACAGCTCTCTCTCTGCCACATTAAATCCCATATCTGGCTGGAATGTGCCCTGGTTAAGATTCTCATCTGGGCATCTCCCTCATTAACCAGGGACATGGAGTCTTGCTTTCGGCCTGGGGAACAGAATTTTGTTCCCTCATGCAGCACTTTTCAAAAGAGAGGCATGTGGAATTGGAAAACAGCACTCAAATAAATAAAATCCTAGTCTTTTCCCTTTTTCTCAGGAGATAAAGACCAACCCCTGCTGTAATCTCCCTACCAGACAGCTGGTCACCTCGGCAGGTGAGGAAAACATCAAATCAGGCAGAGCTGAGCTAGGACACCTGCACCAAGCTTTTAACCCCTGGCAGGACAGACTCCCCTCCTATTCAAAAGCACCGAGCTGCAAGGTCATGTTATTTCTCTTAGATTTTAAGACCAGAAAGGGGCAATTAGATCACCTAGTTCAGTGATCCTCAGACTGAGGCTTGTGAGCCACAAGTGGCTCTTTAATGTGTCTCCTGTGGCTCTTTGCAGCACATGGTATTAAAGCCCCGTGTGATTTAATTATTGACCAGTCTAAGTTATTAACCAGTCAGGATGTGCTTTTACTATGTTATTAACCAATTGTAGTTGATAAAATAATAATACTTGGTCAGTCATTTTGCTGGGAGAATATATATATATAAACTCTTTCTATATACTAAATATATATACTAAACTAAATATTTCCCTGCCATACTATTTAAATATGAATATACGGTACTATAGAAAAGAAACAATGAATTCACACCCCATGGCTCTTTGGTGTAATGTTGATTGCTAAATTGGCTTCTAAACCGCTGAGGTCTGAGTATCACTGATCTAGTTTGACCTCCTGTATATCACAGGCCAGAGAATTTCACCCAATTACCTCTGCTCTTGTATAGAAAAATTTCTGGATGCCTGGGGCCAGATCTCCAGCTGGTGTAAACCATCTACAGCTCCATTGGAGTCAATGGGCCAGATCCCCAGCTGGTGTACATTAGTGTAAAACCATTGAGATCAATGTACACCTGCTGGGGATCTGGCCCACTGAGGCCATCAGTAGCAATCATGGACCTCGTGCCTTCCTCCTGCACAGAACCAATGCAAGGCTGAGGTCCCGCTTAGGTCTTACTTGGGGTCCATAGTGTTTAAGTAGGATGCTGAGAGGTGCCTCAGCCTTGTTCAAGCCCCAAGCATTGGGGTCTGACCCTCACAGTCACCAAAGCCTGAAATAACATTGTGAAACCTTGCCCTGGCTCCTCAGGGGAGGGGGATGCAAGTTCCAATCACAGAGACTTGTTGGCTCTTTAGAAGTATTCCCTTAGTGCTGCCACCCCCCAGCACATCACCACAGGGATGAGCGACCTCCCATTCCAGTAACAGAAGAATCGTTCATTGGAAGGATGTGTTGCTTGGAAGCGGGACAGGTCTCTTCCCATGCTACATGACTGGCCAAATTCAGACCTGGTGTAAGCAAGTAACATGCCACTGAAGTCAGTGGCATTGTGCCTGCTAGATTTGGCCCAGTGAACTGAGTCTCTAAAACCCAGTTCTGACGCTGACCGATCTGCAAGCACAGAAGGCCTGGTAGGTTCTGGATCACCAGCAGACCTAAGCCATCATGGAGCTGGATTTTCATAGGCACAGACTGATGGCTGAATAATACTGAGAAACAGGGAATGATTCAAGGTGCATTTTCAACAGGGTGCATGTAAGGTATGTGCCCAAATCATTGGCATCTAGGAGTCATCTGGCTCTGGGACCTCCCAGGCACTTCTATGGATACTGAACTCTAAGACCCAAGAGAAGAGGAGCATTCCAACCCTGCTATTCTATGATTTGAGAATGCCTGCTCTCTGTCAACTCATCACCTGGCAACTTGATCCCCAAGACTGCAAGCCTAGCCGCTCCTATGGGCCTCCTCCATTTGCCAGCACTCTCACCCTCTCTTCTGCTAGCAACATGCCTTGACGGCTTCAGTGTTCTACAGAACCTAAGAGCTCAGTGAAAACTCTCACCCTCCCCCGCCCCCACCTACCTGTGGTACCTCCGGGAGCTCTTTAAAGGGGCCTGGTTTTATAACCCCCAGCTGGCAAAGCACAGGATCAGGGCAGGTAGAAAAACCTAAGAGGGCAATGGCAGGCATGACCCGGTGCTGTGTCTGCTCATAGGCTCCTCTGCACAGAAGAGTTGTCTCTGCTTATCTGGGCTGCATCAGCATTCCCTGGGGGACCCCCCAGCCTGTCTCCTCCAAGGCTCCCTGCCACTTTGCAGCTGCTTTGCAATGTTTTGGCTCAGGTTTCAATCAATCACTGGTTTTCCAAACACATTGATTTCCCCGGCTCCCCCAGATCACTGGCTGAAACAGTCAGAGGTTTAACCCCAGAGGTTAAAAAAGAAAGAAATCCCCTGCCTGAACTTGGTTGCTGGCTGCCCGCTGTGGGGTACAGAGCCAGTAACGCAAGGCACCCAACAAGAGCCGAAATCAAGGAAGGGAGGAAACAGGGAGCAGACAGCTGGAGCCCAGCTGATGAGCATGACCACTCCCACTGGGGTCAGTATCTGCCACACTCTCTGCAAATCCTGTCGCCCCCCTTCCCTTTTGCGCACTTGTCTCTTTCCCTGTGCTGCTCCTCCTTGCTGAGCCTCCAGGTTTGTGCTCCTGCAGCGCAGTGTAAGCCCTGATTATGCTGCTCAGTGACACAAGCTTCCTAAGTCTTGTAGGCTGGGCCTAAGATGAAATGGGGAGAAGAATATGGGTTGCCACATCATATCTGCTAATTCTGAGCAGTTCAGTGACAAGCTGTTACCTGACATGAGTAACTGCCCTGGCAATTAGCAACACGCATGTCGTGTGTGGTCCAACAGCAGGGTGGCTCCTTGGATCAGGGTGAGCCAATGTTGCCCAATGCATGAGAAGCCTCAACAGTTTGGAAAGGAGAAGCCGTAGGACCCCGGCAGAGGCCAGCGCAACAAGCAGGCACTGCCCATGCCACAGAACCAAATTCAATGGATTTTAGCCCGTGGCTTTAATGGGAGCAGGATCAAGCTGAAATTCATCACACTTTTACTCGGGGCCCTCAGGGCCAGAATTTTCAGACAGGTTCAGCACGCACAATTGGGGGCAATTTTCAAGAGCTTAGCACTCATCCGCGCCATTGAGACAAACAGAGAATCCCCCATTGTGACAAACAGAGACTCCCCCCACTGAGACAAATGGCAGCTGAGCTATTGAAAAGCTGACCCCCATGCTGGATAATGAGCACCCAAAAGTCTGCCCCCATGTGTCTTCCCTCCCTACATTTCCCTCCAGTGCCCTGCCATCATCTCCATGGGCCAAGTCCTGATGTCCGGACTCCATCTGGATTTAGTCCTTAGTCAGGCAAAGTCTCACTTGACCAAATTCTGGTCCCATCACAGTCAAAGGACTTTTGTCACTGGCATCAGTGGAACCAGGGCTGGGACCACTGATTTCCATGCTTGTTTCCCTGAGTATTAAGGACTGGATGATGCCAACATTTGTCCTAGTACATTTTAATACCCCTGCCTAGTGTCTCTCCTAAGTGGCAAGGTGAAAGCAGCGGAACATACAAATCTGTACTCTGGAAGCGGTTAACTCTTCTGCTGCTTGGTTTTGAAGGACCAGATTCTGAGACCTTTACTCATGCTAGGTAGCATCTTACTCCAGAGGTGCTCTCATGGGTTGAAATCCTGGGCCCATTGAAATCAATGGCAAAACTCACATTGACTTCAGCAGGGTCAGGATGTCACACAGGCATTATTCCACATGAGTAAGGGTAGCTGGATCCAGCCTAGAGCTATCTGAATAATTACATGTCTCCTATTGCCCTGGAAAGTCAGTGTAAAGGTGGTGCTTGTGGTGCTAGTCACCATACAAACAGAACAATCTTTGTAGAGTGTGGCAGGACCTCACAGGAGATTGGAGCGTTTCTACGGAGCAGTGTGGATCCTATGCAGGGGCTGGGGTGAGCACTTCTACATGTAATGAAGATAACACTAGGCATTTCCATTGCTTTTTCCATTGAAGGCTTTCAAAGCACTTCGGAAACAACAGCCCAACCCTGTTAGATAGGGCAGCCTAAGCCCCATTTTACCGATGGGACACAAAGGTACAGAAACAGGTGGGGTGACACATCCAAAGTCCCACAACACGTTGGTGGCAGGGGGGCGCATCAAACCTTCAGGTCCTAATTTCCAGGCATATGCTTTGTCCTAAGTGCAAGCTACTGACAACCCTCTCCTGGGCTTCAGCACAGCCAGGTGTGCCAGTATGTGCTTCGGGTTACACAAACAGACCTGATTCAGGAAAGCAGCTCTGCTCAGGACTGCACATATGTACATGCACATGCTTAAGGCAAGTGCTTTCCTGAATCAGAGTCTTGTTGAATTAGTGCCTTAGACCTAAACATCAAGCCAGTGGAGCTCCAGGCACGAGAGTAGATCCCTCTGCCAGGTCAGGGCCTACAATTGTGCTGTACAATTTGATGGAAGTAGATTGGAGGTGGCAGACTGAGTGCATGGAAGGGCATCTGCAGTGCTGATGGCACATGTGCACCTTGTGATGGACCAGACATTGTCTTTGGACAGAGGCTGTAGGAGAAGCGAGTAGCCCTCAGAGGGTGTGACTGAGGAGTGACCCAGGCCCATGAAGGAACGGCTCTTGCAGTTTTCTTGGAAGCAGCACAATGCTTTGACAGTCCAATGATGCAGATTATTATTCCCAGCTTGGTTCCGGTCTCTCCCTGTGGATTGGTAGGCCTTTCCCCCAGCCCTCAACATCTGCATGTCAATTTTCAGTCCTGCAAAAGCCTTATGACATCTGCTCAAATGCTGACATTTCCACAGCCATGCAGAAATGCTGAGCTCTCACATGAGACTGAGCTCCAGCTGGGGTTTCAAGTGATCACAGAGATACGTGCATTTAAACACTCAGATCATCAGTCCTTTCTGTCGCTGCCACCGTCTTGGATTTCTAACAAATTACACAGATTACACAAAATCTTTGTTAGTTTACCCACCCTAGGACTGGGTCGTCACCAGGGACTGAGTTCTGGTCCTGCCCCTTGACCCTGGAGCTGGAAGACCTGCTGCACTGACGAAGGAAATCCCTTGACACGAGGGGCAGTGGCCCTGGTTCTCTCCTTTCTGGCCCCTGGTGGTGCAGGTGGCAGCAAAGTATGGAGATCTGAACTCCTGTGAGCCTCAGATAGACTCACAGATGTTAAGGCCAAAAGGGACAATTGCTGTCATCTAGTCTGACCTCCTGTGTAACATCGGCCAGAGAACCTTAGCCATAATCTGTGCATCAAGCCTGGAGCTTCTCACTGAGCTACAGCATGTCCATTAAAGATACCCCATCTTAACTGATAGACCGCATGATGGCGAACCCACCACATCCTTGGGTAAGTTGTTCCAGTGATGAATTATCTTCACTGTTAAATACTTAGATGCTAGCTAGGAGTGTCAGTCCACTCAGTGACTGTTTCCACATGGAGGACAAGAGCCTATTACTGTTACTAGCTAATAAAGTTATCCTTTTAGCTCAAGTATGAGAGTCATCTGGTTTGGTGCTGAATCTCCAGACCTGTGATGACATGGTGAGATTGGTGGATCAGGAACATGTGGGTCTGATTCTCCATTGCCCTGCACCTGGCATTGTCATTTAGATTGGTGCAGAGAGTGCGTAACTCTCTGCCATTCTGCTCTGCTAGCAATCACTTTGCACTGATGTAAATGTTAACACAAGGAGCGGAGAATCAGGCCTCATTCAAACTTCTAGGCTATAATTTCTAGGTCATATCTTTATATTTCTTCTCCCTCAGGGACATTTGGAATCAAAACAAGAGCTTTGTCTCTGAAGAGTTTATCTGCTCGAGTGGTCATCCCTATGTGAAACCCTCACTCTCTGATTATGGCACAAGCATCTCAACAGTAGCAGACGGAGGTTCCAAACTCCGGTGAATTTGCCTTCAGGTGAGGGGCGAGAGACAGCAGAGGAGGGACAGATAAGGGACATGTTTTCATGCAGACTCTGCTAACAATAGTGGAGGAGAGATAAATACAGAAAGTTGCTTCTATGTAAGGTGACTGGTCTATAAATGGAATGCTCTCCAGAAAGTGATCTGAGTTGTTAGAAGGCCTCTGAGCATTCCCAGGCACTGTCTTACAATTCAACCCAGAGATGTTTTTTCTACATCACACCTAAGGCCTTACGGTATCCACCTCACAGCCACATATTACAGCCAGAGTTTACAGAGCATGAGCTCTGAGCTCACGTCCATGAATCATCATATCACCACCGCACAACAATGCACGTTCTCAGGTCACCTCTGGGATATGTCTAACCACCAGCCAATACCATACACTCTCGACTGGTGGAGGGGATGTAATTCCTGAGGTTACCTCCACGACGCGTCTGATCTTCACCAGTTCAAGAAATGAGTCCTCGGGACAGCTCCACCATTCAACTGGTTTTCGTGGCCCAAGTTCTGGTGGAACTGAGCCCATGTGAGACACCTGAACGTCACCGGCAGAAAGGTGGCATGTGGGAGATGCCTCTGGTGTCTGTCTGTCCAAGGCCTGCAGGCCTCAGGAGCTCCACTACAAGTTACATAATCTCCGCCAGCCTGGACAATGCCACTCTGGAGGTTGCTAGTGGGACAGCTGATTTGAAGGGCAGGGGGAAGCTAAGTGAGTTGTGAGATTTGCCTGAACCCAGATCTCCGGCCCAACAGGACTTTTCACATGGCTCCTGCCTGTGTTTTCCTTAAATACCAAAGGCATTCTGATTCTCAACATCCTGTTATAGCTTTGATGCTTTAAATTCAATTAGAACTGTTCAACTGTCCCCAAGTAAATCCAGATGCATTTGGAACAATTTAAACTGAATTAAAAAGGTGAGGGAGGATGGAGAAAAATGAAGCTGGAAGGCAGCTGAGTCTTAGTCTTCCCGTTTCAATTCTGGGTGCAGGGAAGAGAGTTACTGGTGGGTTTGGACAGTCTGTGAGGGGTGCTGCTCAGCTCCCAGGGGTTGGCAGGAAAACATGTCTCAACATGGGAAACGGCAAGAAGAACAGTCACCCTCAGCATGATGATGAGGAAATGGCTGCTGGGATGTCAGCCTTGGTGTTTTCATTATGGAGGCCCCTGGCAGAGACTCTGTGGTCAGGCTGCCTTCTACACTGGGCCCCACAGGGGGCAAGGATGCCTGGTGTTCTCTGAAAGTAGTAGGTGGCCAGTGGGTGTGTGCAGAAGAGGGTGCCCTCGGAGCAGAGGCAGAGTGCAGGCTGTGGTGCGTGATGTGCCAGAGTTGTGGCAATGGAAGGGGATGTTTGGGGGGGAGGGGGCAGAGAGGGCATGATGTACCATTAGGTGACTCCTTGCTTTTGTGTCAGATGTGGTGTATGCACAGCAAGCCAAACCATGTGTTCATGGTACAGCCTCTCACATGCTAGCACTTCTTCCTTTTTAACATCACTCAGCTCCCTCCCTCTCACTGCCCCCACGGCTTATCCCCGCTTGCCTTCACTATTGTAGTAGTGCCTGTTGGCCTCCCCTCTTCTCCTTCCTCCCAGCCTGCCCTTGGTAACATACCCAAGGCTCTGAGCCACCACCATCAGCTTCCTCCTGCTGCTACCCCCACTTCACAGCACCTCCTTCCCCCGCCTTCAAGAGCCTACATCCCCTTGCTCCGCCTATGCCTCCGAGCTCACTTCCTTCTCCTCAGTCGCACCCCTGAGGGACAAGGCTGGCAGGAAATAATAGGGAACCCGCGAGGGTGCTATGGAAAGGGAAGAGGGGTCTTGAGACATTATTCCCCAAACCTTCAGGCTTTCGCAGAGAACAAGTTAGCATGGGGTGGTTTGAGCCATACAAAGACATTACCATTCTCTGTCCAATGCCACACAACTGTCCCATAATGGGTCTCCCCAACCCTCTCCTTAACCTTTGGCCACCCTCAGCTTGGTTCTTTCTAGTCTGCTCTCTCTACCCTGGGAGCACGCACCCTCTCTTCTCCTTCCATTCCCTTCTCAGCCCCCACCGCTGTCAGGAGTACTAGCTATCCGTCGCTTCTCACCGATGCTTCCCTCCCTTTCCTGACCAGGCCTCGAACCCAACAGAGGCCTCCACGAGAATGTAATATTCTGTAGTATTGCAACTTTTTTTTATGGAAGGGCCCCCCGAAATTGCTTTGCCCCGGGCCCCCTGAATCCTCTGGGCGGCCCTGTTCCTGACTACCTGAACCTGCCCAGAGAGCTGAAGTAGGGATCCTTAGCCCTAGGCAGAGTCCATTGGAGACCCCAAGGTCCTTGCTCATGAAACCCTGTCCAAGAATGGGGCCTTCTCTGTGAGCCCTTCATGGCAGGGAATGTGGCTCATGCCACGTGCCCAGTTCAGCAAGCTCCCAGGCGCGTGGCTCATGCTGACATCAGTGGGAGGGGAGCAGGCCCTAGCTTGTCAAGCACTGCACAGACTGATTGTAAGGAGGCAGTGTGGCGAGTGCATTGCTTTTCACACTGTGGGATGCGACAAGGCATCAGGGGGATGGAAGCTGGGACACAGGGCCACGGCCGGCTGGGTGCCGCACCAGGGAGGGCATGCAGAGAGTCATCAGGGTGGGCGAGAGCACAGCCCCACCCTGCCCAGCCACACCCTGACAGCAGCCTGCTGCTCCCCCTCCTCCCCGGCCAGATGGCTGGGCACTCCCTGTACCCTCCCCTGCTGTCCTAGCCTGACTGCAGCCCTGCGTATTTCAAACCCTCCACAGCCTGCGAGAATGAGAGGCTCTGGGCAGGGGGAGGGAATGCGAGGAGCCCCAGCCCGCTCTGCACCACGCTGCCATGGGCTCCTCCAGGGATGGAGCCAGCTGGGTCCTGCTGCCACCCCGGCCATGAGCTGCCTGTTCCCCTCAGTGAGTCCTTTTCTGCTCAAGACGGGCAGGAGTTGGGGGGGGGGGGGGGAGGAGGGGAGACTGTGACACAACTCCCACAGAGAAGAGGGGCAAAGAAAAAAAAGCTTAGGAACCTCTCGTCTAGTGCTGCACTGGGACACAGGGGACTTGGGTTCCATTCCTGGCTCTTCCACCAACTTGTAGTCTGACCATGGGCAAGTCCCTCTGCCTCTCTGGGCCTCTGCTTCTCCTCCCACCCTTAGTCTCTTTAACAGCAAGTTCTCTGGCTCAGGGACTGTCTCTCACTGAGAGTTTGTACTTAGCACAAGGGGGCCCTGGTCTAGTGATAGTAACGACAATGGTCACAGGACTGCCTTAGCCCATGTTCCGCAGGGGCTGTTCAGCCAGCCCAGGACCACTGGAACACACTGTGCTCTCACCATGCCCCTTCACCTTGCTCCAGCCACTGCTTTGTCTCCCCAGAATGCTCCTACACCACTGGAGGTTCCCTATCACAGGAACCGCTTTTGGCAGCTGTAGGTCCCTTTTGCACAGCTGTAGCGTGGCTACATGGTCTTGACCTTGGCTGCTGGTTCAGCTCGGAGTTGGTGACTGCAAGGGCATTCCACTCCCTGAACACGAACACCAATTCTAGAGCTGCAAAAACCCTAATTCATCTGGGATGTGATGCTAGATTCACCCTCTGTGCACACTACACACTACAAGTGTGTCTGTCCACAGTTTCCCTGTGGAACTCACTGCTAGGGGATGTTGTGATGGCCAAAACTATCACTGGGTTCAAAAAAGAGTTAGATAAGTTCATGCAGGATAGGTCCATCAATGGCTATTAGCCAAGATGGTCAGGGACACAATCAGAGGCTCTGGGTGTCCCTAAACAGCTGACTGCCAGATGTTGGGACTGGATGACAGGGGATGGATCACTCAATGATTGCCTGTTCTGTTAATTCCCTCTGAAGCACCTGGCATTAGCCACTGTCAGAAGATAGGATACAGGGTTGGATGGACCATTGGTCTGACCCAGTCTGGCCATTCTTATGTTCCAGTCCATAGTGCAGACTGCCACAGAGACTTTGTGGGGGTTCTCTGGTGTACCTTCCCACCAATTCTGCACTGATGTAAAGGTTAAAGGTCATTTTTGGAACACAGTGATTGGGGGATATTCACTTTCTGTCTGTTTGCACAGGAAGATGGAAATGGGCTGAGCGACTGAATCACTCCTTCCACTTGCTGCACTCCCTGTTGGCCCCCTTTGCCTGCCCATCCTAAGGGAACAGATGGACAGGAGCTGCCCCAAGTGAAACAAGCACCTCCCTGATCAGTGATCTCCATGCCAATTGGTCACCGGGGAACCAAGTGGGCAATCCAAAGCCACTCTCAACATGTAGCGATCGGGAGCGTTCGGCTGGGGCCAGGCACCTCCACACCAGGTCAGCAGGGAGTGAATGTTTTTTTTCAATGGAGACCCAGACACGAGACTTTAATGGGAAGCAGACAAACATATACAAGTGATAAGAGCTTCTCTAATGGCTCTATATCAGCAGACTGATAAAAACTCTCCCATAGCAATACAGTGAGCAGATATGCCTGTTCCTAGACTGTCCAAGGACCTGCTGAGTTACCATTCATGCATGGCATTTGGTCAAGGTCCATCTTTCAGTCCAAATGAGTGCTCAGAGGCAGGTGAGATGAGGAGAGAGCACCAGGGTTTGCAGATGCAGGTTCTACCTGCATTGCAGATTGTCACCACATCTTCACCCCCACCCCAGCCTTTTGGTGAGAGATTGGGCCTTTGCTAAGAGAGAGCCTGGCCTATAGACCCTTTGGCACCCATTTCCATCCTCTTGTCCTACAGCTGCTCACTGAATGGGGACAAGTGAAAAATAAGGCACCAGTTCCCATCAACCTTTGTGAATTACATTTGCAAAAAATAATTCAAAAAAATGTATGTGAACATTTTTTCTTGTGAATTCAAACTTTCCAACTTGGGAACAACTCGGAACCACCAGCTCAACGTGGAACCAACACCCCAAAAACTTTGCTCACAGGGCTTGTCTCTTAATATGACCCCACTCGCTCAGATCTGATACGCTCCCTTCTGTGCATTTATTTATTGCCCACCTCCTCCTGACCTGGACTTTTAATGGGCTAGATCCTGAGCTGGTGTAAATCAGTGTTACCCCAATGGTTTCAGCAGAGCAAAGCCCATTTACATCTGTAGAAGAACTGGCCCATTGCATCTTATTCCTTGCCAGTGTTAATCATCTTGCTTGATGATAGTTTTTGAATAGTGGGTGAGGACGAAGCTGGGCAGTGTCTGAGGCATGCTGGACAGGTATCCTTCAGAAACATAGTGCCTTGGCCGGAGGTTGTGACACTGTCCATACTCTGGCAAAACCCACATTGACGCCCCTGGAATGTTGTCTGAATACAGACGCTGGACCTGACCGACCCCCAAATCACTACCAATCATTCATAATGCTAGACTTGCCACCTCCCCCAAATGCCCTCAGACACACTAAGGCCGGGTCTACATTCAAAACATTCATTGGCACAGCCCTGCTGATTGGATGTGATTTCGAAAGGACATTTCTATACCGGCACAAGCTCCAGTGTCCATGCAGTTACACTGGTCTAAAAGGCCTTTTGCCAGTATAGCTTGTTTCACTTGCCAAACCAGTATAAACTATCCTGGCTAAAGGCCTTTTTAGCCAGTGTAAGCAGAATCCACACTAAGAGGGTTTGCAGGTATAGCTATATAGCTCTCCTGGCAAACCCTTCCTTGTTTAGACTGTGCTTCAGTCACAGAGCCTTTGTATCGTCAGTAACCCGTTTGGAATAAGGTAGCAGTTTCAGTCTGGTTCCCAGTGCACAGATGTCCACATCCCTAAAACCAGCGCCTGTGTAGGCATGTTGCAGAGACGCCAAGGACCGAATGGCCATGGAGATAGACTGATTCTCTCCCTGCAGTTCCAGGAGTGGTGGAGCTGCGGGGAAGAGTGGCACTGCAGCAGGCTGTACTGGACCCAGACTTTGCACAACTTCAGTTTCTCCCCTTGAATTTCATTCCCTCTCACAGGCACTAGGCTCTGACTTGTGGAAAGAAAAAGTCAGAGTAGAGTCTGGGAAAAAATTGTAGGCTCCCCAGTGCCACCCTGCCCGGCCCCAGCCCTTCGCCTGCCTTGGGAGCCGTTTCCATGCCAAAAGCAACTTGTCACTCACTCTATGTCACTTTTTCCCTCCTGGCTCTTTCTCTCCACTCAGATTGGGATGCAAGAGAACTAAACCTCTGCCTGGAGTCCCTCTCTCCCTCTGCGTGAGCTCCGGAGAGGACTCACTGTGGGGAAATAAGCATCCCAAAATGGGCAGCAGGCTGGCCAAATCCTTGTGCCAGGAACTGGCAGCTTGCAGGGCACAATGTGATGCCCCAGCAAAGCCCCTTTGCCATGAAGCCACTCAGAGCCCTCAGCCTCCCCCAGAACCCAAGTAAAGAAACCACTACTTACATACAGTCCTGTGTGTCCCACTCCAAAGAAAGGGAATTTCACTGAGATTGGCTGAAGCCCGGAGCCTCCATCATCCTGTTTCAAAGTGACAGCGTCCCCCTGCTCCAAGCCAAAGGGGTAAAAGTCAGCCAGAGGCACAACACCCTCGACCCAAACCCATTTCCCCAGGGCTAGGATCACCATCCATCCAGCCAGGCCCCGCATCTCCACAACACACCGGCTGTCGCTTAGTTCAACTCAGAGTTACACCGGGGCTTTTTTTTTTTTTGGCTTTCATCAAGCAGAACTTTGCAAAACTCTGCTATCTGTCCTTGCGTGGGCTGGTTGGGTTTTTAATGCTGGTATGATTTGGTTTGGTTGGAGGGGATGGAGTGGGGAGGGGAATGCGATAAAAAAACAGGCTGAGCTGCAAACTGCCTAGCAGGAATAAAAAGGCACAGATCTCAATGGTGCAAAAGCCAGAGTCCCCCCGCTTCCCCCCTCCTAGGCAGTGTAGCGTGGGGAGAGTTAGGCACCACTGAAGAGAGCTAGAATCTCTGTATAAACAGAAAGGTCCCAGAGTCGCAGGCCAGTCGCTGTGGGTCTCTCTCCACTGATTTTTCTCTCTCGGCTACACTAATGTCTCTGTTTAGCTGGGTGTGGGATGAGGGGGGGGTCTCATTCACAGAGCAAACTCCACCCTTGCTGGCCATCCTTTAATACTCAGGACATGGTCAGCCAATCATGGATCTTAGGGGTGGGGCTATGTAAATGAAAGGCTGTTCTTAAAGAGCAAGGGCCAGGGCCAGCAGCTGGGGGGGGAGGGAGGAAGGGCTGGGTTCACTTTTGGGTGCCCCCTGCGTGGCTTGCTCCTGCAGTGGGATGGGGGCAGGGTGCCTCAAGGGGACATGCCGCCTCCTCCTCTCCCAAGGGCCTTTGGCACATGCCAGGGGTCGGGGTGATTGTGCTTGGGAAACAGGGCATAGAGGGAGGTGCAATGGGTCACCCTGGAGTGGGGATGAAATACTCTGGAGGCTTTGCTGGCAGGGAGTGCGCGGACACAGCCCCAGGGTTTGCGGGGATCTTAAACAGGCAGGAACCACAGGAAGCTAGCAGAGGCATGGGTCTGCTTCCCACCAGGGGCAGAGCCCACACTCACATGTGCAGCCCCAAACCCCATTGGGCCTGGGGCTCTGGTATTTGGCTAAGCCACGCTCATCCTGACCCCCCTGAGAACCCAGGTGGTGTCCCCTTCCTTTGGAGGGTAGGAGGGCAGAATTATGTGCCCTGGGGCTCAAAGCAGAGCATACTGGGGTTAGAGACTTAGCCAGCCACTCACCCACATTACTGATGAGTGCCATTCATTCTGACTGGCTGTGCTGGCAGCGTCTAGAGGCCCCTGAGAATGGAGAGCATAGAGAGCAAAAGGCTCCTGCAGCTGCTTCTCAGCAGCTTGTCCAGACTATGGAGCATACAGGCACAGTCCGGGGCCAGCCTTGAGGTCTGGGGAGTTCAGGAGGGGAGATCAGGGCCTACATTGTCATTGCTTCTGGTGCTGCTGCTGGGGGAAGGGGCAGGCAAGGAGCCATTTGCTCCCAGTGAGAGAGTGATGTGGAGCTGGCCCAGGCTTGGCAGAGCTTGCAGCACCCCTGAAGTGGCCATCTGCTTTGACTATGCTTAAGGCCACCCCTGAGTACAGCACCTCAAAGGTGACCCTGTCTGAGTCATATCGTCCTGTTCATCAGTCAAGGTCAGGAATTTGAGCACCCCATGCTTCACAACTGTACTGGAATCTCATGGTTTGGGGAGGTTAGGGGGGAAGGACCCCATGGGGTAGGAGCCACAGGAGGCATGTGGTTCAAATCCCAGGGCCAGAAGTCTCATTGCTGAGCCGCTGGCCAGGGCCGCCCAGAGGATTCAGGGGGCCTGGGGCAAAGCAATTTCGGGGGCCCCTTCCATAAAAGTTGCAATACTATAGAATACTATATTCTCGTGGGGGGCCCTGTGGGGCCTGGGGCCTGGGGCAAATTGCCCCACTTGCCCGCCCCCTCTGGGCAGGCCTGCCGCTTCAGAGCTTCCAAGGCCAGAAGGGACAATTGGGATCATTGGCTTCTAGGAACAGCATCCTGCAAGGGAGAAGCCAAGACGGGGCAGGAGAGTCCTGTTCAGACCAGCCCCACGGGGATAGAGACATGATGGACAGACCACGTGGGGAGGACAGAGCCAGTGGTGCTGGAACAATTTGTATGGTGGGAGTGCTGAGATCCACTGAACCAAACTGCAAACCCTGGATATGATGGAAACCAGGGGGTGCAGCAGCCCCCTCGCAGACCCCTTAGTTCCAGCACCTATGGTCAAAGCTGATGCCAGCATCCCCTGGGCAGCATCACCTTGTGGTCACCCTGGATAACACAGAAACACGGATGAGAAACTAGCTTGCCTTTAGTCCGATTTGGGAGTGAAGAGGTTAAAGAGGCAAAATCTAATTTTAGAGGCTGAGCTGGGGACAGATTCTCACAACTTAACACAAACTCCCTGCAGGAAGCAATTTTTTTTTATAAAGGCTACACACTGAACTCTCCGAAGGCTTTTATATTAACTCTTTGAGGGCCAAACCTGTGAACACCCCAGAACGTAACACTGATAGTGAGCAACCAAGAGGCTGTGCAAAGCAAATGAACGTTTCAAGTGGATTTTGGAGCTTGATGTCCATATTCTCCCACTTTTTAATTAATTTTTCCTGGTTTAATGACTGGCGTGCCTAATAAACATCCCATGCAAAACTGCTCTCTGGTAAATGTGTGTGCGCGAACATGGTGTGCAGCAATATGTATGTGTGTGTGTGCTGTGTACGTGCATTTATATGGATGCCAGTGTGCATGTGTGTGTGTACTTGTGTGTATGTCCCTGTGTGTTGCATGTGTGCATTTATATGCATGCATGTAAGTGTGCGTGAACATGGGTGTTACCCTTCCTTCAACAACAAGCTTCTCATCAGAACTCCAGCCTTATAGAGATATGTTGTATTCTGGTGGCTGCTGGTTTCTTTCTCTTTCCCATTGCCTGAATTCCTGCTGTCCATTACTGTCCAGGTGTTAAACCTCACCATGTGGCAACACAGAAATGAATGAACCACAAAGGGGTTTGGTCTCACAGGCCCCTGGCCCCATCCTGCTGGCTGTGTCAGGGAGAGTCTCTTCATGATGCAGGCAGTAGGAAAGAGGCAGCCGAATGGCACAGCCCAGCATTCCTTGGGGCACTGGGGCTGGAATTGTCTCATTGAACTTTTATCATTCTGTATTATTGCCTCTTATTGTCTGTTATGGTGTCACCCTGGTGCCCATTCAGGATTGGGCCCCCCCATTGTGGGAGGTGCTATACAAAGTGGTGGGCACGCTCCCTTCCCGTAACAGCTTACAGTCCCAAACAAGGGGCTGTGCTTCCTGGCCACACCACTGTGCTTCAGGGCTATAGTAAGGGGATCATAAAGGAACAGATGTTGATGAGGCAGCAAATGCCCACTGCCCCGCCTGTGTGCAGGCTGAAGTGTGGAGAGATGTGCTGGGGCTATGCCCTGAGGCCAGGCTTGCCTGGGCAGGAGCTAAGCCCAGCCAGGTCAGAACCAAGAGGAATGCAAGCACACTGGGGGAATGGTGCCCCGAGTGCCATGATGACACATGGGCAGGATAGAGCTGATGCTGTGCAAAGTAAGGCCGTCCCAGGCTCCTCTGTCTAATGCCCCCCAGCACTACTCGCCCAGGAATGCCTGGCCAATCCCAGGGAGATAGGCCGTGAGGCATAATGCAGAAGGGAGAACAGGAAGGCTGCTGCAGCAATCGCCCAGTACACCCCACTCTGGTGTTAGTGTTTGTATGATGGCTGGGCCGCACAGGGCAGGTGCTGCACACATACATGCGGGGCAGGCCCTGCCCCAAAGAGGGTCCCACGTAAAGAGACCGGACAGACCCCAGTGGAAGGAAGGATTATTAGCTCCATTGGACACCTGGTGGCACTGGGTCCAGAGAGGTGAAGGGCCAGAGTCTGAAAGGTGCTCTGCTCTCATTTAGATACACAAATGGTGTGGGTGGCTCTATGCAAGCACTCAGTCCTGAGCAATGTCCACCCTTCACCAGGACCACAGAGCTCTCTGCACACCCTCACTACGGCCAGCCCAGAGATTACCCCCCCAGTCGGCCCCGCAGGTATAGCTATGGCCTGTCTTTTGCGGCTGAACTGTCCTGCCCCTCCATGTGGGGCAGCAATCAGCACTGCCCCCTTCCCACACACACTGGGTGAGGGGAGACTGGCTGCCTGCAGCAGCTCTCACCCCACGGCTGCCCAGCAAGGAGCCCTGCCCCCCAGCTCCCTCAGTTCAGCCCCCCAGCCTCCCCTCTGCTGCTCCTGAGGCTCTTCACCCCCCTCTCCCAGGCCTGGATGGCAGCTGGAGCAGGGCCCCTCTCCCTGTTCCAGGCTGGGTGCTTGCAGGGAAAGGGGATGGGGCAGAGCTGCCCTGAGCTGTGGGGCTCCTTAGCTCCCCCAGCCCACCGGTGAGAACAGCGTGAGCTCCTGAGGGTAGGGGCCAGAGCTCCACCCGCTTGCTGCAGCAGATCCAATTGGCTGTTTACACCCTAGATGGCAGATGATTGGGGATGCCAACCAATCTGGGAGGGTCCCCCAGGCAGAGCTGACATGGGGCCCCTTGCTGAGTACCGGGATAGGGCTGTAGCTGTGTCATAGCCGGGTCTGCCCCATGGTGACCAGGGGCACATTAAGCCATGCAGAGCCTCAGCCACAGACCCGGACTGCCCGCGGATGCAGCGTTTGTTGTGCCGGGCACAAACGGGGGTTGCTTTGTCTGGAGCGAGTAGCCTGGCCAGCTTTGGGGGGGGGGTGAGTCAGACTGGCCCCTCTGGCTCTCCAGCTCCCTCTCTCAGGCTGAGCGGCTCAGTGGCTGCAGGTGTGGGGGGCAGGGCGCTGGGGCGGGGTCTCTGCTCTGTAAGCATGAGCAGTGAGGACCAGGCTGGCTGTACAGCAAGGATCTGATGTTTGGCAAGGCTCCCTTCCTCTGTTACCAGTACTCGGACCGGGGTAGTCTGGAGCCTCAGCCACTGGGGCTGCAGAGGCAGGAGAAAATGTCCAGTCAGATAACATCACGGTCAGGATAACACCCAGCCGGTTCATTCAGGAGGCGGGACCTAGGCTTGGGCAGTTGGCTGCTCTTCCCCTAGGATACAGCTGGGTGCCAACATAAATGGGTGTGCAATAAGATGGCCACCTGTATAAGATGGTACCCACATACCTGGCACCCAGGTTAGCTGCCATCACAGCTGATGCCTATAGTGCCAGCCCCAGCCTGAAATGCTGTTACAGCAGCAACATCAGCTTGTCCTTACTGTGCTGTGCGCCTCCAGGAGCTATGCTTCCTGAGCCCCTGGAGGCCAGGCCTTATAGGGTATTACAGCAGGGCCTAGAGGGCCTTTCTAGTATAAGGGCCCCTCTGTGCTAGGAGCAGTACACACACCTAGGGAGAGACAGTTCCAGCCCTGAAGAGCTTCTACTCTAAACAGACAAGCCAGATAGGGAAAGAGAGGGATCCGGAGGTGCCTATGGACACATAGCGTCAGAAGCAAAGCCAGCTCTCTCGAGTCCCAGGCCAGGGCTTTTCCTATGAGTCTACACAACCAGCCAGTCTGTTGCAACAGCAATTGACATCAGGTGGAAGCTGCATGTGTGCAACTGAAAGCAGGACCCAGGCTGTGGTGCCATCTGCCTGTTTCCGGGGGTGGCCTGGTGCACATTGATCCATATGCAGCAGTTTTCTGCACATGCCCTGCCCTCATGCCTGCATATGCCTCACAGAAGGTGAGAAGCACCAAGGGGTTTCTGTTAGACCCCTAAGCTCGGAATTCTTGGAAACTACTCTCATTATTGGTCCAGAGGGGGAGTGACAGTTTGGGATGAAAGAGGCTGAACAGAAGCCACTTGTCAGGTCCTTCACCTCCCCTCTGTCACTGACTCTCTGTACAATTAGAAAAGACCAGTCAGAGTTTCAAAGTTCTGGTGCGGAAAAATGCAACCGCCCAAGAAACTTTGCCTCGGCCCAGAGTCCCTTTCAAACACTGCCGAATTCTCCCAGGATCTTCAAGTGCCAGGAAACCAAGCAGAGGGCCTTTCCCCTCCCGTGAGGTAAGGGAAGGGGGGAGCTTCTGGCTTTCAGTTCTGTAGGAGTGGATTTCAGCCCTGCTTGTTCCCTGGATTCTTTAGTGCCTGTGTTTTGTTGTTGCTGCTAGATCCTGGCACCCAACAGGTTAATCCCCAGACCTCACCCTGGGCATTACATTTCTTCTTCTCTTTTAAAATCCCCCACAGGCAAAGAAGGAAAAAAGTGGTGTGGGTTTTTTTTTTAAGGTGCTAAAAATATTATCAGGAAATTCTTTTCAGCAATGTTATGTTTTAGGTTACATTTTAGACTCAAGGGCCTCTTTGTCTCCACAGAGAAAATCCACAGTTATCATCAGCAAATCGTTTTATCAAGAAAGCTCCAGTTATCCCAGCAAAAGCAGCACAAAGCTCCCTGACAGAGCTAGAAAAACCCTGTGATGCTGGCAATTAAGATGCCTAAATATGCATTCAATTTAGATGGCTATTTCATGCTGAATGCCCCACTACTTGATTATTAAATATGAACTATGTAAGACAAGACAGATAATAATCATAACATTGCTACAGACTTACAAATCTATTACATGAGCATACACATTTAAAGGCCCCAATCCTGCAGTCACATCCATGCAGGATCAAGGATTCTTAGTTAGGCGGGACAGTTTCTCTTTCTTAATAAATAATAATAATGTCTAGCTCTTATTAATGCAAAATAGTTACCATCCATCCCCCTGTTCTTCTAAAGTACTATGGCCCCAATCTGGCAAAGTTGTATGCATGAGGTTAATTTTATGTGCATAGCTGCAATGAAGACTACTAACATGCACAGAGGTAAGCATATATGTCAATCTTGGCAGAATAGGACCCTATCCTAGAGCAACACATTTCTACAGAGCTCAAAGGTGTGTCTTCATTTTTCTCCCTGATTGTATGTTCTTGCTCACAGCTGTCAAATATTGCCATATACTGGTAACTCAGTATATAGTAACTCTCTCAATACATCAGCTGCTCAGGCCCACCTCAGTATTGCTAATGACACAAGTTCCAGACTCATACACCAGGCCCGGATAAATCCTGTGATTGGTTTAACAATCACAAGGTTGGACCCAGAATTTATTATTTCTTTCATTTTATTTGCCTCTGGTTTTTGAGCTGTTCGGGTTCCTGTTTTGAAGCTTTTCTCTACAACCATGAGGGCTAGAAGGTGACCTTTTTCTTTTTAAGTTAAAACTAAGATTCTCATGTAATCACCTGACTCTAGGAGCTGGGGATTTGAGAAAAACAGCAAATACTGCAAGCCTTGGGATAAAATTGGGGGAACTGGCAACACTGGCATCTAAAGTCATTGTAAGAGTACTCCTCTTCCCTTCGCTGAGAATACATTTTGACCAGTCTCTCAATTTAAGGTCTTCAGCTCTGGCAGAAGGAAAATGGAAACTCAGAGAACTTCCTTTTCAGAGACCAACAAAAATGCATCTACATCCCTGCAATAACAGAAGCTGAAGAAAGATGTAGGGCATGGGGGAGGGAAGAATAAGAGTTTAAACAAACAATCCAAGGTCAAGCAGCTGAAGCTAGGGTGTACTAGGACCTAAACTCTATGTAAGACTATTCTATAGGCAGGCCCTGATGCAGCAAGGCATTTAAGCACATTTAACTTTAAGCACAGAATTAGTGCAAAGTTAGGCATGTGCTTAAATGCTTTGCTGAGTTTGGGGCTAGTTACCCATTCTCTTCAAATGCCTTGCTGTGTAGATGATAAGGGTGGAAGACATGGATTATAATCTAACATCTCACTGGGCAATCTGAAAGGAGGAGCAATACAGTATGGCTGGAAAAGTGGAAATGCTGCTGTCCTAAGGTAGAGGCATATTTGCTGACAGTAAGCGATCAAGCCTAACACGGTGAGTTCTGCTATCTGTCTGCTGATATAGGACTGAGGCTCTTATTATTTGTACATGTCTGTTTGCTTCCCATTCAAGTCTTAGCTGGGCCTCCACTGAAAACCCATTCCCGGCTGACCTGTTCTGGAGGTGCCTGGCCCCAGCTGAACACTCACAATCTCTAGGTGTCGAGCGTGGCTTTGGTTTTCCAGTTGGCTCCCCAGTGACCAACTGGCATGGAGATTGCTGATTGGGGAGGCAACTTGTTCACTGCCCATGCCATCTCCATATCGAGATCAGTCAATGGGCCAGTTCCCCAGCTGGTGTAAATCACTGTAACTCCACTGACGTCAGTGGGTCAGATCCACAGCTGGTATAGATCAGTGTAGCTGCATTGAAGTCAATGGGCTAGATCCTCAGCTGGTGTCGATCAGGGTAGCACCATTAAATCCAATGGCACGCCTCTGATTTACACCCGTTGGAGAACTATCACCCAGAATAACTCCCTCTCAAGCTCAAGGAGGAGGGGTGGCGCCATGGTAAATGCAGCCAATAATCTATTCCAATCCTTTCAGATCAGGCCTACGCACTAGTCATCACTTGACCAATACAGAGTAATAGCCATCAGTCCCTGCTCCGATGCATTCAGTATTTATGACAAAACTTCAAACCCCAGCAATTTGTAAGAGGTGCCAAAAATCATCCAGCTCTCAGTGCTTTGAAAATATAAAAATCAGAATCATGGTTCAAAATAATGTATGTTTTTATTCATAGAAATGCAATATAAATATTCCCCACTGCAATGATTGCAAGGTACATTTTAATACTGAACACAGGCCAAGGAACATGTTATGTAAGGACTGAAATGGAGCCGAAAACAACAGCAGGACTCAGTTAGAATCAACAGCAAAGGGATTATGTGAAAACCAACATGGCACATTTCCCTCAGTGAGACCCAGCTGTGCCATCAATGTGAGGGTATTCTCTGGGCTGCCCAGATCCACGCCCACACACTCTTCCCAATCCAGAGGGTCCAGTCCTGAAATGCACTGGCACTGGAATGTGGGCGTGATGATTCCCACCCTCCTGATGGAGATGGTGGTTTGTTTCTGCATGGTCTTTCCTGCCGCCACATCCAACTCCACGTAAACAACCCATTGGAGAGGGGGCAGAAACGCTAGCTACAGAGTGAGATATCCGCTCACTCACCCCAGGGGCACTGCATTGGCTGCAGGGAGCTACTCCTGATTTACAACAGGGTGAGAAGAGAATCAGCCCCAGTGGGCCAGAGCCTTGGCTGGTGTAAATCAGTGTAGCTCCATTGAAGTCAATTGGCCAGATCCCCACCTGGGTGTAAATCAGCTTAGCTCTGTGGAGATCAACAGACCACCTCCCCCCACTGGCATAAATCAGCATAGACCCATGGAAATCAATGGGCGAGATCCCCAGCTGGTGTAAATCAGCGTAGCTCCATTGAAGACAATGGGCCAACTCCTTGAATAGCATGAACCAATCTCACTCCAGTGAAATCAATGATGCCACATTAATTTACACCGGCTGAGGATCTGGCCCAGTGTGTCTGAGGACCCAGTCCTATGAGGACCTGAGCACTTCCTGCTTGCTGTGGGGTCACCCTCAAGGGTGCTCAGCAGCTGACAGCACTGGGTCCCTGTGTAGGTCTGGTCTCACTTTCACTGACACCGGTGTAAGGCCAGAGGGACACCACAGAAGTCACTGGAGTTAGGCCGGTGTGAGAGCAGAATTGCTCTACATGCCTGTATGTTGCATGGGGTGGGGTGGGATGGGGAAGATTTACCTGTATCATGGGAAGGAACAGAATCAGATGTCGCTTATCAAATATTGTTAAAAGATGAAATGCAGGAAGATCCATCCGAAGCCTTGAAAATGCCACTGTTGATTTCCTTAGCAAACACCTATTCTCAGCATTTAAAATCAGTGCTTAAACAAACCACAACGTTGGGACAAATTATGCCGCCCCCCCACTCCCGGCCAGTCATGAGAAAACGTGTAAAATGCTAACAGGTGAAGGCCAAAGCGGTCCCAAAATGATTGTCTCCGTTGCCATGGAAACCACATTTTGATTCCTTCAGGGATTTGCTTGGAGCCTGTGGCTGGCAGAGTGGGTGGAACGTTGAATTTTACACTTTGACGCCTCTCAGGGCCAGTGAGTCACAAAATGACTTGGCTTTGAGCTAATCCCAGCCACCTGCCACCATTAAAAAAGGCCTGCGTTTCCTGAAAGGATGAAGGGCTTGATCAGTCTCCAGGCATGGTGGCGATGCGCTCTCTCACTGCGTCTCATTAGCGTACACTAGATTTTTGATTAATGCCGGTGGATGCAGTCCCCTGCAGGTTCTGTGCATTCAAGGGCTGGTTCCTCAAGCTGCACAGATCTGTCTGATGGCGACAGACTCTGTCTAGCATATTGAGAAGATGCTGCTGAGATTGGGAGGGTCTGTCACTCCACCAGCTAGACAGGAGGCCCTGACAGTACTGGATGAGGCTCAAATGGCACCGCTCCTGAGGGAGAGAAGAGTGGCTCCGATTGCTGGGAGAGCAGAGCTATTTAAACAATAGGGGTGAGATAACATAGGAAGTCAGGACCCATTAGTATGGTTACAACAAACACACAAAGCCCCAGCCAGACCCGTCAGCCCCTGGATGAGAAACACCCTGGTAGCACTAATCACAGAGAAGTCCCTCATTGCCAAATGGCCTAAATAAATTAATCATCAGTGGCCTGGGATTCGGCTGCGTAAGGCCTACAGTCCCCGTTGCTCCAGCCACTGGTGTAGTGCAGGCTCCTCCCAGAAACCTCTCCCCACAGCAGTGCTGACCATGAGTCAGTCAAGCGTCCTGGCGCAGGAGGAGATGTCAGAGTCCGGCTTGCAGGCTGCAGAGTCACTGTTGAAAGCTGGTCCTGAGGGTTGTCTTTGACTAGATCTTACCAGGCTGGAGCACAGGGGCTATTTCGGGATCATTTCCCTGTCCGGAGCACTTGAGTGAGGTAGGACTGTCTCTTCCGCACCTCCTGGCCCAACTGCTCTTTCAGCGAGTTCACCTGGGGAGCATGGGGCCATTACGACTACGGAGAGGCAAGGTAATACTTCCCCATGGGGTTGTACAGGGATCTGTCTTATGGGGTCTGGGCATCTCCCCAAGGGATTACTGAGGCAGAAAATAATACCCTCCCCGGACCTGCCCTGGGGGTCCGATTCCTGTGGCCCTGCCCTCTGGCACTGCATGGCAGGGGTGAGAGGCTCTGAGATCAGAATTGTGCCACCCAAGTGTACGGCTCCCCTTGGCAGTAGACACTTCACCAGCCATAGCACCCCACTCTGCCCCATCAGCCCTGGTCTTGCCCGACGTGGCCTCTGCATGAGCTCATTCAAATCTGGTGCCCATGTGGTGCCCGCACCAGCAGCCAGGGCATGGCCTTCCCGATGGCTTTTAAAGATGTTACTGTTGTGTGCCTAACCCCTCTACCTGATCCTCTAAGTCCTTGACACGCTGCTTGTGGGCTCTCTCCCGGGACTCCAGGGACCATTCAGCCTGAAGCTGGGTGCTGCGCAGCCTCTCTGTCTCCAGCTCCATCAGGCGCTGGGTATGTGCCCGCTCCATCTCTGTGATCTGGGCCTAGCACAGAAACATAGGTAGGGCATCAGCCAAATCCCGCTGGAATCATGTACTGGGCCATTGGGCAATGCAGGACAAGGGCCTGGATCCAGACACTCCTTGTCCTTTAGCCTTCCCTCGGGTCATTTCCACAGGGCAGTGCTGAGCTAGCACCGTCCGTTTCCAACAGCCACGTGGGGCTCCAGTACCCATGTGCGGGCTCACAAACAGCCATTTCCCCCTTTAGTGACTCTGCACCATTCACATGGTGCCTGACCCTTAGCTCCCCTGTGCTGGCTGCAGATAGGTCCCTGCCCTCTCTCAAAGGATCTCTTTCAGGGTGTGGGCAAGCATGTGGACACCTGCTCCCCAGGCTTCTTCACAACTGCTGCCTTGGGCCTGGACCCTCTTGAAGAAGTGAGTGTCTGGGCTGCAGTGCACCGTGTCCTGCCTCCTGGATCCCCTCGCTTCTCAGAGAGACTGTGTCCAAACAGCACCGTGTCCCGCCAGATCTGCTCTCTGGGGAACTCCACATGCGGGGGGGGGGGGGGGGGGCGCAGGCTGGGCGGGGGGTGGGGGTGAGGAGAACTGGCCTTTGCCAGCGCCTCCGCCTGCACCCAGGCCACAAGATGCCATGCACCCCATCTCCTAGCCAGGGGAGCCAGGACATGGATTAGAGCCCCCTGCAGAGCAGAGAGACTTTCCCTGCCCTAACAGGAACCAGAAGATCTCCTCACCCCACCAGGCCTGGAAACTGGGAGACCCCTTTCCTGGGCACCTGGTCTCCTCCTCCCCAGCCACGGAACTGGGGAGGAAGAAGTTTCCTGGGCAGAGCCTCCTCCCAGCAGGCACCTTCCGAGACCCCTGGCCACAGATGATGCCATGGGCTACGGCTTCCTTTGGCTGGGACTCTAGGCATCCTTTGGACTCTACTGAGCTCCTGTTTGCTCCTACTTACCCCCTGCCTGGCCCACCTCCCTCTGTCCAGGCCTCCTGTGCTCCTCTCCCTCCCTTTTCCTACTGCCATGAACCTTCATCTTATCTCCTCACCCCAGGGCAGAGTAATCCTCTAAGGCGCCCCCATTTCCTGTGACAAACCACCGTTACCAGTGGACTGACCTGCAGTGGCTGATTCTGTCTCAGGGTGTCCTCCACCTCCTGGTGCAGACTGCTCAGTGACAGGTCCAGCTGCTTCTTCTCTGCACTGAAACGCATGGCATTGTCTTCTTTCCTGAGTGTCTCCCATTCTGCCTGCAAGGACAAGTCGCATAGCAGGGACCTTCACTTTCCCTCTGGCACGCACATTGCTCAGCAGTTCCCAGTGGGCTGGGATTTTCAAGGTCTTGGGCTGATTTTCAAAAGAGCCCCACTGCACCCCTGAAAACCTGACCCTACCAGCTGGCACACATAGCTTGGCTTTGGCTGCCTGGAACTGGCACACTCATTGAAACCAGGGTACCTTCTGGAGTGTCTGCTTGCTGAGTTCATTATTACAGCAACAGCTAGAGACCCATCCCAATCTAAACAGACAACACAGAGAAAAGGTGCAGAGTGGAAACTGAGGCACAGAGAGGGAAAGTGACTTGTCCAAGGTCACTAGCAGATGCAGGGCTAGCATGCAGATCCCCTCCCTCCCAGTCCAGTACTCTTCCCACTGGACCATCCCAGTACCTATGAGAACAGCTGCATCAAGATGTGGAACTGAGGCAGAGGACTTTTCTATCTCCCAGGATTCTGTGCTGTGGGTGAGGGCAGTGTGGGGCAGGCCTCCTTCAACAGAGGGAAGAGTGACAGCAGAGGAATCTTGTGAGGGAAACAAGGGAGTCACCGGAGGCAATGCTGAGGGAGCAGTCCGAGGGGGAGGGTGGTCTCAGAAGTGAGGGGGCAGACATGTCAAAGGCCATGTGTAGATTGAGAAGGAAAAGAGCGTGGTGAAGCACTGGAATGGGTTACCTAGGGAGGTAGTGGAATCTCCATCCTTAGAGGTTTTTAAGTCCCAGCTTGACAAAGCCCTGGCTGGGATGATTTAGTTGGTGTTGGTCCTGCTTTGAGCAGGGGGTTGGACTAGATGACCTCCTGAGGTCTCTTCCAACCCTAATCTTCTATGATTCTATGACAGAGATGGAGAGGAGACCTTGAGACCTGGCTAAGAAGAAGACGGGGAAACCCTGGGGAGGGAAAAGCCAGTGGAGTGGAAAGGGCAGAGTGGGATCAGGACATCTGAGGTGTTTGGAGGAAAAGGCAGGTGGGATCAGGAGAGAGGCAGAGTGGGGGGAAGACCCCAGGAGGTAGGGAAGGACTCAGGATGATGTGTGGGGGGGAAAGCAGTGGGATGAGGTGGATCATGGGGAACGCTGAGGGTTTGCAGCTGAAATGGGGACACCATGCCGGTCACTATTCAGTGGAAGAAAGAGCTGTCAGGGACTGGCCTCACAGCCCAGAGCTCTGGACACAAATCAACTTCTTGGCAGTTTGTTGAGGTCTGAGGGGCCCTTGGGCAGGCGAGACCAGCCGTGAAGCAGAGCCACATTAGCCAGGACAGTGCAGCGAATGCTTCTCCTCCAGCAGCATTTTCAGTATCTGTGCACACAGTACACAAAGGCTGGCCAGGAAGAACCGCGCTGCAGCGCTGAGCTCCCGAAGGGCACAACCATCTTCAGGGCAGCATCTGGAGGCTGGTCATGGCATGATGGTACAAGAAGGGCTGTGTCTAGAACCCCCAGCTGGGAGAAGGTCCCCAAAGGCCCAGCGCTTGGGCGATGCTCTGCGTGGAGCCTGCTGGCTGGTCAGGGGCCTTTGTTACCAGCAATCCCTGCCCTGCATGAACAGATAAAAGCCTCCAAATAACCAAAGGAAGGCCTGTCCCTTTAAAAAACAATGAGCGTCTCCTGGAAGAAAATGTTGAAAGGAGAAGAGAAGAAAGCAAAATCCAAAATAAATAAACGGCCACATCCGGATTTCCCCTCCTGAGACGCTACTCAAGGGTTTTATGAGTTCGATATGAATTACCCTCCCTGGCCATTTACAGCTGATCTTCTGGAACTCATTAGCTATCCTCTCCCGCCCCCCAGCCCAGGGGAAGAGGTTGAGCACAGGGAATAAAGGGGCACCATGTAAAAGCTATTTCATGCTTGCTGAGACTCTCATACAGCCTGTAATGTTGCTTTTCCACAACAGAAAAATATCACATTTCCCTTCATCCTAGTTTCTGCAGCTAGAAAATCCATTAAGATGCCTGATGGACAATCCCTATTCAGTGCCAAGCTCAGCCAGCAAAGGCATACCTGGCTTTCCTGCCTCTCTGGCAGATCCAGAGCAGAACATTTCCTAGCCTCTCCTCTGGGAGCACGTGTTCTCAGGGATCCCAGTTCAGGCATTCCCTGCTAGCTAACACTAAGACATTAGACAACAAAACGTACTTTTATATAGAATTCTTTATAGAGAGCCCCACCAAGCCCTCTGCAGGGGGAACTGGATAGCTCAAAGGGTGAATAATGGCCTCTAGTGCCTTGTACTTCTAGAATGATGGTTTGAACTCAACCTGGATCAGCTGTGACCTAGAGAGAGGTGAGAGAGTCCAGCCTCAACAAGGTAACTTATCTGCATAATTCTCACCCTGGAACACAAAGCTTTACTAATGTTGCAAGTCAAGATGGCCCCAAATCCAGGTGTTCTCTACCCCAACAGCTGTCAGGTGACAAAAGGGCCACCCAGAGGATTCAGCGGGCCTGGGGCAAAGCAATTTCAGGGGCCCCTTCCATAAAAAAAAGTTGTAATGCTATAGAATACTATATTCTCGTGGGGGCCCCTGCAGGCCCTGGGGCAAATTGCCCCACTTGCCCCCACCCCCGGTCGGCCCTGAGTGACAATGGTCCCTTCTCCAAGGGTGCAACCCAGCTGCATTGAAGATGGCTGCTCTTGGAATGGCTTCCACAGCAAGAAATATTAGTGCTTGATTGGATTGTTTTTCCTTTCTTTGCTGATATTTCTTGGGATTTCGAATGCAAACCTCAGGGGGTTTGATCATTATAACAACTTCTTTAGCACCGAAAGGGCCCAACTAGGACATGCTGGGAACAGCTACAGCAGTGAAAAGGAGCAAGCAAAGACAATGAAGCTGACGTGCTGAAGTCATGCATGCTGCCCACTAACACATCTGCACATACCTTTTCCCCTTCTCCATCCAAAGGTTGCTTGGCTCCACCTCTGGAGTGAGAACCAGGAGTGACAATTCAACAGAATGCTATGCAAATGTTCAAAAGGAGCCCATTGTTGGATTGCAACATTAGGATATTCTTGCAGAGTTACTGGACTGTATTGATGATAGGGTTACCATTCGTCCGGATTCCCCCGGACAGGTCCGGATTTTTGAACTAAAAATAGCGTCCGGGGGGAATTTGTTAATGTCCGGACTTCCCTCCCTCCCCC
This sequence comes from Trachemys scripta elegans, assembly GCF_013100865.1. Taxonomy (NCBI): domain Eukaryota; kingdom Metazoa; phylum Chordata; order Testudines; family Emydidae; genus Trachemys; species Trachemys scripta. The sequence goes on along the minus strand of NC_048306.1, from coordinate 47,665,614 downwards.
CCATGCAGAGCACACGCGGCTAACAGGGCAGCCAGATGGTGCCACTTACATGGGGCTCCGACAGCGAGAGAGAGTCCCTCCGCCTCCCCTGCAGCATAGCTCACTCCCTCCCTCCCTCCCTCCCTGCATTCGCCTCCGGCAGTCTGGAGCTCCTCCCCCGCTGCTGCCCAGCGTGCCGGGAGAATGGCTCCGGCCGTTCCTGAGCAAGCTCCCAGAGAGACCTTAGGCGAACCGAAGGCCAACGACAAGGGAGCCAGGGGGTCGGAAAAGGGGCAGGGAGGTTTTGGAGGGGGCAGTCAATAGATGGGGGGGTCAGGAGTTTGGGGGGGGCTTTCTGGGGGGTGTGTGGATAAGGTTTTGGGCAGTCAGGGTACGGGTAGGGGGTAGGATCCTGGGGGGCAGTTAGGAAGGGGCAGTTAGGGGATAAGGAATAGGGAGGCTTAGGTAGGGGGTGGGGTTGTGGAGGGCAGTTAGGAGCAGGGGTCCCAGGAGGGGGCAGTCAGGGGACAAGGAGTGGGGGGGTTGGGAGTTCTGGGGGGGGCGTCAAGGGGGCCAGAGTGGGGAGAGGGATCAGAGCAGTCAATGGGTCAGGGAGCAGAGGGGTTTAGATGGGTCGGGAGTTCGGGGGGGCTGTCAGGGGGTGGGGAGTGGTTGGATGGGGCGTGGGAGTCCCAGGGGTCTGTCTGGGGGTGGGGGTGTGGATAAGGGTTGGGGCAGTCAGGGCACAGGTGGGGGGTAGGGTCCTAAGTGGCCAGTTAGGATTGGGGGGAGGGTCTCAGGAGGGGGCAGTCAGGGGACAAGGAGCGGGGGGGATGGTTGGGGGTTCTGAGGGGAGTGGGAAGTGGGTGGGGCAGAGGCAGGGCTAGGGCAGGGTGGGGGCGGGGCTAGGGCAGGGCTCCTCCCGTCCTCTTTTTTGCTTGCTGAAATATGGTAACCCTAATTGATGATTCCTTCTTCCCTAGAATTCTTACTGCTTGGAATTTGATCATTCATGACAAATGAAGTTTAATTTAAAATGTCTGAAATGATCTTTGAGGAGGATTTCCGTTCTCCCATATTTTCATTTCTTGTGTACTGTTTTGTATAATCACCCTGCAGCAGAGTGCAAATCTTCCCTGGAGATCAACAGGCAATCCCAGGGAAGCACTGCACTCTGATGCAGGCACTCACTGGCATTAAACAAGATAAGTAAAATGCACCAGCTCTCACCATCTTGCTTTTCTTCCTCGACAGCCTAATTTATGCTCCTTCTAGCACTCTCAGGGAGTATATTGTTGTGACTCACACAGCTCCTAGCTAATTCACTATAGAAGGGGCATAGCTCAGGGGGGCAGAAGGGTTTTGTGGTTAACACACTGACTTTAGCCTCAGGAACACTGGGTTTGAATCCTAGCTCTGCTATGCGAGAACTGGAGCAAGTCACCTAATCTGTTTTGGTGCCTCAGTTCTCATGGGGATAATGTACCTTCCTTTCTCCCACTCTTTGTGTATTTCAATTGTACATTCGTCAGTGCAGCAATTGTCCTTTACAATGGATGAGTACAGCACCCAGCATGATGGGATGCCAGTCTCCTTTGGGACAGAAGGGCACTACTGCAATAATGAGCCATGAACAGAGGACTAATAGTCTTTTAGCCAGCTTGGCGCTCGTATCATGGAGTGTTGTGTTTCTTTTTGACTTTCCTGCACCTTATTTCTGAGGTTGCATAAGGGGAACTGGAATGTAGTCATGACCAAGAGTGGAAGATACAGTATTCATCACATTCTCCTCTTCTCCCTCCCAGTGCTAATGCAGAACAACTTGATTAGTTCAGTATGGACCTCTGAAATAGCTCTCTATCCGACGGTATCACCAGAATTGTATTGGACACTCCCTGGAGCTGGGAAATGCCTTGTGACTTTCGGCTCAGAGCGGGATGTTTAAACGACTGTTCTGGAGCTTCGTTTTCACACTGTCCCTTAGAATCCCGATGATGTACCAATGCAATGCAATGTATGCCAACAGGAATTCAGCAGATTCAGCAGCTCACTCCCATCCCACAATCTACAACTGATTTTTCAAAAGGAAACCAAACTGGTGGCTCTATCCTCTGCAGCGCAGCACAGCACACCCAAAATCACAACTGCACACACACATGCCCATTTGTGAAGAAAACCAGGACAATGATCTGACTACCTTGTGTGAATTAAACTCCTTACTACAGTAAATGGAAAGCAGTGACATAGTTAGGGAAACAGCTGTTGGACACAGCCAGAAGTGACTTCTTTTGGGTCAAATTCTGGACCTGATGCAAAACCCAAGGAGCTGGACTGTATGTTGGGAAGGTCTGGCATGAAGGAATCCTTCCCCACATCATGGAGATGATCCATGGTAGTTATCTCTGGCCTCCCCTTCTTCAGGAGAAAGAACAGGAGTACTTGTGGCAAGTACTGTTCTTTTTGCGGATACAGACTAACACGGCTGCTACTCTGAAACCTTCTTCAGGAGGGAGAGCCTAGCAGATCTGCACCACTCTTTCCTTGGCCTCCCCCCCCATACATTGATAGCTCCCATGGAGCTGTTCTCAGGAGTCCTGGGCCCCCATCCAGGGCTCTCCACGTTGGCCCCACCCTACACAGTCACCTGATCTGTGAGATGGGAGGGGGGAGGAGAGCAGAGGGGGTGTGAATTGCTGACTCCTTCCACTTAATGCTCCTAGCAAAACCTTAATCTACACCCTGTAGGATATGCTTGTATCCAATCCATCAGGTACAGAGTTTATCTGCTAGAGCCAACTTGACCTTTCTCTTATTAGTGACTTCGTCTCTTAAGAGACCACCCCAACGTCTCCCTATATGTACTGGGCCAACTCGGCTCTAAGTCACACTAGCCTCAGTCAGAGGTAACACTATGGACTTCAGTGAAGTGACACCAGAGCTCCATGAGTGCGACTGGGAATGCTGAGTATAGACCTGTTCCATCTTTATTACCAGATTTCCACTATTAAGTAACCAAGCCCTTAAGCAGTTGCTTCAAACAGGTTCTTTATTGCCTGTTCTGTTCCTGTACAGCTCTATGGAGACCTCAATAGAGAAAATGTTAAAAGAAACAGTTCCCCTTTTCTCACCAAGTCCCAGGCTCTGGTACACCTTGTTGGCTAATATCAAGGTATTAATAAAGGGAAATTTTCCTCACCTATTCATCTTCTTTCTTTGAGATTGTCTAAAGCAGTGGTTCCTCCCAACCAAATGTTTGGACAGGTATAGCAGATCAGAGAGAATTTCCCCCCTCCTAATAAAGCCCCAGATCAGAAAAGATCTGAGGCCTGATTTTTACTCATGTTATCCATGCAGTTGCAAGCAAAACACATGCTCCCTTGTGCATATAGGTTGTGTGTGCACTTAGCACAACTGCATGCATCGGAGCGGTAGTAACGTCTATTTTGCACATGTAGTTACCAACTCTGCATACACTTTTGGGGTGACGAAACATGCAAATCAAGCACAATTGAATACGTTTTTATGATTCCAACTGTGCATTGAACATTGGCTCACATGCTTCCCTTACACAGTGTTAATGCTACAGCTTGTTGATTTGTAAGGTGCTCCAAACGAGGCACTGGCTGCCACATTAAACAAAGCTATGTATGTCCCCCGATGGAGAGGCTAACATCAGGGTAGTCACCCCTTTCAGGCTGTCACCAATATCTGAACAGGAGCACCCACTGCTTCCTGTGGCATCTGTGGGGTCAGTTGCATCATTCTACCAGGCAGCTCACAGCTTCTGTTAAGATCCAGTTTATTTGAACAGACCCTGGAATCACAGGGCCACAGGGGCAAGGGCAGCAATGCCAAGGAAACATTCACTTCCAGAGCAGGACAATCTGTTCTGCCAGAGAGAGCAGCTTTAAGCTCTGTCTTCATGGGGACACCCACAGGGGAACCCATGGAGCCAAGCTGGCTGTATTGTCCAAGCAGAATGGAGCAGGAAGCAAGGCTGCCCTGGGGGTTAGTTTAGCCAATGCCCAATTTGTGAGGCCCTCCTGGATTCCTTGAGGGTTCTTGATGCTGGAAAAGGGGAGACGGCTTCTCTGGAGGGACGTGGATGTTCAGCACCAGGATCTCTCAGTCCTGGGCTTCCCTACTTTGCCTTACCAACAAGAGCATGAACCTGCTGCTGGAAAATCACTGGTTGCTGAGTTAGATGGGGTGGAGTCAGACTCATGGCCAGGTTTTTGGTCTGCTGAAGGGTCTTTGCAACACTTGGGGAAACATTCTTAGGGGTCCTGGGGTGATGTAGGGGCTGCTGTAGCACCACTAACCCACCTCCTTGCATGAGGGGCATGGCTGGGGATGAAGGGCATGGCTCCTGCTGATCCCTGGACAGCACAGTGCCCCCTACTGGCTGCTGTTAGCCAGTGTAGTTCACAGAAGCCCAGGCTGGAATAGTTTTGAACGGCCTCTAATCCCTTTTGTTTGGAGCTGTCAATATATCAGCGGCATCCAGACTCCGCCCAGGAGCCCTTTGCAGCCACCCTCACCTTTCATACCTTGACTGTGCAGATCAAGGCAGAGTGTTGCATTCTGAGACCTGCGGTGCCGGATCCCCAGCTGATGTAAATGGGTGTAGCTCCACTGGGGTCAATGGGCCAGATTCCTAGCTAGCATAAATGGGTGTAGCTCTGCTGATGACAATGAGACAGATCCCCAACGGGTGTCAATCAGCATAGCTTCACTGAAGTCCGGGAAAATTGACACCCACTGAGGATCAGGCTGGATGTCTCTGTGGGCTGCCCTGGTGTGTCTGAGAGGAGAGTAGCTGCAGGACCCAGGCTGTGTTTGCTCTGCAGAGGCTCATCCCACGGGATGGGGGATTACCGCATCCGAGGTAGAAACAAAACTAGAACGCCTTAATGGGACTAAGTCGGGTGGACCGGACGATCTTCATCCGAGAATATTGAAGGAATTGGTGCGGGAAATAGCAGGCCCATTAGCAATTATATTTAATGAATCTGTAAACTCGGGGATGGTCCCCGTTAGACTGGAGAATAGCCAATGTGGTTCCTATTTTCAAGAAAGGGAAAAAAAGTGACCCGGGTAACTATAGGCCTGTTAGTTTAACATCAGTAGTGTGCAAGGTGCTGGAGAAGATTCTGAAAGAGAAACTAGTTGAGGACCTTGAGGTTAATGGCAAATGCGATAAATTACAGCATGGTTTTACGAAGGGCAGATTGTGCCAAACGAATCTGATCTCCTTCTTTGAGAAAGTAACGGACTTATTAGATAAGGGAAATGCGGTGGACCTAATATACCTGGATTTCAGTAAAGCGTTTGATACAGTACCCCATGAGGAATTATTGGTTAAAATGAAAAACATGGGGATCGATATGAAAATCCAGAGGTGGATAAGGAATTGGTTAATGGGGAGAATGCAGCGGGTCGTATTAAAGGGTGAATTGTCGGGTTGGAGGGAGGTTACTAGTGGAGTGCCTCAAGGTTCGGTTTTGGGACCCATTTTATTTAATCTATTTATAACTGACCTCGGGACCGATTGCAAGAGTGGGCTGATAAAGTTTGCGGATGATACGAAGGTGGGAGGAGTTGCAAACTCGGAGGAGGATAGGGATATTCTGCAGGGAGACTTGAATGAGCTTGTGAATTGGAGTATCAGAAATAGGATGAAATTTAATAGTGAAAAGTGTAAGGTGATGCACTTGGGGATGAATAATAACAATTTTAGTTACAAGATGGGGACGCATTGGTTAGAAGTAACGGAAGAGGAGAAGGACCTAGGGGTCCTTGTGGACCGCAGGATGACTATGAGTCGACAATGTGACGTGGCGGTGAAAAAAGCCAATGCGGTCTTGGGATGTATTAGGCGAGGTATATCTAGTAGGGATAGGGAGGTCCTGCTTCCGTTGTATAAGGCGCTGGTGAGACCTCATTTGGAGTACTGTGTGCAGTTCTGGTCTCCCATGTTTAAAAAAGATGAACTCAAACTGGAACGGGTGCAGAGAAGGGCGACTAAGATGATCAGAGGAATGGAAAACCTGTCGTATGAAAAGAGATTAGAGGAGCTTGGGTTGTTTAGTCTGACAAAGCGAAGGCTGAGGGGGGATATGATTGCTATCTTCAAATATATCAGAGGGGTTAATACAAGGGAGGGAGAGGAATTATTCCAGCTTAGTACTAATGTGGACACGAGAACGAATGGATATAAACTGGCCGTGGGGAAGTTCAGGCTTGAAATTAGACGAAGGTTTCTGACCGTCAGAGGGGTGAAATATTGGAACGGCCTTCCGAGGGAAACGGTGGGGGCGACGGACCTGTCTGGTTTTAAGATTAAGTTGGATAAGTTTATGGAGGGAATGGTTTAATGGTAAAACATAGTAGCCAAGGAAAACCAAGCAATGGTACGTGAATAGCATAATGGCCAACAAGGGTCAGGCTAGAGACTCTTGCCTATATGCTCAGGGTATTACTGATCGCCATATTTGGGGTCGGGAAGGAATTTTCCTCCAGGGTAGATTGGCTGAGCCTCTGGAGGTTTTTCGCCTTCCTCCGCAGCATGGGGCAGGGATCACTAGCAGGAGGGTCTCAGCCGATTGAAGTCACTAAAACACAGGATTGGGGACTTCAACGGCAGAGTCCAGGGAAGGGTCTTGCGGCCTGCAGCATGCAGGGGGTCAGACCAGATGATCATAATGGTCCCTTCTGACCTTAAAGTCTATGAGTCTATGAGTCTATGAGTCAATCACTTGACAATGGCAGGTTTCCCCACCCCATGCCCTGCCCGTCCTTCCTTCTCCTGTGAGGGAAGGTGTTTCCCTTTGCAAGGCATAGTGCCTTCCTTCTCCAAGGCTCCCAGTCAGAGTCCAGTGCTTCACACTCCCTGGCCCAGCTTCTCCTGGTGGAGCACTGCAAACAGCTGGCCTGCTGGAGGATCACCCCAGGGGGGGCATCCTCAGGTGGTGCAGAGTTGACAGAATGGCTATGCCAGCCCACCTCCCTGTGGCCAGCACTGGAGATGGTGCCAGGGCATCCTTGCACCCCAGTGATCCACAGCTATTGCCTAGGCCCCTTCAGACTATTCGCAGCTGGTGCAAGTTAGAGCAGCCCTCATGGGACTTATACTGGGGACCATCCCAATGCACAGCCAGCCTAGGGTCAGTGGGTGTGTAAAGGTGATGCAGTCCACTCGAGTTATGCCATGTGAATCTCATCCGCAGCTAAGGAACTGGGCTATTCGGATATGAATATCAATGGCATGTAGCCATTTCTGGGGTGGAGGAGACGGCCAATCAGCAGACAAGCATGCTGTGCAGCACTGGATGAAAGGGAAAATTTGGCCCTGGGGCAAATCCATCCTCTTATGGAAAGAGCCATGAGATGAAGTCTCACAGCACAACTGATGCTCACAGCACACAGGTAAGGACTGTGATTGCCTCCATCTTTCAGACAGGCAAATTGAGACACAACACAAGGAGCTGATGTCACTCCCCCACAGTCACCTAGCAAGTGGCAGAGGCAGGAACAGCACTAAGGAGATCCTGGCTCCCAATCCTGCACTCAGTGCAGACTATGCTAAGGGGGCAAACATATCCCATACTCCTCCATGCTCTCTGCAGTGGGTAGCTCAGTCTCCAAGGATATTCAGTTCATGATATTTTACTCTGGGTCAGTTCCCATGGGATTGCTTCTGCACCCAGCTCTACGTGCCGTGGTCAAGTTCAGAAACCATCAAACTGGTTGGAAATGAAACAATAAAAACTATGAAACCATCAAAAAAGAGAGTTCTGAATGAAAGAATGTGTGTGTGTGTTTGGGGCAGCAGGGGAAAGGAATAGCAGCTGATTAAAGAGACAAAAACTTTTAGACACCAATCTTTTTGGGTAGAGGGGTCAAAAGTCAATCTGAAACTACTTGTATTAAATTTAGAAGACGGCTTTAGCACATGGTTTGGATTTTGCTTCCCCCATCACTAGAGCTAATTAGGCCAATCCCAGAGTGCCCCTGCTGATACCTAACACATGCGTGACACAAATTATTCCTTCGAACTGGAATCAGCGCCTCAGAGCTGAACATTAGCTCCCTCTCTAAGTGGGAGAAGAAATCAGGTAGCCAAGAGGCACGCATATGTATGTGTGTGCATGCGTGTGTGCTTGTGCATTTGTGTTTGTGGGAGTTTTGGAGGAGAGTACATTTGAATGAAGAGTTTTGAACTCATTATCTGGACTACATTCAAAGAATGCGAGAGCAATAATCATGTACATAAATGCATGTGGTGGGAAGTGACTGGATGGGGGCCAAGAAAACAAAGGTTACTGGAACACACAGCCAGCGCTCTCTCTCTCCCACTCACAGGATTCTGCTTGGGCTTTTGTGTTCGCATGGTTATGTCTATTCCATGTTATGTGACTGTGGGAATGCACAGAGCCTGACTCTCCTCTCTCTCACAGAAGTCTGTCTCCACTGACTTCAATTGGCAGAGGTGGAAGGGAAAGCTCACATCTATACCACACTATGGCTCTGGTTCAGGAAAGTGCTTAAGCATGTGCTTGACTTTAGTGGAATTTGAGCACATGCTTAATGTTAAGCAGTGCTTTGCTGAATTGAGATGCTTTCCTGAGCGGGATCTATATGCATGAATATACATTGTCAGCGGCAAATGTGTGTGTATGTCTGTAATATCTCTATCTATCTGTCTATCTAGAGACATGACTGTGTGCACACACAGACATGACATGATCCAAGGCAAGTGTGTCTATGTACATGATCAGTGGGGTAAATTGACACAGCTCTCTTGACTAACAAAGCCAGGCTGATTTACACCAGCTGGGGATCTGCTCCCATGTCTGTATGTTGGTGAACATGTACGTCTGCACACGAATCAGAATGAAGAAGATAACCCTTTCCCCTTGCACTCCACCTTGTATTCTCACTTAGACTCTTTGCAGATCAGCAAGGTTGCATTTTGCCCTCCCTTTGCACTGGTGGACATGATGATGCAAAGGGCAGGAGAATGCAGAATCAAGCCTGCTCTCTGGATGTATATGCTGGTAAATGCACCACTGGCAGGTTCTCATCACTTGCTTTACCTATTATTTATACTCCAGTACTGCTCAGAGGTCCTGGCCAAGCTCAGGGCCCCGTGTGCTGTGTAGACACACGATGAGGAATATCCCCAGGGGACAGGAGCGAATGATGCAGATGATGGGGAGAGCCAGGGTTTGGGGCTGGAGGAAGCGACTTTGCAGATGGAGAGAGGGGCCCAGAAGTCCAGACTGGAGGGGAGGGAATCAATGAGTGAGTCAGAAAAAGGAAGGGGGTCTGGAGCAGGGGACTGAGAGCAGAAGAGAGGTCCTGGACATGGATGGAATGCAGCTCATAACAATGTCGGGCAAAGGGGTGGGTGCTGGGGGCACCAGAGCAATGAGGCAGTGGTCGAAGAGAGGGGCCATGGAAGGTGCGAGGTCAGAGACGGAACAATACTACAGGGTAAGCAAGGTGGAGCAAGTGGCCCTTTAGCTGAGCAAGGAGTTGAGGAGATGGGGGGCTAGCGAGTGGGAGGGGACACCAGAGTGGAAGTTGGAGTTACTGAGGACAAGGTCAGGGATGGAGAAGAGAGCCAGGACTTCAGGTCCGAGTGGAAGGTACTTTGGGAGGGTCTGGTGCATGGTAGCTGGCAGCGACAGATGGGGGACGAGAGAAGAACTGAACAGTATTGTACTATGGGGGAGGAGGAAGATGGGGAGCAGCAGCAGGGGGAGGGGAGGAGCTTTTGACCCACCTGCCTCCTACAGATCTTCACTGACTTTGCTGCTTGTATTTCTGTTCATAGATACCTGTGAATGGGCCAGATCCCCAGCTGAGGTCAATGAGCAGAGCTCCACTGACCTCTTTGAGGGTCTCAATGATTTTTCTGCTGAGGATCCAACCCTGGACATTGCTAGTATTACACAGGCCGTGAACTAGTGTCTGCAGATGGAATACACAGCTCCAGGCCTGAGATAGGTTATGCCTGTTTGCGTACTTGTGTGTCATTGCACGTGTCCAATTTAACATCCGTTGGTGTCTTCACAACTCTACAGTACCTTGCTGAGGGTCTTCTTCAGGGCAGAATTGTCCTGCTTCAGCTCAAAGGCCGATCGCTCCAGCTCCTTGTTCTCCCCTTCTAGGTGGGCTACAGCTCGCTGCAGTGTCATCAGTCTCTCCTGGAGAATGCTGTTCTCATCCTGCACGTTCTGCAGCAATGCTGCAGCCTCCTGCTCACTCTGCTGCTGACGACAGACTATCTATGACATACCCAACAGATGGACTGTAAGACTTTGGGGCCAGATCCCCAACTGGTGTAAATCAGTGTGGTTCCACTGCTGCACCAGGTTACACCACCAGACGGTCTGGCCCATGGCTGTCAATGGGGTGTGGGCGGGGGGGAGGGAAAGAGACTTTAAGAAATTCTTATCTCTAGTGAGAGTTCAAATCCAGGCACCAGCTGAGCAGAGCAGTTGCATTTCAGAGTTAATAACAGTGTGATGCTTGTACTTTTGTGCTCTACTCTTACAGGAAGCAACTACAAGAACCAGTCTCCTTAGAATAGTGACATGTAGGCCTATGATTTACAGCCAACATTTTCAATGTCATGTGCCTAAAGCTAGGCACCAAAATCCATAGGTAGGCACCTAAATAAATGGTATGATTGCTATGAGAGCTAGGCCCACGGAAAATGAGCTGGGTGCCTAGGTCTGAAAAATGCTGGCCTACTATTTTTTGGAGCAGATATTTTCTATCTGTAAAATTGCCCCCGGCACCTGCCAATACTGGAACCCAACATTCACCAGGACAGCCTCTTGGTAAAGATAGCATCTATGCTCCAAGCGGTGAATGTTTCATCACACATCGGGCCTGGTGAATATAGGCTTATGGGGACATTCAAAATGTAATTAAGGTTAAAATAGGGAGACCAGATGTCCCGATTTTATAGGGACAGTCCCAATTTTTGGGTCTTTTTCTTATATAGGCTCCTATTACCCCCCCATCCCCATCCCGATTTTTCACATTTGCTGTCTGGTCACCCTAGGTTAAAGATACAGGGCCAGTGCCCGGCTAGTGCAAAGCAGTGTGGCTTCATTGAGTTGTGCAGCATACACAATGGTATTTCACTGTTCCATGTAGCATAGCAATAGTCATTTTGCCATGCTACAAACTGCACAGATCATGCAGCGCGGGAGAATGAGATGCAGCCCAGCCTGTCGCCAGGCTCATTTTGTCAACAGGTGGTCGCTGCTGGGCAGCCCAAGCCTAGCAGAAGGCCGTAAACAGAAGTGGGTACAAGCAGGGCCGGCGCTTCCACTAGGTGACCCTAGGCGGTCGTCTAGGATGGCAGGATTTGGGGGGCAGCATTTTGCCGTCCTCGGCGGCAATTCAGTGGCGGGGGTCCTTCCGCTCTGTGTCTTTGGGGCGCTTCGGTGGCGGGTCCTTCACTCGCTCTGGGACCCACCGCCGAAACGCCCCGAAGACGCGGAGCGGAAGGACCCCCGCTGCCGAATACTTTGAGGAGGAGCGCTGCCGCCTAGTGCAGCAAAAACCCTGGTGCCGCTCCTGGGTACGAGATGGTGTATAGGTACAACACCTAGCACAATGGGGCCTTGTTCTCTGTCAGGACCCCCGAGGTCACTTGTCTTCAGGGGCTGAAGCTCTTTCTGCTGTTTTTCTGCGGAGTCCTGGGTAGCAGTGGAAAAAACAATCCCTCGTTGCACAACTGCAGTTTGGGAGGTGACACATTTTCACACACTATTAGGCTGCGGAGGCCAACCCTGCTTTGGGACTGGTGCTGTGCAGATTGAGGCTGGTGTAAAGAGATGCAGCCACAGGAGGAAAAAACGGATACTCACCTCTCGTAACTGTTGTTCTTCAAGATGTGTTGCTCATATCCATTCCAATTAGGTGTGTGCGTGCCGCATGCACAGTCGTCGGAAAGTTTTCCCCCTAGCAGCACCTGTTGGGTCAGCTGTGGAACCCTCTGGAGTGGCACCTTCATGGAGCTCAATATATGATGACCCCACTGACCCGGCGCCTCCTCAGTTCCTTCTTGCTGGCTGCTCCAACAGAGGGGAAGGCCGGCGGGTTTGGAATGGACATGAACAACACATCTTGAAGAACAACAGTTACGAGAGGTGAGTAACCGTTTTTTCTTCTTCGAGTGATTGCTCATATCGATTCCAATTAGGTGACTCCCAAGCCTTACCCAGGCGGTGGGGCTGGAGTTAAGGAAATGCTGATTGTAGCACCACTCTACCGAAAGCTGCGTCGTCTCTGGTGAAGGTATGCACCAAGGACCAAGTCGCTGCCCTGCAGATTTCTTGGATGGGGACCTGGGCCAGGAATGCAGCTGACGAGGCCTGGGCCCTAGTCGAGTATGCCGTGAGAACAAGGATCGGCACTCTGGCCAGTTCATAGCATGTGCGCATGCAGGACCTGATCCAGGAGGCTATTCTTTGAGATGAGACTGGGAGCCCTTTCATCCAGTCTGCCACCGCTATGAATAGCTGGTTCACTTTTCTGAATAGCTTAGTGTGCTTGATGTAGAAAGCTAATGCTCTTCGAACATTGAGGGGGTGTAGCTGCTGCTCCTGGGTACTGGTATAAGGCTTCGGGTAAAAGACAGGCAGGAAAATGTGCTGGCTGGTGTGGAAGTGCGACACCAGCTTGGGGAGAAAGGCCGGGTGTGGCCTGAGTTGCACTTCATCCTTGTGGAAAACTGTGTAAGGCGGTTCAGAGGTGAGGGCCACTAGCTCAGACACCCTCCTCGCAGATGTAATGGCGACCAGGAAAGCTACCTTCCAAGACAGATACAGGAAGAAGCACGCCACCAGTGGTTCGAATGGGGGCCTCATGAGCCTGGAAAGGACGAGGTTAAGGTCCCATGCAGGGACAGACTGCCTGATCTGGGGATGTAGGTGGTCCAAACCTTTGAGGAAGCGACCAACCATAGGGTTGGCGAAGATGGATCGACCAGATGCTCCTGGGTGGTAGGCTGAGATAGCAGCGAGGTGTACCCTTATGGAGGACGCCTACAGGCCTTGCTGTTTCAGGTGTAGGAGGTACTCTAAGATGAGGGGTACTGGCGCCTGGAGGGGGGGCAGGTGCGACCCTGGTCACACCAACACAAGAATCTTTTCCAGTTTGTCAGATACATGGCTCTCGTGGAGTGCTTCCTGCTGCTGAGGAGGACTTCCCTTACTTGTTCTGAGCACAGAAGTTCCATGGGGTTCAGCCATGAAGCTTCCAAGCCGTGAGGTGGAGGGACCGTAGGTCAGAGTGACAGAGGCAACCGTATTCCTGAGTGAGTAAGTCGGGGAGGAGAGGTAACGTGACCAGTGCATCCACCGACAGCTCCAGTAGCGTGGTGTACCAGTGCTGGCGAGGCCACGCTGGAGCTATCAGAATTACCTTTGCCCCCTCCCTGCAGACCTTGAGCAGGACCTTGTGCACAAGAGGGAATGGGGGAAAGGCATAGAGCAGGCGACCTCTCCAGGGTAGCAGAAATGCATCCATGAGGGAGCCTGGGCTGCGACCCTGGAAGGAACAGAACGTTGGGCACTTCCTGTTGTGTTGAGAGGCAAACAGGTCGACCTGGGAATCCCTCATCTTTGGAAGACAAGGTGTATGACATCCGGCCGGACGGACCACTTGTGAGTGCAGAAGGACCTGCTGAGGCCGTCCGCCAGTGTGTTCTGAACTCCTAGTAGAAAGGATGCTTCCAGGTGAATGGAGTGGGCTATGCAGAACTCCCACAGCTGAAGGGCCTCCTGGCATAGGGGAGAGGAACGGGCTTCCCCTTGCTTGTTGATGTAAAACATGGTGGTGGTGTTGTCCGTTAGAACTGCTACGCACTGGCCTTACAGTCGGGGCTGGAAGGCCTGGCAAGCGAGGTGCACCGCCCTCAGTTCCTTGACATTGATATGTAGGGAGAGCTCATCCTATGACCACAGGCCCTGTGTCTGGAGATCCCCCAGATGCGCCCCCTGCCCTATCCCAGAGCTGACGCATCTGTAACCAGGGACAAGGAAAGTTGAGGGTTGTGGAAGGGGACTCCTTCGCACACCGCTTGGGGGTCAAGCCACCAGCGAAGGGATGTGAGGACTTGCCCTGGCACCCTGACCACTGAATTCAAGCTGTTGCTCCCCGAGCGGCAGACTGAGGCGAGCCATGCCTGCAACGGTCTGAGCCGCAGCCTGGTGTGCCGGGTCATATAAAGTGGAAGAAGCCATGTGACCGAGGAGACTCAGGCACCCCCTTGCTGTTGAGGTTGGGAATTGCTAGAGGCTTTTAATTATGTCCGTGATGGCTCAGAATCGGGACTCCGGTAGAAGGGTCCACTCCTGAACACTGCCCCAATTAATTCTATTCTCTGGGTTGGTTCCAGGGTCAACTTCCCCAAGTTGAGGAGGAGACCCAGTCACTCGAACATGCACCTGACCAAATGGATTTGGGACTGCACCTGTGCCCTGGTGTGGCCCCTGAGCAGCCAGTCATCGAGGTAGGGGTACACCTGCACCTGCGGGCGATGGAGGAAAGCAGCCACAACCGACATGCACTTGGTGAACACTCGTGGGGTTGTTGAGAGGCTGAATGGTAGGGCAGCAAATTGATAATGTTCATGTTTGATCACGAAGCGCAGGAAGTGCCTGTGTGCTGGATGGATTGCTGTGTGGAAGTACGCGTCCTTCATCTTGAGGGCGGCAAACCAATCTCCTGGATCCAGGGAGGAGATAATAGTGCCCAGGGAGACCATGCGGAACTTCAACTTTACCATGAATTTGTTGAGCCCACGCAGGTCTAGAATGGGTCTGAGGCCCCCTTTGGCCTTGGGGATTAGGAAGTATCAGGAGTAGAAATCCTTGCCCCTTAGCTCCTGAGGAACCTCCTCCATCGCTCCCATGGTGAAGAGGGCCTGCACCTCTTGGATAAGGAGTTGCTCATGAGAGAGGTCCTTGAAGAGAGACGGGGAAGGGGGGTGGGAGGGAGGGTAGGAGCAGAACTGGAGAGAGTATCCTGCTTTCACCGTGCGGAGGACCGAGCAGTCCGAGGTTATTTGGGACCAGGCACGGTAGAAGTGGGACAAAAGATTCGAAAAAGGGTTGGGAATGAGTCTGGTGCACTGTCCTCGGGCGTCCCTTTAAAAGGCCTGCTTGGAACTCGAGGATGGTTTGGTCGGGCCCTGGACTTGTCTGGAAGTGGAGTTCGAAGGCTTCCTTCTGCCGTTTCTGCTCCTTCTCCTGTAAAAGTCCGGCCTCGGCTGAGGAGGGTAGGAGTGCTGCTGCTGCTGTTGGGGCTTGAAATGCTTGTGTTGGGTTGCTGGGATGTGTATACCCAAAGATTTCATAGTAGCCCTTGAGTCTTTTAGGTTATGCAGCAGTCTGCTCTGTGAACAGGCCTGCCCCATCAAAAAGCAGGTCCTGCATCATCTGAAGACCCGAGGCCTGCAACCATGAGGTGCACCTCATGGCAATACCTGAGGACAAGGTGTGCGCCACCGAGTCCGCAGCGTCCAGTGAGGCCTGTAAAGAGGTCCGTGCCACCACCCTGCCCTCCTCTACTATGGCCTCAAACTCCTCCCTGGATTCAGTTGGCACAAGCTCTTGAACTTGAGCATCGAGTTCCAGGAGTTGAAGTTATATCGGCTCAGAATTGCCTGCTGGTTGGCAATTCTGTGCTGGACCCCCTCCTGTAGAGTACGCTTTATGCCCAAACAAGTCCAGACACTTGGACTCCTTGGACTTGGGCACTGGGGCCTGCTGCCCCTCTTTCTGACTTACAGCCGCAACCACCAATGAACAGGGCTGCGGGTGCGTAAAGAGTTATTTGTACCCCTTTGAGGGCACAAAATACCTCCTCTTGACGCCCTGGGCTGTGGGAGGGACGGAAGCCGGAGTCTGCCAGATAGTCTTGGCATTGGCCAGTATAGTTTTGATGAGGGGCAGAGCCACCATCGAAGGACCTTCTGGGGCCAAAATGTCGACCACCGGGTCCTCTGACTCCACCACCTCCTCGGCCTGCAGGCCCATGTTGCGTGCTACCCTGCGCAGGAGGTCTTAGTGGGTGCGGCTGTCTAGAGGAGGCGGTCCAGAGATGGAAGTGCCTGCGATGGCCTCGTCTGGGGAGGAGGACGAAGAGGATAATGGGGGAACAGGATCCTCCCTCCCTTTCTGCTCATCAGGAGCCTGACAACCTGCGTTGCTGGTAGCCCCAGGCTCAGGAACCGGAGTTGGAGTTGGTTCCAAGGGGGGACAAGGGCATGGTGCCTCCTCAGCACCCCTAGGGGTGGGGCAACTGGCTGAGGCCTCCGGCACCCTTGGTTCAGAGGTGGCTGATTGGGAGCCTTTAGACTGGGTGCCCTGGGCCTAGTGGTTCGCCCACAGGATCCAAAATGGCCACTGCGCTGGTCCCTGCCACTGCACAGGCCACGGTCCTTCCCCCACCTCAGAGCGTCCACGGCCGAACCAATGCTGGTCCCGTTCCAAGTACCTAGATTCCACCTCCAAGGACCGGGATCGGGACCGCAAGGGCCAGGGTTGAGCCAAGTAGAGGTGAGCTGGAGAGTGGTGCCGCAAGGGTGGGGAGCGGTGCCGTGACCTGGAGCTACACGGGGTCGTCGAGCGACATCGGGACCGTTGCCGGGTCCCGGACCTGCTTCCCGAAGGGGACCAATATGCGGATCGGCGTCGCGATCAGGAGTGCTGGCGCAACCTGGAGCGGTGCTGTGAGTCCAATCAGTGCCGTGAGTCCAACCAGTGCTGCGACTGCAAGCGGCGCCGGGACTCCAAACATTGCTGGGACTCAATCAGTGGTGCTGACAGCCGGATCATCACTGGTTTGCCTCGAGATGGTGCCATACGATGTGGTACTGGAGGCTTGGCATGAATCGTAGGTGACCTCAGCGCTGTCATGGCGATGAGGTCCCTCACTGCCGAAAAGGTGTCCAGAGTGGATGGCAGCGCCAACTCCTCGATGATGTGGGCCGGGGAGTCCAACGGCACCACACTCGACGGTCCCCCTTGCAGGGCTGAAGTCAACGGTGCCATCTCCGCAGGCTTAGGCACTGGGTGCTCCTCACAAGGACACACCCAATTGGCTGGCTCCAGAGGGGTGGGCCTCTGGGATGGAGAGCCACTCCTCCCTTGCTTCTGGTGCTGCTTCTGCGCCGGGGAGTGGGAGTGGTGCTGGTTCGATCCTGCTGGTTTCGGTGCCGGGGAGTGGTGGTTTGCAGTTCTCTGCTACAGTCTGTCAGTGGTGTCACTTCCACCACTGCTGCCAGGGTGCTATGTACCAAAGAACTTGGTGCCGGATCCTGCAGCACTGAAGGAGGCTGAGGTCTAAGTGCCGCCTCCATAAGGAGCTGCTTAAGGTGAAAGTCTCGCTCCTTTTTGTTTATGGGGCAAAACCCCTTACAAATCCTGCACCGATCAGTTTGGTGAGCCTCCCCCAGACACTTCAGACAAGTGTCATGGGAGTCGCCCGTTGGCATGGGCTTGGAGCAGAACTTGCAGGGCTTGAACCCCTGGGACTTGGGCATGAAAGCCCTCCCAAGAAAAAGTGGTCGGGATAGACGGTAACCCCACCTCAGCCCAACTGCTACAAACTACTGCTAAAATAAACTAAGTAAAAAGATGTAAGAAACAACGAGAAAAACAAGAGCTAGGGAAACATGGAGAACTTGCTAAGCAAGACGCCATAGTTCCAACGACCATCACTGGCGGTAAGAAGGAACCGAGGAGGCACCGGGACAGCAGGGTCATATATTGAGTGCGGTGGTGGGGCGACGAATCACCAGCATGGCGCCTCCTGCTGGTCGTCCTGGCAATTAGCTCTTCCAGCCCGGAGCGCCTTCTGTAGGCCGGTGTCTTACCTGCCGCTGGCCCCCGTGTCCCTCTTGGACCCCGGTGCCCCTCTATGTCAGGGTTCGGCCCCAGCAGTAACCCACCATCTGGGTCTCCCCACCCAGGGGAACCCCCAACCCTCTATCCCCACCTTGCCTCAGTGGCTACGGTCAGTCATCATCTAGCCCCTGCTCACTGGGGCAGACTGAAGTCTATAAACCACTCATCATTGGCAAGGGGATTTGGACCGGCTGCCTTTGCCTACATATGGGCTGCCCCTTTGCAGCTCCAGTACCCTTTGTAGGCCTTTGACGAGGCCTGCAGCCTGGGTTTCACTAGGCTGGAGCTCCTCAGCTCACTTTGCCCTTCCCCAGTACTGCTCCACCCTAGGTACCCTTCTCAGCTCCCAGACAGCCAAGTCCTTCTCTCATAGAAGCTAGAGAGAGACTCTGTCTCAGCCTCTGGCCCTCAGCCCTCTTATAGGGGCCACCTGTGGCCTGATTGGAGCGTGGTCCCAACTGTGGCTGCTTCCCCCAATCAGCCCAGCTTTCCCCCTGCCACAGCCCTCTCCCAGGGCTGTTTTAAGCCCTTCAGGGCAGGAGCGGGGTGACCACCCTGCTACAAGTGCCATGAAGGTGCCACTCCTGGAGGCTCCATAGCTGACCCAATGGGTGCTGCTAGGGGAAAAACTTTCTGATGACTGTGCACACAGCATGCACACACCTAATTGGAATGGATATGAGCAATCACTTGAAGAAGAACCGTGCCAATTTACACCACCAGAAAATGGGTCCCAACGGTTTCAGAGAGGACGGCTTTGTGGCTCCCTCAATATTTGTATATCTGGTTTCTCTTCTCGACTTTTTCTCTGTGGGCCCAATTCTGCTCTCAGTCCAGCAATGTAAATCTGGAATAATTCAACAAGATTTACACCACACAGCTGAAACCACAGTCCCTACCAGTCTACATTTGTGTCTCTATCTTGCTTCCTCTTGCTGTTTTTTCTATTCCATCTTTTGCTGTCTTCTTTCCCATAATAAATAAATACATGATAACCAATACGTAATTAAATAATACCCTACGTGTATATAGCCCCTTTCATCCCACAGGGTTTTACTAACCATTGTATAAACAGCTGTTACTTCTCTTGTGTCTTGGAAGCTGTGATGGGGCAGACAGGCCCCAAACTGGCAATGACAGGGTTAAGGAGAGCCTGTGGACCCAGTTGACCCCATCCTGCTATACCTGCAACCAATGGCAGGTGTGGAGAGAAGAGCTGAAAGGTGGAAGAGACCTAGCCCTGGGAAGGAGAGT
The DNA here is from genome assembly GCF_013100865.1 of Trachemys scripta elegans. Lineage (NCBI taxonomy): Eukaryota > Metazoa > Chordata > Testudines > Emydidae > Trachemys > Trachemys scripta. The sequence continues at coordinate 47,646,439 of NC_048306.1, read as the reverse complement.
AGAGATCTGATGTTTCCTTGGGGACGGCACCAGGTACAGACGAGAGCCTAAGGCAGCTTGTGGCATGGAGGAGCCATGTGGTGGACAGGACGACCAGAGCCAGGCAGACTGACAAAAAGAGACCAGCCTCAGGGAGACAAGCCCAGACCAGAAGGGTGGAGCCCTGGTTTTGAAGTGCACTGTTTTCTTTTTCGTTTTGGACTCTCACACACCAGAAAGGATAAGACTTCAGTGTGCCATAGGAGGGGGTTGAAGGCACCATGGCATCAGTTCCAGGAGGGGCAACACCTGACCACTGGAGACCTGCACTGGAGTGAGTTATGTCTCGATGCGCCACAAAAAGGGGTGCTGCCTAGACAACCTGGTAAAAGGGTCAGCACATCTGGGGCAGAACACAGCAGCTGGTTAACAGCCTAGAGCTACACTACACAACAGGCTTGTGGGAAGTGAAGACTACTCTATGCAGCTGAAACGGCACTAGCCAACATCTACTTCCCCCAGCTGCAATTAGGCCCCTCCACTGAAGCTAACTCCCCTCCTCTTTTAAAAGGGATGTAGGGTCATTAATGCACACAAGTACTTGGGGCCACAGTTTTGTGTCTCAATGAGAGCCCAGTCTCTTCAGTGGCAAAGGGCCCTCTGCCTCATGGGAGGATATTTGCTTAACTAACTGAGAGGAAGGCGTGCTATCTCCTGAGTCACCAGTCTCATTTCCCACAGCAGGGTTACTTGGAGGGCTCCCATCCAGATGCTGACCCTACTTAGCTGGATGGGAGGGTCTGAGCTCTTTCCTCTCCTCCCATCTTCTTTCTGCTCCTTGTTGGCACTCCCCCCCTTGCTATGTTCCAGCTGCTCCTCGGGAATTATGTACACTGCCCGGTTCCTCGACTAGGATCAGGGCCCCCTGTACGAGGTGCTGTACACATGCCCCATATCTAAACAGGTAAAGGAAGCAATATTATGAGGGGGAACTGAGGCCTAGAGAGGCTAAGTGACTCACCCAAGGGCACACAGGAATCTGTGGCAGAGCAGGGACTTGAAATCAAATCTCCTGAGGCTGCGTCTAGGGCCTTTAGCTCAAGGCCATCCTTCCTCTCTCCCCCACTCACCTCCTGTAGGTGCTCGACCTGAGCTTCCAGTTCCCTGCACCTCAACTCCAGCTCTCCCAGCTGGTCCTGCAGCATGCGCATGGTGTCCGTCAGGCTGTGGTTCTGCCTCTTGCTGTCTGACAGCGCCTGCCGCACGGAGTCCAAGCGCTCCTGAGAAAGGAGTGGGTCACTCAGAGGAAGCATTCAGAATCCAGGAACTGACTGCTACCTCAGCTCTGCCTGTTCTTAATGCTCTGCACGTGTTAGCTGGCATGTGCAACAAGATATATGTATTATGTATCCCAGTACAGAGCTCTGTCATTGTAAATATATGATAGGCCAGATCCCCAGCTATGGGCCAGGTCCCCAGCTATTGGCCAGATCCCTACCTATTAGCCAGGTCCCCAGCTGGGGTGACTCGACTTTGCTCCACTGGAGTTTATGGGCTAGGTCCCCAGCTGGGATGACTTGGCGTTGCTCTACTGGAGTCTATGGGCCGGGTCCCCAGCTGGGGTGACTCAGCATCTATCCACTGGAGTCTACGGGTCAGGTGCCCAGCTGGGGTGATTCGGTGTCGCTCCATTGGAGCCTATGGGCCAGGTCCCCACCTGGGATGAATTGGCATAGTTTCATTAAAACTATGTTGGGAATCATTAAGAAAGGAATAGATAATAAAACAGAAAATATCATATTGCCTCTATATAAATCCATGGTACGCCCACATCTTGAATACTGTGTGCTGATGTGGTCACCCCATCTCAAAAAAGATATATTGGAATTGGAAAAGGTTCAGAAAAGAGCAACAAAAATGATTGGGGTATGGAACGGTTGCCATATGAGGAGAGATTAATAAGACTGGGACTTTTCAGCTTGGAAAAGAGATGAATAAAGGGGGATATGCTAGAGCGCTATAAAATCATGACTGGCCTGGAGAAAGTGCATAAGGAAGTGTTATTTACTCTGTCTCATATCACAAGAACTAGGGGTCACCAAATGAAATTAATAGGCAGCAGGTTTAAAACAAACAAAAGGAAGTATTTTTTCACACAACGCACAGTCAACCTGTAGAACTCTTTGCCAGAGGATGTTGTGAAGGCCAAGACAATAACACAGTTCAAAAAAGAACTAGATAAATTCATGGATGATAGGTCCATCAATGGTTATTAGCCAGGATGGGAAGGGATGGTGTCCCTAGCCTCTGTTTGCCAGTAGCTGGGAGTGGGTGACAGGGGATGGATCACTTGATGATTCCCTGTTCTGGTCATTCCCTCTGGGGCACCTGGCATTGGCCACTGTCAGAAGACAGGATACTGTGCTAGACTGACCTTTGGTCTGACCCAGTATGGCTGTTCTTATGCTCTTATTTTTCTCGATGAGGCAGTGCCATGGGTGTGCATGGCACTGCACATATACAGGAGAAAGCAGGCTGCTGAGGGGTCAAACACATAGATAACAATGGTGAGGTCCAGCCCCAAGAGGAAAGACTACAGCCTTCATCAGCTGGGAATCCAGGGTCCAGAAGAGCCTGTGGGATGTACCGCTCTGTAGCTAAGTGTGGGTGCACACAGGCCTGCTGAATCCTCCATGAACAGTTCACGTCGATAGTCATGGGCCTCGCCCAGCTCACATCAGGAATGGAGATCACCTCTTTTAGCCATTCATCTTGCACTGAAAAGTGTCAGCTGAAGACTTGAGTTACTGCTAGCCAAGAGCCTGTGTTCCCAGAAGGATCAGCAGGGACTGGGGGTAGGCCAGGGAGTTACTCTCTTTCTAGCTAGCTCTGCATGCCAGTCACACCAGCGACCACAGGCTCCGAGCCCCTAGAGACAGCCCCGACCTCTCAGCCATCTGCGCTTATATCCTGAGTCTGAGTCTGTGCTCACGCTGGCAAAACACCACAGTAACTCCCTCAAGGTCAGCTGTGTGGATGAACTCTCTGCAGGGATTCCAGAGCTGTGGATGGCACATTGTGGCTCTGGAGGGGAATGTACTGGCTGGAATTGATCTGGATGCACAGCTCCCTTTTTCTTTGCAATGGATTGCTGATGGCAGCTCTAGCTTGACAACACATCACCCCACAGAAGAGGAACAGCATGGACAGCATTACCATCTTACTGGGATCCGGGTTATGCTGTGCACCAACTCAAACCTCAGGCCAAGCTGGCTGAAAGGATTGCTAATGTTTGCAGCCATGGAGGAGAGCCAGGGCCCAGCTCCAAGCAGGCTAGGCTGATTACAGGGCTGCACTGACATCATGCTAAATCCACAGGTTTGTGGATTTCCAGGCTGAAAGGTCCCATTCTGCCCATTTAGTCTGACCTCCCAACTCAGGCCTGCAAACTTCCTCCTGGGGGGTCCTGCAGCCAGCTGGCGTCCCTGTGATCTCTGAACAGGGCAGCTTCCCCTTGAGCCATGCTTCACCCAAACACTGGTTTGTTCCAAACTGCTGCGATATTTGGGCTGGGCAAACCGCAGTGCATTGGAACCAAAGGGAGTGTTTACAAGCCCCTGTTCAGGCTGGTGGGGCATGGTGCATCCTGCAGCACGGGGTGTTTGTGGGGTGGACTGGACCCCACTGGGATGTACACAGGTGGGCTCAGCAGGTGGAACGGCCTTCCCGACTGTATCCACTGACCCCTTTTCCCCTGCTCAGTCCCACCCCTACATTGTCTGCTTGCCCAGTGCTGAGGAGAAGGGGTGGGACCATTACCTGGAGCACCCGGCGGTCTTGTTCCGCTGCTGTCAGAGCCTTCTGCAGCTGGAAGACGTTCTCCTGAAGGGTGGAGGACCCCGTGGAGGCATCAGTCAGTGCCTGGGAAAGGCTCTGCACCTTGTCCTTCAGGTGGCTCTCCTTGTCCTCTGTCTGGGCCAGTGAGTGACCCAGGCGTCCCAGCTCCTGCTGCAGCTTGGCTGATTTGCTCTCGCTGTCCCCCAACTGGCAGCGCAGGGACTGGACCTGCTCCTGCAGGGCCTGGATCTCAGTATCTCGGTCCACCAGGCTGAGCTGGACACGCTGAAGCTCCCCTTCCATGGAGCGACGTCTCAGCTCCAGCTTGGTGGCCCTACTCTCAGCTGCCTCCAGGACTTCCTTCAGCCTCCGCTTGTCTGTCTCCAGCTTGGTATCCTTGGCTTTCAGCCTAGTGACCTTCTCCTGAAAAACAAAGGCGACCTACTTCAGCAACGTGTATCATCCTTTCCACCACTGCCTGCAGTGTGCTACTCTCTCATGCGCCGTCCCGTCTCTCCACGCTCCCCACGACGTGCTGGCCAACCCCTCCCCACTTGTGCATGCACTGGCCTGCCCCTCCACACTCCCCTTGCATGCTGACCTGGGCCGCCCCTCCACGCTTCCACCTCTTGCGCCGGCCCGGCCCGGCCCTCCACGCTCCCCGCTTGCGTGCCAGCCTGCCCCTCCATGCTCCCCACTCACACGCCTGCTCCCCCGTCACATGCCGGCTCGCCCCTCCACGCTCCCTGCTCGTGCACCTGCTCCCCCCCATGCACTGTCCCGCCCAGTCTTGCCACGCTCCCTGCTCGTGCGCTGCCCCACCCCACCTCCCTCGGGTGCCAGCCCATACCTCCACACTCCTGTGCCTGCTCCCCATGCCTGCTCCCCCCTCGCATGCCAGCCTGCCCCTCCACGGTCCCCGTTCACATGCCTGTCCCTCCACACTTCCCACTCACGTGCCGGCCCGCCCTTCCCCACTCCTGCGCCTGCTCCCCCCTCGCACGTCCCGCCACGCTCTCCACGCCTGCTCCCCCCTCACACGCACCAGCCAGCCCGCCCCTCCATGCTCCCTGCTTGCACGTCGCCCACCCCATACTCCCTGCTCGCACGCCAACACATCCCTCCACACTCCCTGCTCACATGCTTGCTCCCCCCTCACATGCCGGCCCACCCCTCCACGCTCCCTGCTCGCGCGCCTGCTCCCCCTCATGCGCCAGCCCATCATACTCCCCCATCGTGCACCTGCTCCCGCCCCCCACATGCACCAGTCCATCACGCTCCCCACTCACACGCCTACTCCCCCCTCACGAACTGGCTCACACTCCCCGCTCACGCAACTTCTCTCCCCTCTCATGCTGCCCACTCTCTGTGTCAGCCTGTCCCACTTCCCCCACATGCCTGCCCCCCCCTGCCACATGATTCCCCTGACCTGCTTTGGCCTGCTCCCTCCCCGCCACAGGCCAGCTCCCTACCCTGTGCACTGCTCCGCCACACTCTCTTTAACGCGTGCCCAGTTAGGGTGACCAGATGTCCCGATTTTATAGGGACAGTCCTGATTTTTGGGTCTTTTTCTTATAGAGGTGCCTATTCCCCCCATCCCCTGTTCCGATTTTTCACATTTGCTGTCTGGTCACCCTATGCCCAGTTAAAAGCCAGCGGCACACCCCCTGAACTAGCCTAATAGCCTGGCCCACGTCCCAGTGCTGTCTAGGGACAGCCCCGGGTGCTATATTAGGAGGGTTCTTGGTCTTGTGTGGAGCCTAGAGATTGGTAGAAGGTGTGTGATTGTGTAGTGGCGCAGGGTATGGGGGGCAAGATGGGAAGAGACAGATCAAGGGGAGCGCTGGGTGGGAATCAGGGTCCCAGTGTGACTGGTGATAACAGGAAGGGGAATTTGCCAGGACTGGCTGCTCCGTGGAGTTCTGGGGGCTGTGATGGCCCTGTCCTGGGCAGCCTGGCAGCTCTGGAGTGGGAGCAATCACCAGGGCCTGCTCTACACACAGAACAGTACCAGGGCAACTAACAGTGTGAGGTGGCACCGGTTTAGCTGGTGCCTGTGGGGCTCTACAGAGGTGTAAACCTGGCCTGGAGCCGTGTCACCTGCCCGGGAATAAAGGTGTATGGATGAGCCCTGTCTGGAGGCACTCCAAGGGTCTCTGCGCTCCCTAGAGAAGCACGTTTGTCTCTGAAGGCCAGCTGATCCCTAGGAGTCATCCAGGACAAGACCCAGACTCCAAGGTAGGAGCAGAGCCAGTGAGCACTGGCGAGCCCCCACTTCCCAGACCACGGAGAGAGAAGCAGCAGCAGGCAGCTGGATATAGAGTGGGGTCCTGCCTGGCAGGCGCAGGCACTGAGGGAGTCGTGAGTCTCACTGTCCAGGCAGGGCATGCGCCCTGCTGGCTCCTCCCTCAGTAAAGGGGCCTGGCTCTTTGATGGGCAGCCCGTTTCCTTTAATGGCCATGCCCTGCAGACTAGTCCCCCTACTCATCTGCTGTTCCCAAGCGCCCTGGAGCTTCCATGGCCCTGGGAAATGGCTCAGCTCTAGGATGTGCACAGAGAACGTCTGCAGCCCTTCCTCCACCCCTCCCGAGCAGTGCAGCAGAAACTTGTTCTGGGCAATGGAGGAGGGAGCCATGGAGCAGTCTCCCACGCTCATCCATCCCTGTCACTGTTCCAGGGAGTGTAGCAGATTGCGCTCTGCTTGCCCACGCAGACCTGAGCTGGACTGAGGATATTGATATATTAACTGAGGATATTGATGTAATAGTCATCACAGAAATTTGGTGGAATGAGGATAATCAATGGGACACGGTAATACCAGGGTACAAAATATATTGAAAGGACAGAACAGGTCATGCTGGTGAGGGAGTGGCACTATATGTGAAAGAAAGCGTAGAATCAAATGAAGTAAAAATCTTAAATGAACCAAACTATACCATAGAATCTCTATGGATAGTAATTCCATGCTTGAATAATAAGAATATAGCAGTAGGGATATATTACCAACCACCTGACCAGGATGGTGATAGTGATGTGAAATGCTCAGGGAGATTAGAGAGGCTATTAAAATAAAAAACTCAGTAATAATGGGGGATTTCAACTATCCCCATATTGACTGGGTACATGTCACCTCAGGATAGGATGCAGAGATAAAGTTTCTTGACACCTTAAATGACTGCTTCTTGGAGCAGCTGGTCCTGGAACCCACCAGAGGAGAGGCAATTCTTGATTTAGTCCTAAGTGGAGCACAGGATCTGGTCCAAGAGGTGAATATAGCTAGACCGCTTGGTAATAGTGACCATAATATAATTAAATTTAACATCCCTGTGGTGGGGAAAACACCACAGTGGCCCAACACAATAGCATTTAATTTCAAAAAGGGGATGTGACATTGCACTCCATATACTTTATGAAAATATGCTTATGAATGTGAATATGATGTAACTGGAATATGCTTTATACAAAAGTTCTCTTGTAAGGTATCACTACAAAGCTTATAATCTACTGAGTGTGTTCATCCTATTTGTTTGCATGTATTATTTCTATGTCTGGAGTTAGGAGAATAAGATATAAACTTGTATTATTGATGTAAACATATTAAGTGGAAGCCATTAAGGGTGCTTCAGAATCAATGAACTGTGAATGGGTTTATTTACCTGCAAGCCTTCCTGCATATGTGTGGGCCAGCCCATGGGTAATGAAGAATGTGGTCTCACAGGGACATGTGACCATGTCACCTGATGCTGAAATCCATCTTAAATCTGGTACTTTTCCATTTAGAAGGAGGGGTTGGGACCCAGAGAGACAAAAGATTCCTGCCTTGTGCCAAAGCTATAAAAGGGGGTGGAACAGAACAAAGGGGGCCAGTCATGAGTAAACCCTTAGTTACCACCTGAGATGTCTGCTGAAACTAACAAGGACTGTACCAGGGGAAAGGATTGGGCCCAGACTAGGAAGGAGTCTAGTCTGTGAAAGAAGCTTATTGGAACATCTCTGAAGGTGAGATATTACCTGTAATCAGTTTCTTAATGTATTAGGCTTAGACTTGCTTGTTTTTGCTTTCCTTTCCTTCATAACTTACTTTGTTCTGTCTGTTATTACTTGAAACCACTTAAATCCTACTTTTTATACTTAATAAAATCATTTTTCAGAGGGGTAGCCGTGTTAGTCTGAATCTGTAAAAAGCAACAGAGGGTCCTGTGGCACCTTTGAGACTAACAGAAGTACTGGGAGCATAAGCTTTCGTGGGTAAGAACCAAAGGTGCCACAGGACCCTCTGTTGCTTTTTACAGATTCAGACTAACACGGCTACCCCTCTGATACTTGACACCATGCAAGGCACTGCATTTAGCCGTATGGAATGGAAATCTATCAACCTCATGAAGAAACTTGCACAAATACAGACAGATATCATCTTCCTTTCCAAATGCAAACAGATGGACATCATACCAAATGGACTGAAGGTGAAAAATCCATTGCTATCTACATACTGCACAGACCACAGTGAGAGATTATGCCATACGTTATCAAAGAAACTGAGGAACCACCTGATCAGCATCCTATACAGCAAACAGAAAAACATCAAGAAAGAGCTCTCCAACCTGGAGACTCTCATAAATAACCAACCCTCCACACAAACGGACTTTACTAAAATAAGACAGGAGATCTACATCACACACTTCACCTCTCTACAAAGGAAAAAGGACCGTAAGCTGTCTAAAATCCTACCTGCCACATGGGGCCACAACAGGAGTACCCCTAACTCACCCAGCAATATCGTCAATTTATCCAGCTACACACTCAACCCAGCAGAAGAGTCTGTCCTATCTCGGGGACTCTCCTTTTGCCCCAGCACCCCCACGAACATGATACAGTTCTGTGGTGATCTGGAAGCCTACTTTCGCCGCCTCCGACTCAAAGAATACTTTCATGATAACACTGAACAGCGCACTGATACACAGATACCCTCCCACCAACAACACAGGAAGAAGAACTCCACATGGACTCCTCCTGAGGGTCGAAATGACAGTCTGGACCTATACATAGAATGCTTCCGCCGACGTGCACAGGCAGAAATTGTGGAAAAACAACATCGCTTGCCTCATAACCTAAGTCGTGCAGAACGCAATGCCATCCACAGCCTCAGAAACCACCCTGACATTATCATCAAAGAGGCTGATAAAGGAGGTGCTGTTGTCATCATGAACAGGTCTGACTACCAGAAGGAAGCTGCCAGACAACTCTCCAATACCCAATTCTACAGGCCGCTTTCCTCAGATCCCACTGAGGAATACACTAAGAAACTACACCATCTACTCAGGACACTCCCTACACTAACACAGGAACAAATCAACATACCCTTAGAGCCCCGACCGGGGTTATTCTATCTACTACCTAAGATCCACAAACCTGGAAATCCTGGACGCCCCATCATCTCGGGCATTGGCACTCTCACTGAAGGACTGTCTGGATATGTGGACTCCCTACTCAGACCCTACGCCACCAGCACTCCCAGCTATCTCCGTGACACCACAGATTTCCTGAGGAAACTACAATGCATTGGTGACCTCCCAGAAAACACCATCCTAGCCACCATGGATGTAGAGGCTCTCTACACAAACATCCCACATACAGATGGAATACAAGCTGTCAGGAACAGTATCCCTGATGATGACACAGCACAACTTATTGCTGAGCTCTGTGACTTTATCCTCACGCACAATTATTTCAAATTTGGTGACAATATATACCTCCAGACCAGTGGCACCGCTATGGGCACCCGCATGGCCCCACAATATGCCAACATTTTTATGGCTGACCTGGAACAACGCTTCCTTAGCTCCCGTCCACTCATGCCCCTTCTCTACCTACGCTATATTGATGACATCTTCATCATCTGGACCCATGGGAAGGAGGCCCTGGAAGAATTCCACCATGCTTTCAACAGCTTCCACCCCACCATCAACCTCAGCCTGGACCAATCTACACGGGAGGTCCACTTCCTGGACACCACCGTACAAATAAGCGATGGCCACATTAACACCACCCTATACCGAAAACCCACCGACCGCTACGCCTACCTTCATGCCTCCAGCTTCCACCCTGGTCACACCACACGATCCATCGTCTACAGCCAAGCACTGAGGTACAATCGCATCTGCTCCAACCCCTCAGACAGAGACCAACACCTACAAGATCTTCACCAAGCATTCTCAGAACTACGATACCCACACAAGGAAATAAAGAAACAAATCAACAGAGCCAGACGTGTACCCAGAAGCCTCCTGCTACAAGACAGGCCCAGAAGAGAAACCAACAGAACTCCACTGGCCATCACCTACAGTCCTCAGCTTAAACCTCTCCAACGCATCATCAGTGATCTACAACCCATCCTGGACAATGATCCCTCACTTTCACAGACCTTGGGAGGCAGGCCAGTCCTCGCCCACAGACAACCTGCCAACCTTAAGCATATTCTCACCAGCAACCACGCACCGCACCATAACAACTCTAACTCAGGAACCAACCCATGCAACAAACCTCGATGCCAACTCTGCCCACATATCTACACCAGCAACACCATCACTGGACCTAACCAGATCAGCTACAACATCACCGGCTCATTCACCTGCACGTCCACCAATGTTATATATGCCATCATATGCCAGCAATGCCCCTCTGCTATGTACATTGGCCAAACTGGACAGTCACTACGCAAGAGGATAAATGGACACAAGTCAGATATCAGGAATGGCAATATACAAAAACCTGTAGGAGAACACTTCAACCTCCCTGGCCACACAATAGCAGATGTAAAGGTTGCCATCTTACAGCAAAAAAACTTCAGGACCAGACTCCAAAGAGAAACTGCTGAGCTCCAGTTCATTTGCAAATTTGACACCATCAGATCAGGATTAAACAAAGACTGTGAATGGCTATCCAACTACAGAAACAGTTTGTCCTCCCTTGGTGTTCACACCTCAACTGCTAGCAGAGCACCTTACCCTCCCTGATTGAACTAACCTCGTTATCTCCACACTGATATATACCTGCCTCTGGAGATTTCCATTACTTGCATCTGAAGAAGTGAGGTTCTTACCCACGAAAGCTTATGCTCCCAGTACTTCTGTTAGTCTCAAAGGTGCCACAGGACCCTCTGTTGCTTTTTACAAAATCATTTTTGTTTATTAATGAACCCAGAGTAAGTGATTAATACCTGGGAGAGCAAACAGCTGTGCATATCTCTCTATCAGTGATATAGAGGGCGGACAATTTATGAGTTTACCCTGTATAAGCTTTATACAGAGTAAAACAGATTTATTTGGGGTTTGGATCCCATTGGGAACTGGGTGTCTAGGTGCTGGAGTCAGGTAACCCGCAGAGCTGTTTTCACTTAAAGCCTACAGCTTTGGGGGTGTGACCCGGACTCAGGGTCTGTGTTGCAGCAGGCTAGCGTGTCTGGCTCAACAAGGCAGGGTTCTGGAAGTCCCAAGCTTGCAGGGAAAATGGGCTCAGAAGTGATTTCAGCACACCAGGTGACAGTCCCAAGGGGATCTCTGTGACTGAATCCGTCACAGGGGAACTACACAAAAATTGAGGAGGTTAGTTAAACAGAAATTAAAAGGTACAGCACCAAAAGTAAAATCCCTGCAAGCTGCATGGAAACTTTTTAAAGACACCATAAAAGAGGCTCAACTTAAATGTATACTGCAAATTAAAAAACATAGTAAGAAAATCAAAAAAGTGCCACTGTGGCTAAACAACAAAGCAAAAGAAGCAGAGAGAGGCAAAAAGGCATCTTTTAAAAAGTGGAAGTTAAATCCTAATGAGGAAAATAGAAAGGAGCATAAACTCTGGCAAATGAAGTGTAAAAATATAATTAGGAAGGCCAAAAAAGAATTTGAAGAACAGCTAGCCAAAGACTCAAAAAGTAATAGCAAAAATTTTTAAAAGTACATCAGAAGCAGGAAGCCTGCTAAACAACCCGTGGGGCACTGGATGATCGAGATGCTAAAGGAGCACTCAAGGATGATAAGCAGATTGCGGAGAAACTAAATGAATTCTTTGCATCAGTCTTCATGGTTGAGGATGTGAGGGAGATTCCCAAACCTGAGCCATGCTTTTTAGGTGATAAATCTGAGGAACTGTCCCAGACTGAGGTGTCATTAGAGAAGGTTTTGGAACAAATTGATAAATTAACAGTAATAAGTCACCAGGGCCAGATGGTATTCACCCAAGAGTTTTGAAGGAACTCAAATGCTAAATTGCAGGACTACTAACTGTCGTCTGTAACCTATCATTTAAATCATCTTATGTGCCAAATGACTGGTGGATAGCTAATGTGACGCCAATTTTTAAAAAGGGTTCCAGAAGTAACCCCAGCAATTACAGGCTGGTAAACCTGACTTCCATACCGCGCAAACTGGTTGAAAGTACAGTAAAGAACAAAATTGTCAGACACATAGATGAACATAATTTGTTGGGGAAGAGTCAACATGTTTTTTGTAAAGGGAAATCATGTCTCACCAATCTACTAGAATTCTTTGAGGGGGTCAACAAGCATGTGGACAAGGGGGATCCAGTGGATATAGTGTATTTAGATTTTCAGAAAGCCTTTGATAAGGTCCCTGTAGTGAGGTGGCCTGGCTCCCAGCCGCCCCAGAGAGGGACGAGCCCCTCCGGATGCCAAAGTGGACGGAGCCACTGGAGCCTGCGCCCGCCCCCCAAAGGTCAAAGCGCAGGACAGGAAGTATAAAAGCCCCACCCCAGGGCTCAGAAGCTGCCTGGCCGCCGGAGAAGCCAAACGCTGGGGGCCTAGCTCCCGCTGGGGAGACTCCTGTAGCCTATGACCGACCAGAGGCCTGGCCATACCAGTCAAGACCTGATGGTGACCAGACCCCGGAGAAGCTGTTAAGCCTACCTGTGGGAAGTGACCCAGAGGAGCTGCCAAGCCTACCGCTCGCCAAGTACCCTGAGGAGCCCATGGTGCTTGATGCCATGGAGGACACCGACCAGACACAGGTACTGCTAGGGGGGAAGTAGGAAGTAGCCTGGGGGAAGCCGACCCTAGTCTGGCTGTGGCACACCCAGAGCCGATGTCAGTGTGTTGCGGCCAGGATCCCCACTGACACAGCAGCAGGCCGCCTGCCGCTGTTAGGGCCCTGGGCTGGGATGCAGTGGAGTGGGCGGCCTGCGTCCCCCCTGCCACCCCACTCACGGGTGGCAGTCTCCCCCTCGCCCAGACGCTCAGAACCAGGAGCCTGAGTTTTGAGCTCCTGCTTGTTTGCTGTCCCGCCCTGACCCAGGGCCTGGGCTTGTTCCTGAACTATTTGCTCAGCCCCTGCCTGAGGGCCTGAGCCCCTGACTGTTTCCTGCCTCACCCGGCTAATTCCCCGACTCACCGGACCTAAGTAGTGAGGCAGACTGGCTCCCAGCCGCCCCAGAGAGGGGTGACCCCAACCGAACCCTTCTACAGTCCCTCACCAAAAGCTCTTAAGCAAAGTAAGCAGTCATGGGATAAGAGGGAAGGTTCTCTCATGGATTGGTAACTGGTTAAAAGATAGGAAACAAAGGGTAGGAATAAAAGGTCAGTTTTCAGAATGGAGAGAGGTAAATAGTGATTCCTCCAGGGGTCTGTACTGGGACCAGTCCTATTCAACATATTCATAAATGATCTGGAAAAAGGGGTTAACAGTGAGATGGCAAAATTTGCAGATGATACAAAACTACTCAAGATAGTTAAGTCCCAGGCAGACTGTGAAGAGCTACAAAAGGATAGTTCAAAACTGGGTGCCTGGGCAACAAAATGGCAGATGAAATTCAATGTTGATAAATACAAAGTAATGCACATTGGAAAACATAATCCCAACTATATATATAAAATGATGGGGTCCAAATTAGCTGTTACCACTCAAGAAAGAGATCTTGGAGTCATTGTGGATAGTTCTCTGAAAACATCCACTCAATGTGCAGTGGCAGTCAAAAAAGCAAACAGAATGTTGGGCATCATTAAGAAAGGGATAGATAATAAGACAGAAAATACCATATTGCCTCTATATAAATCCATGGTACGCCCACATCTTGAATACTGCGTGCAGATTTGGTCACCCCATCTCAAAAAACATATATTGGACTTGGAAAAGGTTCAGAAAAGGGCAACAAAAATGATCAGGGGTATGGAACGGCTGCCGTATGAGGAGAGATTAATAAGACTGGGACTTTTCAGCTTGGAAAAGAGACAACTAAAGGGGGATATGATAGAGGTCTATAAAATCATGACTGGTCTGAAGAAAGTGCATAAGGAAGTATTATTTACTCTGTCTCATAACACAAGAACTAGGAGCCACCAAATGAAATTAATAGGCAGCAGATTTAAAACAAAAGGAAGTATTTTTTCACACAACGCACAGTCAACCTGTGGAACTTTTTGCCAGAGGATGTTGTGAAGGCCAAGACTATAACAGGATTCAAAAAAGAACTAGATAAATTCATGGAGGATAGGTCCATCAATGGCTATTAGCCAGGATGGGCAGGGATGGTGTCCCTAGCCTCTGTTTGCTAGAAGCTGGGAATGGGCCACAGGGGATGGAACACTTAATGGTTCCCTGGTCTGTTCATTCCCTCTGGGGCACCTGGCATTGGCCACTGTCAGAAGACAGGATACTATGCTAGACTGACCTTTGGTCTGACCCAGTATGGCCGTTTTTATATTCTTATGTTCTTATGACTGTCCCTTTCCACTAGTGACTTTTACAGAGCTCCCCCTCCCTGTTTCCTAACGGGTGGCTGCCCCGTAACATGCACTTCCTACTCCTTCTCCTTGCAGGCTCAGACCCACCTGCAGCTCCCTGTTCTTCTCCTCCCTGGTATGCATGCTGCACTCCAGGGTAGCAATCTGCTCTGCCAAGGCATGGCGCTCCCTCTCCACTCTCCGAATGGTCTCTTCCTGCAGTGTCAGGGCCATCTGCGCACTGCTCAGGCGCCCGTCCATGCCTCGCTTGCCTGGGTATGGGAAAGGAGAGGCAGGGGTTTGAGGAACGGGCTCTGATCTGTGGGAGGGAGAAGAGCACTGCTTCCCCAGTGGATCTCTGTGATGGCTGGGGGTGCAATCCAGCCAAGCCATCACCCAGCCTCCTGGAGTCCCCGAGCTACATGTGAACAGCGAGTTCACTGGATCTAAGGATTGCTGCATCAGTGCATGGGGACATCACCCCAAAGGAGCCATGTGCCAGGAACCCAGCCCTGGACTCCAAGCGGCAAGGCAGTGCTGACCACATCAGGAAGCCAAAGAGAGACTGGCCTTGCCCCAAGGTCGGGAGCTTGCAGTCCCTATGGATAAAGGCTCGGAGGGCAAAAAGAGGCACTGAGAGCAGAAGTGGCTTTCTTATGGTCGCATGACTCTTGGGCTCTGGTCACAGGAGCTGTTTCTGGCAAGCCCCTGTAGCTTTACACCTGTAGCTAACCTTCTAGTCACACCCCACCTCCATCCCTCAGGTTGGGATGGCTGCATCCTGGCCAGGAGATCAGAGCTTGCCTGGCATCACTGTTTAATCCCAAACTAGAACCTCTCCAGTTCTGCCTGACCAGCTAGCCCCTTCTGACACGAGAGGAGAGCTGATCCTGTGTCTTCCTGCTGTCCCAGTGACAGTCTGCTCCAGCTGCATCAACTGAGCCTTATGGAATCTAGGGGGAGAAGAGGAGAATGACTGGCCTTCCTCAGAGTCTGCCAGCAACTTCTGCAGCTGCAGGACACGATTGCTGGTCTGGTCCCGGTCGCTCGCCATTTCATTCAGCTGACGGTTCAAGTTCATCACCTGTGTCCTTAAATCATCCTGGGAGAAAGAAAAATAGTGTCAGATTTTTAAGTGCAGGCCAGAAAGAAAGAGGAATATGCCGAGACACAACGGGGGGTGGAGGTAGAGAAAGAGAAAGGAGAAAAGGAAGTACATGAAACACTAAGTTTAACAATGAGAACTTCCTGACACAAATCAGAACATCCCTGGAGCCAGAGCTCTAGGGCGTCCTGTAAATATTGGTGTCATGTCAGTTTGTGAGTGTGATGTCTGACACACACATACACAAATGTGTCTACACGATGGTCCCAACAAAGGACCATTTTAATCTCAGTGTCCCCTTCCCCAAAGTCTTCTGAGCATTTTTAAACATCACTAAACTGCCAAGCTCAGCAAATGAAAGCAACGTGTGCTAACAGATCCTTAGCTGTATAACTGACTCTGCTGTGGATCTATCCTGATTTACACCCCAGAGTCCAGTGTGGGAAACGGGAAAGGAGGACTCAGCAGCAATCCCATACCCAGCACCTAAAACACACCACACCTCCACCGCACACTGCACGCCAGGAAGGTGGATGAGTTTGTTCTTAAAGTACAGGGATTACGAACAGCCCCATTCTTCTTCCTGGCGTGTGGAGGGGCGACTTGCCCAGGGCAGCAAAGTAGAACCTGACTCTCCTGAATCCTACTCTCATCTCTGCTACCCTGGGCAACTCACCCACCCACTCAGTGCTTCCATTTCCTCATCTGTATGATGGGGGTGTCCCCACTTGCCAGGAGCCTGTGACGAGGCTACAGACAGCACTATTTGTAAAGGCTTTATATCCTCAGATGGAAGCTGCTGCCAAAGTGCATGACATAAACCATCATTAAAAAACCAACAAAACAGGATCCGGCTCCAGGTCAGCAAGGCAGCAGGAGTGTAATGGGAGGCAGAATCTGGCTGCTGGTTTGCAAATCACAATCCAGTTACCTTCAAAAGAACAATATTATCAAACCCAGCCTGTACTCTTGGCCACAAACAGCCCTGAGTGTCTGTAGTCTCCTGGCCAAAGACAGCTCCCCATTTCCTGCTAGTTTCCATTATGTTCTTTGCCATCCATGCCGCAGGTGCCCAAACTTTGCCAAGCTAAGCTTCATGGGCACCCTGCCGGGAGCCCAAAGGGGGAACCTACTTTGCACAAAATGGCACAGATTGCAGCCATCCTCCTCTTCAGTATGGAGCTGAGCCCTACAGAGACCCCTGGTTCCAGCATGCAATGCTACATCTTGACTGTTATGGCCACGTGGCAGCACAATGGAGTACGGCAGGCAGGGGTCTATAGCCTTCATATTAAAGACAAGGGGTAACATTTTCCACAGCACCTAAGTGACCTACAGCCCAATTTCAAAAGTCACTTTGGACTGGTCTACACTGGGTGGGGGATCGATCCAAGATACGCAACTTCAGCTACGCGAATAGCGTAGCTGAAGTCGAAGTATCTTGGATCGAATTACCTGGGGTCCACACGGCGCGGGATTGATGGCCGCAGCTCCCCCGTCGACTGCGCTACTGCCACTCACTCTGGTGGAGTTCCGGAGTCAACGGAGAGTGCGTTCGGGGATCGATATATCGCATCTTAACGAGACGCGATATATCGATCCCAGATAAATCGATTGCTACCCACCGATACAACGGGTAGGAAGACGTACCCTTAGCCCTGGTCTGCACTATGAGTTTAGGTCGAATTTAGCAGCATTAGGTCAATTTAACCCTGCACCCGTCCACATGACCAAGCCTGTTTTGTCGATGTAAAGGGCTCTTAAAATCGATTTCTGCACTCCTCCCCGGCGAGGGGTTTAGTGCTAAAATCGACCTTGCTGGGTCGAATTTGGGGTAGTGTGGACGCAATTTGACGGTATTGGCCTCTGTGAGCTATCCCAGAGTGCTCCATTGTGACCGCTCTGGATAGCACTCTCAACTTAGATGCACTGGCCAGGTAGACAGGAAAAGCCCACGAACTTTTGAATTTCATTTCCTGTTTGGCCAGCGTGGCGAGCTGATCAGCACAGGTGACCATGCAGAGCTCATCAGCACAGGTGACCATGGAGTCCCAGAATCGCAAAAGAGATCCAGCATGGACCGAACGGGAGGTACTGGAACTGATCGCTGTATGGGGAGAAGAATCTGTGCAGGCAGAACTCTGTTCCAAAAGACAAAATGCCAAAATATTTGACAAAATCTCCAAGGGCATGATGGTCAGAGGCTACAACAGGGACACACAGCAGTGCCGTGTGAAAGTTAAGGAGCTGAGGCAAGCCTACCAAAAAACAAAGGATGCAAACAGTCGCTCCGGATCAGAGCCCCAGACATTCTATTATGAGCTGCATGCAATTCTAGGCATGGCCTCTGCTACTATCCCACCACTGTCCATGGACACCTACAAGGGGGAGTCTCACGCAACAGGGATGAGGAGTTTGAAGATGAGGAGGAGGAGGTGGTTGAGGATAGCGCACAGCCGGCAAGCGGAGAATCCCTTCTCTCCAGCAGCCAGGAACTGTTCATCACCCTGTAGCCAATACCCTCCCAACTCTCCCAAGGTGGACTCCCGGACCATGACGCCGGAGAAGGAACCTCTGGTGAGTGTACCTTTGTAAATATAATACAGGGTTTAAAAGTAAGCGGTGTTTAATGATTAATTTACCACGCCAAGCCAGTAGCAAGTAGTCTGGAATCATTGCAGAACAAAACCTTGCAGCGAATGGGCCCAGGCTTTGGCTGTTTGCCTTTGGCTGAAAATAAATAATTCCCGCTGTTAGCCACGCGGTGGGGGGAGGCCCGTTCATGCTGAGCTGTTCGTATTTGGCTGACAGGGATCTTCCCTGATACTAGCCATGCGGTGGGGGGTGAAGCGATCATCCCAGAGAGTTGGGGGAGAGGGGTTGGATTGTGCTGCACATTCACCCTAAAACTGCAGCCCCTCCTTTTAAATGGCCAACCCAACGGGCTTTGCTTGGTATAGGAAAGGAGGGCGCTGCTGTTTGAAACTGTTCCCACATGTTATGAAGGTTGAAGAAGCCGAAACCCTTTGCCTTACCATGGCTGCTGCAAGCCAAATTCTGTTGCCCAGCCGAGCATGTGTGATGTCTCACACCAAACTGGCAGGCCCTCAATATAAGAGGCAAAATGCGACCTTGTAGCAAAAGCGCATGTGCTATGTAATGTGAATCACTTGATTCAGTGTGAAATAGTCTTCCCTTTGTTCTCTAAAATGTATCTTTTTAAATTCTACTCTCCCTTTTTTTCCTCCCGCAGCTGCAAATGTTTCTACGCTCCCCCATCGTCTCCGTCCCAGAGGCTAGCGCAGATTAGAAGACGAAAAATACGCACTCGCGACGAGATGTTCTCAGAGCTCATGCAGTCCTCCTGCACTGAAAGAGCTCAGCAGAATGCGTGGAGGCAAACAACGGCAGAGTCCAGGACAGCATTAAATGAACGCGATGAAAGGAGGGAGGAGCACGCTGAGTGGAGGCAGGATGCAATGCTGAGGCTAATGGGGGAGCAAACTGACATGCTCAGGCGTCTGGTGGAGCTGCAGGAAAGGCAGCAGGAGCACAGACTGCCACTGAAGCCCCTGTATAACCGCCTGCCCGCCTCCCCAAGATCCATATCCTCCTCACCCAGACGCCCAAGAATGCAGGGGGGGGGAGGGGGAGAGGCTACAGGCACCCAGCCACTCCACCCCAGAGGATTGCCCAAGCAACAGAAGGCTGGCATTCAATAAGTTTTGAACTGTAGTGTGGCCTTGTCCTTCCCTCCTCCCCTCATCCACCACCCCACCTGGTGCTTCCCTCCTCACCCACCCCTCCCGGGCTACCTTGCGAGTTTTCCCCCTATTTGTGTGATGAATTAATAAAGAATGCATGAGTTGGAAACAATAATGACTTTATTGCCTCTGAAAGCGGTGATTGAAGGGGGGAGGTCGGTTGGCTTACAGGGAAGTAGAGTCAACCAAGGGGCCAGATTTTCATCAAGGAGAAACAAAGAGAACTGTCACACTGTAGCCTGGCCAGTCATGAAACTGGTTTTCAAAGCTTCTCTTATGCGCAGGGTGCCAGCTGTGCCTTTCTTATCGCACTGGTGTCTGGCTGCGTGTAATCGGCCACCAGGCAATTGGCCTCAACCTCCCACCCCACCATAAATGTCTCCCCCTTATTCTCACAGATATTGTGGAGCACACAGCAAGCAGCAATAACAATGGGAATATTGGTTTCGCTGAGGTCTCACCTAGTCAGTAAACTGCGCCAGCAAGCTTTTAAGTGTCCAAATGCACATTCTACCACCATTCTGCACTTGCTCAGCCTATAGTTGAACTGCTCCTTACTACTGTCCAGGGTGCCTGCGTATGGCTTCATGAGCCATGGCATTAAGGGGTAGGCTGGGTCCCCAAGGATAACTATAGGCATTTCAGCATCCCCAACGGTAATTTTCTGGTCTGGGAAGTAAGTTCCTTCCTGCAGCTGTTCAAACAGACCAGAGTTCCTGAAGATGTGAGCGTCATGCACCTTTCCTGGCCATCCCACATTGATGTCGGTGAAACGCCCCTTGTGATCCACCAGTGCTTGCAGCACCATTGAAAAGTACCCCTTGCGGTTTACATACTGGCTGCCAAGGTGGTCCGGTGCCAAGATAGGGATATATGTTCCGTCTATCGCCCCACCACAGTTAGGGAATCCCATTGCAGCAAAGCCATCCACTATGACCTGCACATTTCCCAGAGTCACTACCCTTGATAGCAGCAGCTCAGTGATTGCGTTGGCTACTTGGATCACAGCAGCCCCCACAGTAGATTTGCCCACTCCAAATTGATGCCTGACTGACCGGTAGCTGTCTGGTGTTGCAAGCCTCCAGAGGGCTATTGCCACTGGCTTGTGAACTGTGAGGGCTGCTCTCATCTTGGTATTCTTGCGCTTCAGGGCAGGGGAAAGCAAGTCACAAAGTTCCATGAAAGTGCACTTACGCATGCGAAAGTTTCGCAGCCACTGGGAATCATCCCAGACCTGCAACACTATGTGGTCCCACCAGTCTGTGCTTGTTTCCCAGGCCCAGAATCAGCGTTCCAGAACATGAACCTGCCCCATTACCACCATGATGCCCAAATTGCCAGGGTCCGTGCTTTGAGAGAAGTCTATGTCCATGTCCTCATCACTATCATGATTGTGTTGTCGTCGCCTCCTCACCTGCTTTTGCAGGTTCTGCACATTCTGCAGGATAATGTGTGAGGTGTTTACAATGCTCACAGTAGCAGCGGTGGTCTGAGCGGGCTCCATACTTGCCGTGGTATGGAGTCTGCAGGAGAGCAGAGTTGCAGCGGAAGCAGTGGAGGACGACCGTTAGCACCGCGCACATTTTCCAAGGAAGAACACACGTACCCAGGAGCCCATGACAGACAACATGGAGAAATTCGCTATCGAGCCAATAGCAGGAGAGCAGAGTTGCAGCGGAAGCAGTGGAGGATGACGGTTAGCACCGTGCACATTTCCCGAGGAAGAACACACGTACCCAGGAGCCCATGACAGACAACATGGAGAAATTCGCTATCGAGCCAATAGCAGCAGAGCAGAGTTGCAGCGGAAGCAGTGTATGACGATGGTTTGCAGACCTACTGCACCGTCTGCTGCCAGCAGCACCCAGGACACAACAGCGGCGGTGTTGGTGAGCTGAGCTGAGCAGGCTGCACGCTTGCCGTGGTATGCCGTCCGTGCAGAAAAAAGGCGCGAAACAATTGTCTGCCGTTGCTTTCACGGAGGGAGGGGAGACTGACGACATGTACCTAAAACCACCCGCAACAATGGTTTTTGCCCCATCAGGCATTGGGAGCTTAACCCAGAATTCCAATGGGCAGCGGAGACTGCGGGAACTGTGGGATGGCTACCCACAGTGCACCGCTCCATAAGTCGATGCTAGCCACAGTAGTGAGGGCGCACTCCGCCGACTTAATGCGCTTAGTGTGGACATACGCAATCGACTGTATAAAATCGATTTCTAAATATTGACTTCTATAAAATCGACCTAATTTTGTAGGGTAGACATACCCTTAGGTGCTGTGGAAAATGTTACCCCTTGTCTTTAATAGGGAGGTGGGCTGCTGCCGACCACCCAGTAGAACCTGTGGGACTTGAAGCCTACTGAAATCAATGGGAATCCTTCAATTGATGTCAATGAGCACTGGTGCAGGCTGATAGTTTGGCCAGTCAGTGGGAGTCTTAAGGAACGGTTGTACACAGTAATCATATGAAAACGACACACAGAATGTTACTCAAACCATCAAACCTCCTTCAACTGTAAGGGAATACATCTTCCCTTGTGTTCACTGAGAGACACAACTGGACACAAATGCTCACCTCGATTCCAGCAAACCCCAGCAGCCTCATGGGATGGGGAAGGCAGGAGCGCCTCAAACTCGATAGCTTAGACCCATAAAGTATTAATTAATTTCCCAATCCTAGAGAAAGCCCTTTGGCTGCGCCGCGGCTTTGATTATTATGACAGTCCATGTTTTTTACATTACGCTTGTATAAATATTTATGCATCTTTATAAGAATCATGTTTTGAGCAATAGGACACAACAGAGGAAGGCCAAAGGGGAGGGGGCTGAAGGACCAGAGAGCATTGCTATATAAATGCTGTTAAGGTCAACTTGGGGTCGAGCTCAGCTGGTGGGGTCATGTGACACTGAGCATGTCCTTGAGCTGGCCTGGTGGTTTGCCACGGGTCCCACGCTCCGCGGAGTGCTGTGCGGGGGAGGGTGTTCAGCTCCCATTGCTATTGAGTAGCTGTCTGCCCAATGCCTGCAGGGGCACAGACGGGCTCACTGCTAAAACAGAGGGTGGCAACCATTCTGGTGTGGTCAGCTCCCCAGCTGCTGAAAGTCAGCATCTCTCCATAGGAGTCAATGGGGTCTGATCCCCAGCTGGTGCAAATCAGCCCTAGCTCCACTGGAGTCAATGGGGCCAGATCCCCAGCTGGTGTAAATCAGCCCTAGCTCCACTGGAGTCAATGGGGTCAGGTCCCCAGCTGGTGTAAATCAGCCCTAGCTCTACTGATGTCAGCAGGCCAGATCCTCAGCGGGTCGCCAGCCTTGCTCTGCTGGAGGTGAGTCGCTGGGGGCGAGTCAAGTTACAGTAGCAGGAGATCAGGCCTGGACACTGTAGGGGTGGCCGAGAGAGCAGCTGGCAATATCCTCTAAGGAAATGCAGCTCTCCATGTGCTCCTGCCCCTCCATGTCCTCTTTCCTTGACTCTCCTTGCCCAGTGATAGAGCTTGGCAAACCACAGTACTGCATGGGTGGTCGGCTCCCTGGCTGTGGAGTGTGTGGGGAGGGCAGTGTCTGAAGGCATAGTTTAACTCTTCCATGGCCTGACATGGCCTGGCATACCACTTTCCTGCCCAGGTTGTGCACACATCCCGCACGGCTGCACTGAGCTAACTACAGAAGTGAGCAATGCCTGACTTGCTTTCAAGCATGTGGCATCTCATGTGCCATTCCTTGGCAACATTCCTCTGCTCCCCCAGCAGCTAACAGGGAAGGACACACTGTGAACTGACCATATTCTTCCCTGAGTCAGCCCAAGGGTGGGAACGCAGCTTCCATGCCTCCTATGGCTGCTCTGCTCCCTACGCCACCCCGTCATACAGGCAGAGCTGAAGAGAAAGAGGGGTGGACCTGGTGCTGTGACTCTTGAGCAGAGTCCTCTGTCTCCGGGGATAAGAACTGATGGGAGGGATAGGGAGACAGTTGGGGAAGAAATAACACAAAGGGTCGGGGAAGGAAGGCCAAGGCATGGAATACAGGGAGGGTAGAGAAGAATGAGAAATAATATCCCACCATCCCCCTGGCACTGCCAGTGCCCTTGCCCTACAACCAGACCACAGTACCAGAACAAGGGGGCGTTCAGTGACACTCAGCAAGCAGTGGCGGCCAAGTAAATATTTTTCCATGCAATGAGCCTGTGGAACCTATTGCCTAAAGCTATCACCGAGGCCAAGAGCTCAGCAGGATTCAGAACAAGGATCTCCAGTGTTATAACAAGGAATAAAAAAATAACCAAGTGTTTTAGAAACGATCTAAACCTTCCAGCTACAGGGCTTGAACTGGCCTATAACTGACAGGGAGAGGGAAGGAGACTGAAGGGCTCTTGCACCTTCTACTGAAACTGGTGCTGGCCATTGTCAGAGCCATAACACCAGGCTGGCTGGAGCCCTGCTCTGGTCCAGTGTGCCAGTCCCATGCCCCTTTGTGCAGTGCCTCATGTTCCGAGGGCTGTGTCCCACACTGCAGCACTGGGAGTGACTGTGCTGGTTAGAGCTTGGTGGACAAGGCGTAGATTGGAAGCTACACAGAGAGATTAAATGAATGAGGGTAAAGCTTGCATGCAGTCCTGGGCAGTACCAAGGCCTCATTTCTGGGCTCATTCTAACTGAAAGGGACAGGAGTTTAATGTCCTTGTACATTAGTTTCAGTTAATGCAGCAATCCGATGTGGGGCAAATCTGTGTTAGCATTGCCAGAGACCATGACGCTGAGCATGGCCTGGATGTGAGCAGAGAGTGGGGAGTTTGTGGAGGGGCAGGGGGACACCATGGGAGCAGAAAGGAGATGCTCTTACCCTCTCTCTCTGAGTGTCTCGCAGCTCCTGCAGGAAGTCTCTCAAAGCATCTTGGACTCTGTCTGGGTCAGGCTCGCTGGCACTGTGCTCCCCTTGGAAAGGGGAAGCCCAACCAAAGGGGGAACGGGAACAGCTCCTCTCTGGAGAGCCAGTGCGAGAGGCCGGAGTCCGTCGCCCGTCAGTTCCTGTGGTGGCAGAGAAGTTATCAAAGCCTGAATGCCAGGTGGGTGTGTTGGGATAGGGACCATCAGGCAGGCCTAGACCATCCCCATGTGATAATGGCAGGAGGCAATACGGATTAGCTGGTGCAAGGCAAGCGTGTCACTACAGCCTTACAACTGTGCTTCTCTCCTCAGCCCAGTCTGGGGATAATCCATGCAGGGATTCAGAGCCACCTTCTCCCAAGATTACTGCTAGGTTGGATTTCCAAGCAGACCCCTGCCCCCTCCATGGCTTTCCCCTTTCAGGGCAGGGATAGCTGCCTGACACTCAGGTCCTTCAAGCGCGGCCCTCTTCCCCTTCAAAGTGACTACTGCCATGGCAACACCTTTCCCTCTATGCTGTATCTGCCCCCACACAGCAAAGCTACAGACCCCGCCAGAGCAGCCCTCACCCTGGAGCACTAGGGAAATGTCATGCAGCTCTTGTGATGTGCAATCAGTGCTCCAGTGCAGTCACACACACGGCACTCTGTGATCTGGCCCAGTCAGTCTGTCTCCCAAACCCAGCTGAGCCCTCCAAGGCTGCTGACCTTTGCTAGGTGAGCAGGGTCTCTGCGGCGAGGGGCTCCGCCCACCCAGCCCTAGTGTCCGGCGCAGGGCGGAGTGCAGCACCCCGAGCTTCAACTCCACCTCCCTCTTGGCAGCCTCCGCCTTGGCCAGCTCTGTCTCTAGGCCTTGGAGGCGCCCCTCAGTGGTGCTGAGGCGCAGCTGGAGGCCTTCGCTGACCCTGCCGGCCTGTTGCAGCTTCAGCTCCATGTTATGGAGCTCATCCCGGAGCTTCTTCTCCTTGCTGTGACTCTCGCCCAGGCTGTCGGCCAGCCCCTTCTCTCTGGCTCTGGCTTCCCACTCCACCTCCACCAGCTTCCGCTGCAAGCTCAGTACCTGGAAGGGAGGGCGCTACAGAGTAACCGCCAGGCCCTGTCTGCATACAGTCCACCAGAGAGCATGCTGAAAGGGCCAGGAGGGGCGCACCACCTCAACACACACACAGTGGCCAGGAGCTTCCCAGCACAGACCCAAAGAGAGCCCTCTCTGCAGGGCGGAAGCGCCCACAGTTCAGTGCACAGGCTCCCAGGCTGAGCTGCTGCTTTCTACCCCACTGGCAGAGAGAGCCCTGGGTCAGCTCTCTGGAGACCTAGGGGCAGTGTTTACAGGCAGGCACCAGGGAGCGGACTGCCCTCCCCTCTGCTTCAGGGCTGCACCCTCAGGGTGATGGGAAGGAACAGGAGGGGAGGGAGACAGTCCTTGAGGTCTCCCACAGGGGCCTGGTGGGCCTACTGGGTTAATCTAGAGATGGCCTTGTACCCTTCCCTCCACACCATCCTTTCTCTCTGCCCCCCTCCTTCGCTGCCCGCCTCTGCCTGCCAGCTCCAGTGCCTACTCAGCTCACCTCTTTGCGAACACATTCCTGGCCGCCCTCCATCTCCGCGATCCTCTGCTTCAGCTCCAGGGACTGCCTGCGGCACTGCTTCTCGCGCTGCTCCTGCTGCAGGAGACGGGCCTGCAACTCGCTCACCTCTTTGCCCTTTTTGCTGTTCTCGTCCCCCAGCGTCTTCACCTGTAAAGGGCAGTTCTTCGGGTTGGTCCTGGGCTCGACCTGGGGCGGACAGGCCATGCTGGCAGGCCCGTCTCAGCCACAGCAAGCCACTGCTGCTGCCCTGACCGGGGGCAGGGCTGCCTCCCCCCGGCAATAACTGCTTGAGGATGGACAAAATGGTCCCTTCTTAGTTTGGTTCCTCCGCCTCCCCGGAGGAGCTGGCCAAGTGCCACAGGGTGGAAAGTACCAATGTGGGACCCACTGATTCACTCTACGTCGCTAGCAGGCTCCTCCGGCCGCCTTTCCCCAGCCCGCCAGGCCTGGGCCGGTGCTGGCGCAGCCCATGGGAAGCACGCTCCCCTCTGCAGTCAGCCACTCCTGTGGCCAGTGGGATGGGGGATGAGACCAGGCCATTCTGCTCCTCGCACTGGGGGATTGAAGCTGGGGAGCTTTGAAGCCTCCAGTTTCTACCCAAGGGGTTTTCAGGGCATGGTCTCCATTTGGGAGGGAGATGCCCCTCACCTCCCTGGGAGCTGCACTTCTGGGCATGCCCCAGGTGGCTTCGGCTGCTACCAGCTCTTCCTCTCAGCCTGGCGCTGAAATCTAGGTTGCCACAGGGGAATGGGACCCATTCAGTGGCCCAAATGGGCAGCCTACGAGGAGGCATTGCAGTCAGGAAGTTCCCAGTAGGGGAGGTGCGGGGCAGAATGTGTCTATGGAGTCTGATGGAGCTGGGATAGCAAAGGGACCTGGCTGGCACGTGTCTGGGAGCCATCTGCACTCGCCTGTCTGTGCAGCTCCTGCAGCTCCCGGCGGGCCTCCATCTGAGACTTCTCCACCTCCCGTAGGTTTGCCCTCAGCTCTCCTGCCTCCTTCTGAGCTGCAGCCTTGGCTTCCTCCAGCATGGTGATTTTCTGCTCCTTCTCCTCTAGGCCTCTCTTCAAGCTGAAGCAGACATGCAGGGTCACTCCTGCCCAGGGAATACTGAAGGGCTGTGAGCGGACATCTATGCAGGGGGCACTGCCCGCCCAGTCACCCAGCTGTCGTCACGGTGTGAGTGGGAGCTCTGGGCTGTCTGGGGACAGGTCTGGAAGGGAAAGAACCCGCAGGGAGTTCTGCATTGGCTGGAAGTGAACGAGGCAGAGAAGAGGTCAAACCATGCTACTGTGCCCATTCCAATGCGCCCCAGGGCAGCCCTGGGACTGGCCTCTGGGCCCAGCTCTGGGGGGAAAGAGACATGGACTGGATGGAATGGCTCTGGGTTGAGCTATGGGAGAAGCAGCTGCCTTGAGCCTGCCTGGAATGGCTGCAGGATCCAGCCCTATTTGTACATCCCAGGCCTGAATACAGTGCCCAGTTCTTAGCTGGAATGGCTTTGGGTGGACATGCTGGTAGGTCTTTGCTACTGTTCTGCACTTTCTGGTTTGGATCTGTGGCCCAACTAACAGTCCCTGGCCATGCCTGCACCTTGGCAGGCTATCACAGTGCCAAGTAATGTCTGCTGCAGGGTGCAGCCCGCCTGGTACTGCCCTGAGCCTACCTGGTCCTTTTGCTCTCCATCTTCTTGATGGCAGCTCGCAGTTCAGTATTGGATTTCTGCATTATTTCCTTCTCCCTGGTCTCGTCCCCCAAAGCCCTGCGGGTTTCCAACATCTCCTTGCGCTGGAGCTCTCGGGCCTCCTCAGCCTCCCGCAACCTGCGGTGCAACTCGATCAGGTCCTTGTGCGCCCCATCGCGGGCATCCTCTGCAAGCCGCAGCTGCGTCCTTAACTGTTCTGCCTTTTGGGGAGAGACATGCACGCCCTAAGCTATCTCACTCAGGATCTCTGCCCTACTAGAAGAGCAGAGCTGGGCTCTGCTGCTTGTCATCTAGGATGGGTGAATACCAGTCCATCCCGCCAGGAGAAGGTGGCAGCTGCTAAACCAGCATGATGCCCTTTGCAAATGGGGCTCGGCTCCCCATTACCATCACAGGGAGACTGGGCACTCCACCCTAGCAGGAGGCACTTGGCAACTTGAGAAGCTGGCTTGTTTCACAGCTCAGCATGCAAAGGAGGAATATGAAGTCCTTGTACAGTGCAGCGTGCTGCCAGCCCGGGCTGCGAGCGCTGCAGTCATAGAATCATAGAAGATTAGGGTTGGAAGAGACCTCAGGCGGTCAACTAGTCCAACCCACTGCTCAAAGCAGGACCAGCCCCAACTAAATCATCCCAGCCAGGTCTTTGTCAAGCCAGGCCTTAAAAACCTCTAAGGATGGAGATTCCACCACGTCCCTAGGTAACCCATTCCAGCGCTTCACCACTCTTCTAGTGAAATAGTTTTTTCCTAATATCCAACCTAGACCTCCCTCACTGCAACTTGAGACCATTGTTTCTTGTTCTGTCATCTGTCACCACTGAGAACAGCCGAGCTCCATCCCCTCTGGAATCCCCCTTCAGGTAGTTGAAGGCTGCTATCAAATCCCCCCTCACTCTTCTCTTCTGCAGACTAAATAAGCCCAGTTCCCTCATCCTTTCCTCATAAAAAATGGTTACTCGCCTTCTCATAACTGTTGTTCTTTGAGATGTGTTGTTCATGTCCATTACAATCAGGTGTGCACGTGCGCATGTTCATGGTAGCCAGAAGATTTTCCCCCTAGCAGCATCTGTCAGGTCGATCTGGGTGCCCCCTGGAGTCGCACCCTCATGACGCTCAATATAGAGCCCTGAAGAACAACAGTTATGAGAAGGTGAGTAACCATTTTTTCTTCTTTGAGTGCTTGTTCATGTTGATTCCAATCAGGTGACTCACAAGCCCAAGTTTAGGTGGTAGGGTCGGAGTCTTCCACTGATTGAAGCGCTGCTTGTCCGAAGGCCACATCATCTCTGGCCTGCTCGGTAATTGCATAGTGGGTGACAAAAGTATGGATGGAGGACTATGTCGCCGCTCTGCAGATTTCCTGAGTGGGAACCTGAGCCAGGAACACTGTTGATGAAGCCTGCGTCCTGGTAGAGTGCGCAGTGATTGGAGATGCAGGAACCCCCACCAGGTTGTAGCATTCACGAATACAGGACACTATCCATGACGAGATGTGTTGTGACAATATCGGCTGACCTTTCATTCTGTCCACCACTGCCACAAATAACTGGACTGACTTTCTGAACGGCTTTGTTCTCTCCATGTAGAAGGCTAGAGCCCTGCAGACATCCAGAGAGTACAGTCTCTGTTCCCTGCCACTGGAATGAGGCTTAGGGTAGAATACTGGGAGAAAGATGTCCTGGTTAATGTGAAACTGCGATACAACCTTTGGGAGGAAAGCAGGATGAGGCCTCAGCTGAACCTTGTCCTTATAGAACAAGGTGTAGGGAGGCTCTGACATTAGGGCCCTGAGCTCAGACACCCTCCTGGCTGAGGTTATTGCTACCAGGAATGCCACCTTGTAAGAGAGGTAGAGCATGGAACATGTTGCCAATGGTTCAAATGGTGGTCCCATGAGCCTAGAGAGGACCAGGTTAAGGTCCCAGGTGGGGACATGCTGATGGAAGTGAGGGTACAGTCTGTCGTCCTTTTAAAAATCGGCTGACCATAGGGTTAGCAGACACCGAGCAGCCCCCCACGCCCAGATGGAAGGCCGAAATAGCATCTAAGTGCACCCTTATTGAAGACAACAAAAGCCCCTGCTGCTTTTGATGGAGGAAGTAGTTCAGAATGAGCAGTACTGAGGCTAACGTCGGGGGACAAATGGCACTGCATAGACCAGATTGAAAATCTCTTCCACTTAGCAAGGTAGGTGGCTCTCATAGAGGGTTTCCTGCTACCAAGGAGGACTTGTCTAACCTGGTCTGAAAAGGAAAGCTCCATCGGGTTCAACCATGGAGCTTCCACGCCATGAGGTGAAGCGACTTGAGGTTCGGATGTTGAAGACGACCATGATCTTGCGTCAGAAGGTCCGGGAAGAGTGGAACAGTGACTGGGGCTTCCACGGACATGTCTAGGAGAGATATGTACTACTGCTGATGGGGCCAGGCTGGTGCTATCAATATGACCTGAGCTCGTTCCCTCCGGATCTTGAGGAGTACCTTGTGAACTAGTGGTATGGGAGTAAAGGAGATGGCCTCTCCATGGAAGGAGGAACGTGTCCGCTCTGGAGCCCAGGCTGTGATTCTGGAAGGAGCAGAATTGCTGGCACTTCCTGTTGTGTTGTGTGGTGAATAGGTCTATCTGGGGAAAGCCCCACCTCTGGAAGATTGAGAACGTGACTTCCGGGTGAAGGAACCACTCGTGGGTGTGAAACGACCTGCTGAGGTGATCCACCAGCTCATTCTCTACCCTGGGGAGGTACAACGCTTGCAGATGCGTTGAATGTTCTACACAGAAGTCCCACAGCATGAGGGCTTCCTGGCACAAGGGAGAGGAGCGTGCACCCCCATTTGTTGATATAGAACATTGCTGTTGTCTTGTCCATCTGATACACAATGTCCCATTAAGTGTGCACGGAAGGTCTGGCATGCACCATTCTCAGCTCTCTGACGTTGATGTAGAGAGCCAGATCCGCCTGAGACCAGAGACCCTGAGTCCTGCGGTCTCCCAGATGAGCTCCCCAGCCCAAGTCTGATGCGTCCATCACTAGCGAGAGAGATGGCTGCGGACTGGTGAAGGGGACCCCTGAGAACATCTCCTGAGGGTTGAGCCACCAGATGAGGGAGTCCATGACCGGGTGAGGCAGGATCACGATCCTATCCAAGCTGTTCCGGGCTGGGTGATACAATGACGCAAGCCACAACTGAAGAGGTTGAAGCCTGAGTCTGGCATGCTGCACCACCTAGGTATAGGCAGACATGTGTCTGAGAAGCTTCATGCAGTTTCTTGCTGTGGTGGTAGAAAACTGTCCAATGCCTCAAATGGTATCTGTCAGGGTCTGAAACCTTGCTTCTTGCCGGTATGGCCACAGCTTGGGTCGAGTCCAGTACTGTCCCTATAAACTCTATCCTCTGGACAGGGGACGGAGTCGATTTTGCTTTGTTTAGAAGGAGACCCAGGTGTCGAAGTCCTGGAGTGGCCCTTCATCAGCCAGTTGTCGAGGTACGGAAACATCTATACCTGGTGACTGCACAAGAACGCGTCAACTGCCATGCACTTAGTGAAGCCTCTAGGTGCTCCTACAGGCCAAACGGAAGGACTGTAAACTGGTAGTGGGTACCACTCACCACAAACCTTACGTACTTCCTGTGGAGCTGAGTGATTGCAATATGGGAATATGCGTCCCTCAAGTTGAGGGTGGCATACCAGTCTGCTGGATCCAGTGATGGGATGATTGAGGCCAAAGAGATCATGTGGAACTTGAGTTTCTTCACAAACTTGTTGAGTTTTTGCAGGTCCAGGATGGGCCTGAGGCCGCCTTTGGCTTTTGATATAAGGAAATACCGGGAGTAAAAGCCCTCGCCCCTGTACTCCTGAGGAACCTCCTTCACTGCCCCTAGAGATAGGAGTGACTGCACCTCCTGCATAAGGAGCTACTCATGAGAAGGGTCCCTGAAGAGGGATGGGGAAGGAGGATGGAAGGGTGGGTGAGCACAGAACTGGATGGAGTATCCCCTCTCTACTGTGCAGAGCACCAAAAGGTCCGAGGTGATACAGGACCATGCATGGTAGAAAGAGGATAGTCGGGACGAGAAGGTAAGGCGGGTGGGATCCAGTTGGGGATCTGGTGCACCGTCCTTGACCGCACCTTCAAAAGGCCTGTTTCAGCCCAGAGGGTGGCTTAGATTGGCCAGAGCCCTGTCCTGAGGATGGGTGCAGTCGCCTTCTGCCGTTCCTATTCCTCCTCTGTGAGCCATCCTGACGGTTCTGTGGCTGATAGAACCGTGGAGGAGGTTGCAGCCTAAAATGTTTATGCTGTGTAGTGGGAGTATGGAGGCCCAATGATTTGAGAGTGGCTATTGAATCCTTCAGGCTATGCAGCCTTTTATCCATCTTTTCAGAAAATAGAGCCGAACCCTTGTAGATCCTGAATAGTTTGTTGGATCTCATATGGCAAGCCTGAGATTTGGAGCCAGGAGCCCCTCCTCATAGCTATGCCTGTGGCCATGACACGAGTAGCCACATTCGCTGCATCCAGTACGGCTTGTAGTGAAGTCCCGGAAATAAGCTTCCCTTCCACCATGAGAGCCAAAAACTTGGTGCAGGAGTCCTGCGGCAACAGCTCTGCAAATTTAGCCATTGCCCCGCATGTGCTGAAGCAGTACCTCCTGATAATGGCCTGCTGATTTGAAATGCAGAGCTGTAAGCCTCCAATGGAGTAGAACTTTCTCCCATAAAGGTCAAGCTTTTTCACCTCCCGATTCATCGGGGAGGGTCCCTGGAAGCCCTGACGCTCATGTTGGTTGGCAGCATTGACCACGAGAGAGTCAGGTGTGGGATGTGTGTATAAATGCTCATAACCCTTGGACGGCACAAAGTAGCGTCTTTCGTTGCACTTAACCATAGGGGGCAATGAGGCTGGGGTCTGCCACAGTTTTCATGGTGTTAGAGATGGTCTTTATGAGGGGCAGGGCAATCCGTGCAGGTCCAGAGGGGGTGAGGAGGTCCACCATTGGATCTGCATCCTCCACTACCTCCTCCGCCTGAATGCCCAGGCCCTGGGAATCCCTCCACAAAATTGCTGCAGAACCCTGTTGTCTTCCAAGGCTGGGACTGTCACCGTGCCCTCCAATGCCTCATCTGGCGAGGACGAGGAAGAGACCCCCGTGAGGGGTGGCTGCTCCCTTCCTTCTGCACTCAAGGGATCCCGCGGCACCTGGGTTTCTTGGGCTAGTGCCAACCCATATGGTGTTGTGCCCCTCAGTATAGGGGCTGCATACACCGACGCAAGCAACGCCGGTGCCAAAAGTGCCATCAGCGCCAATGTCATCCTTGACATCGGACTCGCCGCCGGTGCCAGAATCGTCATTGGTGCCGGAGTCCCCGCCAATGCCGGGGTTGCCGGGACCCCCGGGCCCAGTGCTGGCTGCACTGGAGGCATTGAGATGGTAGCGAAGGGTGGTAATAGGCCTACCCCCGATCCTGCTGGTGCTGGTGGGGATACAAATAAGGCCGAGGCCACCAACGTCACCCTGGAATGAGATCCTTGGCTGCAACCTTGGCTTTCCTTTGAAATGCCCAGGGAGTCCAAAATAGCCATGGTGCCGGGGCTGCCATTGGGCGGGCCACGGTGCTGTGTAAGGGTGCCGGTGCCAAGCTGACATGGACCGTCTGCTCCTACTCCTCCGGGAATGATAGGAGCCCGACTCCGAGGTGTCTGAAAACAATGACCATGGGGGAGTGGTACTTCTTGGCACCAAGCTTTCACGCTGAGGGCTCGGGGATCAGAGTGACTGCTGGGTGTGCTCCGGTGCTGGGGAGTGGCCTCCGGTGTTGAAGGGAGGTGCAGCTCCTGGCTCGGCCTTGGCAAGCGAGGAAAGTCTGGACTCAATCGCCGTTCCATGTGGGCAGGAGTTGGCGTGACCATCACCAGTGGTGCAGCACTAGTGTGGCCTGACTCATGTCTCACAACGGCAGGCTCCTTAGGCCTAGCTGGGGGAGAGTGACCCCTCTCCGGCTTCTTCTTCTTTTGCAGCACCGACAATTGCAAATGGTGCCTGCATGTGGCATCTGAGCCACGAGTGGAGCAGGGACGGTGCCATGAGTCCTTATCCTTACCCGGCACCGGTGCTCGTGCTGATGGTGCCAGAGCGCTCTGCACTGAGGAGGAGGTATTTGGCGGATGGTCCATCGACACAGAGTCAGACTGGGGAATAGAGTGCTGCCTTCATCAATAGGACCTTCAGGCACTGTTCTCTATCTTTTGAAGTCCTGGGCTGAAAAGTCTTACAAATGGCACGACAATCCTTCTGATGGCCCTCTCCTAAACACTTAGACATGAGGTGTGAGGATTGCTTCTGGGTATACACTTGCTTCAGGCTTTGCAGGCTTTGAAGCCCGGAGACCCTGGTGTCAGGAGAGCGTAGGAGAGGATTCCCCTCCCCGCCCCCAGAAACTTATCTAACACTAATGAACTACTAACTATTAACCAACAATGGAAAACTAATGGAGAACAATGTAAGAAACTGCTAAATGCGCTTGTCAAGACATGAGCACAGGGAAGTTTCAGCTAACCATCACTGGCGGTAAGAAGGACCTGAAAGGGTCGTGGGTCAACAGGGCTCTATATTGGGCGCCATGAAGGCGTGACTCCAGGGGATGCCCAGGCCGACCTGATAGATGCTGCTAGGGGAAAAAATCTTCCAGCTACCGTGCACGTGCACGGCACACACCTGATTGGAATCAACATGAACAAGCACTTGAAGAAGAAGTCATGTGCCCTAGCCCCCTAATCATTTTTGTTGCCCTCCGCTGGACTCTCTACAATTTGTCCACGTCCTTTCTGTACTGGGGGGCCCAAAACTGGATGCAGTACTCCAGATGTGGCCTCACCAGTGCCCAGTGGGCACTCACCAGTGGAGTGGAGTGGCATGGAGCGGGGGAAGGGATAGCTCAGTGGTTTGAGCATTGGCCTGCTAAACCCAAGTTTGTGAGTTCAGCCCTTGAGGGGGCCATTTAGGGATGTGGGGCAAAAATGTGTCTGAGGATTAGTGTTGCTTTGAGTAGGGGGTTGGACTAGATGACCTCCAGAGGTCCCTTCCAACCCTGATATTCTATGATTCAATAGAGGGGAATAATCACTTGCCTCAATCTGCTGGCAATGCTCCTACTAATGCAGCCCTTTAGCCTTTTTGGAAACACTGTGACACAGCGAGGTGTCCTTAGGGGATCACAGCTGGGGAATTCCTGAGAAAACGGGGCCCAGAGAGAGATTTGCTCCCAGACAGCATGAAGGCTTGCTCTGCTTCAGCTGCACCTCTCTGGTCACACCAGGATCAGCAACAGTGGGGCTGATCCCACACCCTCCTTCACATGCCAGCACAGCTACCACAGAGACCTGGCAGGGAGACATGGAGGGCACTCAAGGGAGGCTTACGGGGAGGCATTCAGGGGCTTACAGATTCAAAGCAAATGATGCCAATAAATGAATGTTATAACTTATGGCTGTTTACAACACAGTAGCCCCCGGAGGTGCCAGTGTAGATTAGATCTGGGTGCTGCACCCACACACAGGGAGAGACTGGCCCTACCCCAGAGAGCTCTGCAGCTAAATGAGCACAGGGCTGGAGGGGAAATGGAGGCCAGGGACGTGATGTGATTTGCCCAAGGTCAGTGACTGAGGTGGGATGGACCCCGGTCTCCTGACTCCCAGGTCAGTGTCTTATTCACTAGCCCAGATAGGGCCTAATCATGTCCCCTCTCTCAATGTCAAAAGGAGGGGAGTGAAGGTTGTGTAGCATTCCCTGGGAATAAGTCAGCTGTTTCCCTCCTTAGCACAGGGTTGCTGGTGTGGGACGGGGTGGGGACCAGCTGGGAAATCTCCTAGTGTTGAGCCCATTGATTCTGCCCCTTTAGTAAAAAGCTGCCTTGAGTTTATCCTGCTGCTCCAGTTCTGCCCCAGTGACCTTTGAGGTGGGGGCTGGAGTGTGGGGGTGGGATAGAAATTTCCGCAGAAACTTAAAGTCACCAGTTTCTTTCGTTCCTTTTTCCTCCTTCGATCTGTAAAACCCTAACACTGTCCAGATCCTCCCTGTTGGCCCGGATCACTTCGTCCCACTCCATGTTGTTATTGTTCTGTTTCTGAGGAGGATTAGGGTGAGCTCCCCCTCCCATCCCCCCACCCACATATGGGATCCACAAATGCGCCTAGCATTTTCCACCGAGCTCAGCAGAAATTCACCCAGAAGGTCAATGACCAAAGAAAGGGACGATCCATCATAAAACAAACTGTTTTCATTTCCCAGGATAAAGGGGAGGGGGCTGGGATTGAGAAAAAGAACAAAACCATGAAAAGAAAACAACCCCAGCTCCTTCTCTGCAAAGACAACCTTCCCCATTTGCAGGAATGTGACAGCCAAAGCTCTTAATTTGATTATCGTAATTATTTCTTTACTAGAAATTTTTATAAACAGCCTCTTTTGAAATCCACGCTCAGGGAGCCAAATCTCCAGCTGAGTCCTGGGCGGAAGGACAGAGCAGAGGGAGGGTGGGGAGGAGAGAGAGCGAATGTGTGCATGCATGTGTGTGTGCGTGTGCATGCCTGCGTTGGGAAGGCATGGCTGCAGAACCGGCCTGAGACACTTTCTCAAGTTAAAAGGCTGTGAAAATGTTATGGTTCCCATGGCGATAAGTGGGCCCTAGCAGGCGTCTGCTAGGATTTCTCTGTTTCTCTGCCCTCAGCTTGTTCTATAAGTCCTTTAATTGTCTTTCTCCCACTCTCTGCCAATTTCTCCCTCTCCCTCAGCCCCCTTCTCTCTTCCGTCTTTATCTCTGAGTTTTGCACCCCCTTCTTTCACTGGGACTGGCTTCTGGGTCCCTCTTTCTGTGCCACGGTTCCTCGGCCCTTATCGTATACCAGTGCAGCCCCCTCCTCCCTCTGCCTCCCCATGCTCTGAATCCCCTTCTGCTTCCCTGTGTGGTCCCTCCCAGAGTCGGACTTTGAAATCTGTTGAAAGGAGCCCATTGTTGCCAAAATAAACAGCCTGTCATGTTAAATTACTCTCTCTCCTCTTTCATGTTTTTTAATTTTCTGTCCCCCCACTCTCCTGTCCTTTTGTGGTGGGGGCCATTCTCTCGCTCTGATGCTGACTCACCAGAGCTGTTAGCCAGGGAGCAGAGCCCAGATCCTAGGGCTTGCACCTGGCCCTTACTCCCCGAGGGTTTGAGCCAGCTTGTGCCATCTGCAGTGGCTGGTGTAGAAGCGATGGCTGTGGGAAGCTCGCAGCTGCTCCCTGTGTAGTGTACCCAGCAGGAAGGCTCTGGGGCACTTGCACGGGACGAGAGCGCACAGCTACAATATGTTTTGGGTCTGTTACGAATGCTGTGCTAGTGTTGTGTGACGGCCGTCACCAGGGACTGACCCCAGGACCCCCAGAGCTAAAAGCACGAGCTGCTACAGATTGAGCTAAAGAGTCAGCCCTCCATGGCTAGAGCTGCTGCTGCAAGGACTCCTCTCCTCTCTGGTGGGCATGGCATGGGGCCTGTAACACACTCCCTTGTGGGTGACAGTTGCATTGATGGCTGGACTCAGGGCAAAGCCCCAGTGCAGGTGAGGCCGAACTTGTCTCCTCTGTCAGACTGGCTTGCTTAGACTCTTGGCAAGCAGAGAGTTAACCCACAGTGCACAGATGACCCAGAACAGCCATACATACCTCCCTCCCCGCAGAGTCCCTCTCTCTTGCCAGCTCCTTTATGTGCTCGTTCAAGCTCTTGGCCTCTCTCTGATGGGCAGCCACTGCGTCTTCAAACTGAGCCTGGAAGGTGTGCAGCTCTCCAGTGATACTGGTGACTGTGTTCTGGGGGGGGGACCAGGAGGGGACAGTGCTGTCAGTGATGCTCAGTCTCCATGCCCAAGTGTGCCAGGCTGGCTGCATGCCGTGCTGCTTTACCTCTTGCACTCATGCTCCAACCAGCTAACCCCCATGTGTAACACACTCACCGTCGGCTGGCCCCACGGAGCCTGGAGCGTAAGAACTGTGGGGAGGAGTGTGCTGGTTTGCAGGACAAGGCTCTGTAAGCCAGTGGGTGATGCCAAAGGGCCGCTGCCTCCTCCCTAAGCCAGGTCATCCCCGGTGGCAGACAGTGCCCATGCTGCTTAAGGGCCCAGTGCTTTGCTTTACAGCTAGGGTGCACTGCAGAAGGCCCAGGTGACAGCCACCACCTTGGCCAGGGCCTGAACCAGAGACCTCCAGAGCTAAACATGAGGGCTGCTCCAGCTTGAGCTAAAGCTCCAGAACTGGGACTGTGACAGACTGGCATCCTCCGTGCATCAGACACAGGGGGCATGGAACACATGCGGGCCATCCCTGTCTTCCTCTGTCCAGCTCCTGCACTTCCACGCCGCGCAACTCCCCTCCCTGCCTTCCTGACATGTTTCCATGCACCTTACAACACAGTCACAGCAAGGCCTGGCTCCCATCCCACCCCCAGTGCTGTGCACTGGGAGGGACTGTGTGGTACTGCAGTGGAGTGAAAGGACTGTGAGTTCACAGTGAGGGCCATTTGCTTCCATGGGCCAATTCCCCATCCATGTAGATGTAAGTCAGAGGAGAATCAGGTTCACGAGGGGATTCACCCCTGTGCCTGTACTGAGCCCAATGTGTGCCCTTGATCCTTGGACTGCTGGAGCTGGTTAGCCTCCAGCCTGTCCAAGCAGCCTCACAGGCCAGCCTCTCCTGGGTATAGTGTCCCCCCAGCAGCTGGGAATGGCTGGGTTTAGCAATGTCCCAGCCATGCCCCCAGCACACCTCCTGGACCGGAGGGCTCGTGCAGGGCGTCATGCAGGGCAGCTATTCCAGCTCTGTGCCTGGAGGGAGCACCCTCCTCCTGTAGGTGGGCCTGACACTTGTGCTTGCACAAAGGGGTGAATTCCCCCACATAGGACAAGACAGCAGCCTGGCCTTGCACATGCAGTTGAGCAGGGGCATGGCCTCCCCACATATCCACTGCAGGAGCAGGCAGAGGTGTAGGGACTGAGCTGAGCTCCACTGCCAACATGCCTGCAAGCACAGCAATGCTGGCACATGGGGGTAGCAATCTGGTCTGGGCCAGCCCCCTTCTAGAAGCCGGGGGGGGGAAGGGGGCAGGAATTGTGCCTCTTAACCAGGGCTCCTAGCAAACGGGCGGCAGTCCATAGCGTTTAGCCAGGAAGGGTGTAAAGGGCATCGTCAGCTGTTTCCATATGTTCTCTTTTTCCCTTTTCATTGTGCTGGATGCCCGTTTTGAATCTTTACTGTGTCCCATGATCTGCCCAGGATTTTTTCTCTCCTGCATTTCTAATGGAACTAAAATTCGTAGAATCATAAAATGCAGAGATGGAAGACGACCTATTAGATCATCCACCTCAGGCCCCTGCCAATGCAGAACTGCTCCCTGCAGAACATTCCCGCGTGACTTGTCTAGACCAAGTATGAGCAGTTCCAGCGAAGGGGCTTCCAACACTTCCCTGAGAAAATTATTCCATGGTTTAATTGCCCTTATTGTTAGGAAATTTTTCCCGATGTCTAGCCTAAATTTTTGTTTGTGAAGTTTGATCCCATTATTTTGTCACTCCTCCCTGAACTACTCTATACAATCAGTCTCTCCGAACCTGCAATCACTTTTGTTGCCTCTCTCTGAATTGACTCCCGTTTGCCACTATCTTCCTTGAAATGGGGCATCCAAAACTGCTACACGCAGAATTCCAAAGGTGCTTGAACTAACCCGTTACCTCTCTGGGTTGGGATGTTACGGGCCAGATTCCCAGCCGGTGTAAATTAACGTAGGACCACTGACTTCCATGGAGTTATGCTGATTTGCACCAGCTGAAGATATAGCCTGTGGGGATACAGCCTATGGACCCCCAGGAAGTGACTGTTAAAACTGTAATCAACTCCAACAGGAGGAGCCTCAGACTTTCACCCAGCATGGTCAGTTTCTGCCCCCAGAACATGCTGTAGGGGGATAAAAAGGCTGCTATCCACTGTCACACCTCAGCATCTCCTCTCTGCTTTGTAGATTTATGCTTTCCCCCTGCGCCCAAAAGGTCCTAGACCCTAATCCTGCAAAACTCAAGTGCTTAACTTTACTCATATGAGCAATGCTACTGAACTCAGCAGGGTTCTTCAGCTGTGCGAGCGCTTGGGAGCTTGGGGCCCACTTAGATTTTTTTCCAAGTTAAAAGCTGGTTAATCTTGCCCATTTCTCTCCTCTCTCTGCGTCCATGTATATTTTCTCTGCAGCCTCCTGGATGTTTGCATTGATTTTATATTATCCAGGCTGCAGTGGGGATTCCTGGGATATCTGCATGAAAACACCTTCATTTGTGTGGTATCCCACCAGCAGGATTTATATGGCTACAGCGGATTTACTCATAAAGTATACACAGAGCATCCCCTGGCATTTCCTAGGGCTCCTCACAAACTAGGGCTTTCTGCTCTGGATGCAAGAAATAGCCTGTATCGAGATACTCCGCCTTAGGAGGGGCTTCAAAGCGATGCGCTCACCCTACCCATTTCTGTCTATATTACTGTATACCTAGTATTGCTACAAGCAGCCCCAAAGCCACCCAAAGCCAAGAGCATTTGACCACTCGCTCACTTGCACTGTTTCTCCTGTGTACTAAAGGGAGGCCCCAATTCTGCCAGCTAGTCCTCCCAAACGGCCCCTTGTCCATAGGGCACCATATTGACATCAGGCCTGTGTGGAACCGTACTCTAGTCAGCGTGGCTTTGGGTGGCCATGCACTTGGCAGGATCAGGGCTAGTGTCAGTGGTTTCCCTGAGATCTGTGTGGGTCTCTCACACAGCAACAGGGGAGACAAAACCGCACTTGAGCCGAGGACAGCACAAACCTGTCAAGGGGTTTCATGGGCAGGGGCAGCACCTGACACTACACTGAACTCATTTTTTGGAAGCTGACTAGATTACAAACTGTCTCTTTAAAACCCAGCATTTTATTGCAATCCTCTGACATGGGGCGGGGGTGGGGAGGAAGGACACACAACTCATCAGCTCTCTACAGACCTGATTCTGATGGCAGTTTTCCAGGTGTAAATCAGGGACAGCTCCAGCAAAGTCAATGGAGTTCAGTCAAGTGAGTGAGCAGAGCTGGGCCCAACATCTGCCAGTCTGGGGCATTCCACCAACAATAACGGTGACAAGTAAGCAAGGATGGAAGATCTGGGGGGCTACCAAGAAAGGGACGGATCCTCAGTTGGTGTAAATAGTACAGACCAGTGGACGTCAATGGAGCTTTGCTGATTCACACCAGCTGGGCGCGCGGCCCATTGACTTCCACAGAGCTATGCCAATTTACATCATCTGGGGCTCTGGCTCATTAACTTTCATGGTGCTATGCCAATTTACACCAGCTGGGGATCTGGCCTCATGTTTCATTGAGGGACTCTTAAGTGCTCCCAATGGGCCCATTATTCCACTCCCTGCTCTGCCGCTCTGTCACATGCAGCCTGGCCAGCAAAATTCTTTATAACTCTGAGAGATGTGTGGAGAAAAAGCAAACCAAAGCCTCGAGCTACAGGCAAAGATGCAGATGGGGCACGTGGCATCTGGGACTGAACAGGATTCCACTTCCCTTCTGTGTTTTGAAGGGCTTGTCTGCGAACTAACGAGGCATAAACTGTAGAGCACTCTAACTGCCCCCTGGAGACCCTGCTAGTGTGCTCTAAGTAGCACCTAGTGCGTGTACCATAGCTCTGTTTGAAGCAGGACTGCATCGGCACAAACTAGCTGCCTTTTAAAACTTGTCAGCAGAGTCTACACAGTGCAGTTAGAGCACTACACACTACAGCATTCTACAATTCACACCCCTCTAGTTCACACTGCGGTGCTGGGTAGATAAGTCCTTAAGGCTACACTGGCCCATGAGTTGCCATCTGAGCAGAGAACTCATCTGGGCTGGAGGGGTGGGGAAGCTCCAGGAAATGAGCGACTCTTAGGCAAGGTCTTTTTTTCTGGTGCCAGAAGCTGTTTTACTGGGTTGCAGGCTACATATGATTTCTCCAAGGAATGTCAATTTCAGAGCCATGCATAGAACAGGATGAAGAAATACAAGGCAGCTTCCAGCACTTCATTGCAACACACGGGCTCCCTGGAGATGCCTCTGTGGCTTAGACTCACTCTCTGCCCTGCCCATTCTCTCTTTGGTAGAACCCCCTCCTTACACGACTGTAAGGCACTGCCCACAGCACACAAACAGGAGAGAACTTATATAATCAAACCATCTTTGCCTTAACCCCTTGGCTGCTGAGTCCAGCAGCAACAAGACCACACCAATTAATGAATTATGTGTGGTACATCCTCAGCAGTGTATTCTCAGTGTAAATCCATGGCAATGCCAGGAAAGTCATTCTGGAGGGAGCTAATGATAGAGCACTGTGGGTGTCAGAAGAGGAACCATCCAAGATGACCCTGCAGGAGTGTTTGGTAGGTGAGCAGGGCCTTTCTAGCCAGAGGAGAGCATGATTAGCTGTGTCTAGGGGAGCGCACAGCTAGGCTAAAAGGCTGTGCAGCTTGGCCAGGGAGAGGCTGTTGGTGACCTGGCTAAGGGCAGTTTGAGAAGAAGAGGGGCAGGCAGCCAAACTGCAGGAGGTGTAAATGGGGGAAGTTGAGGCAGTGGGAGTATAGCATGTGCTTGAGAAGTATGGAGGAGGGTTGGCAGCTAGAGAGGAAGGTAGGGTCAAGGAACTATCTCGGAGGACAGGGAGACAGCAGATTGGTTGGAGGCAGAGTACAGGAGCCAGGTAACCAGCAATATCTGAGGACAAGGAAGAGAGATGGACTAAGGTGCGTTCAAGGGAGGTCAAGAGTGCAGCGGGATTTGGGCTGAGATATGGGCTAGAGTAGTGGTTCTCAACCAGGGGTACACGTGCCCCTGGGAGTACACAGAGGTCTTCCCAGGGGTACATCAACTGATCTAGATGTTTGCCTAGTTTTACAACAGGCTACATAAAAAGCACTAGTGAAGTCAGTACAAACTAAAATTTCATACAATGACTTGTTTATACTGATCTATATACTATACATTG
Organism: Trachemys scripta elegans; assembly: GCF_013100865.1. Classification (NCBI taxonomy): domain Eukaryota; kingdom Metazoa; phylum Chordata; order Testudines; family Emydidae; genus Trachemys; species Trachemys scripta. Next base: position 47,603,783 of record NC_048306.1, on the reverse strand, counting down.
AAATGTAAGTACAAGATTTATATTCCAGTTGATTTATTTGATAATTATATGGTAAAAATGGGGCAGTAGCAATGTTTCAGTACTCATGTGCTGTGACACTTTTGTATGTTTATGTCTGATTTTGTAAGCAAGTAATTTTTAAGTGAGGTGACACATGGGGAAACACAAAACAAATCAGTCTCCGGAAAGGGGTACAGTAGTCCGGAAAGGTTGAGAGCCACTGGGCTAAAGGATACCACATGGAACTGGGCTCAAAAGATGTGGCTTCTGATCCTGCCTCTGCCACTGACTTGCTGTGTGACCTAAAGGGTGTCACTTCCCCTCGCTGATGTGACACTCAGAGAGGGAGAATGCTGTGGGAGAGTAGCCATGATGGGGGAGGGATAATTGTCCTTAGCACATCCATGGCACTTGATGTCTTCTAACCATAATCAAAGCCAATCAAGTAATTAAAGATCTAATTAAATCCTGCTTTGTGGCCTCATCACAAATCTTCAAAACGCCTGATGTTCCCATGGATGAATGTTCCACAGCAGGCTTTGGCAGCCTTGATTTGTGCCCCAAGCCCAGCATAAATCTCTGTGTGTGAGAACGTGGGGTGCAGAGGAAAGGTGGCTGTACAGTGTATGCATTACTATGGGTGTCACACACAGAGAAAGCTCTGCACATGCCTTTCCTTTCTTCCTGAGGATTTTCTCCCTTTCCCCCTCCCTCCCCGCCCCATCTCCATCTTTTGTGCTCTCTCAATTTTGTCCTTTGCTTCTTTTCCTGCTCTCCCTCCATGTTGCCTCCTCCCCTACCTGCTCATCCATGGTTTCATCCCCATTCCTTGCCCTCCACTTCTGGCCCTTCTCTATTCTTTCCCTTCACTGCTCTGCCTGGATTATCCTCAGCCTCCACCCTGCTTCCCTCTATGAGCAAGCAATGAAGCAAAGCAAAACTGACCAGCTCTGTCCATTTCATCTTGTTTCTGGGCTAGCCTTGAGAAGAACTCAGGAAAGTGAAACTGACTAGATCCTGTTTTGCTATTTCTCTCACATGTAATGGAAGGGAAGGCAGTAAGGAGAGGTGTTTTGTGCCACCCTCTGGCCTGCACTCCTCGGTATGTTAATCCCTATGCTAGAGAAATCTGCTGCTGGAATGTATATTAGTGACTATTATTATTGTCTATATAATGCAATGTAATGTGTGTGTGCATTAATCTTTAGAGGTAGCTAAAAACACAGGTCCAGCAACAAAGGGTTTACAGTCTAGTTATTCGCACAGTTGCACATCCCACATAGGGGTTAAAGATGAAAGTCCAATCCTTTCCTCATAGTAATCAAGGGAACTTTTTTTGTTGACTTCAATGAGAATACAACTGGGCCCAGGGAATCAAATGGAACATTTTCCAAGGGAACAAAGTCTCTCCCCTTTTGATCACACCACTACACCACAGCAGGTTATTTCCATTCCTCCCACTCAGTGATATTTGGGGATAGGGGATTGTTTACAGTCATTGAGGAAAGTTTTTTTTTTTGCATTTGATTTCCCTTTGGTTCCCAACCAATCTTACCAATGTCAATGCTTTGCAGATGAGTTCTGGTTGGAGTTTTATATCCTTCTTGTACTGTTTGTTTGGTGTTACGGGACTATTCTTTAACGTGCATGTTCTCGTTTGGAATGATCTATCTGGTGGCTGAGCCCCTGCTGATGTCATGCATAATTTTTCTGATTGTAAAACCAAACCAAACCACCCAACATTATGCTAGCTCACTGAAATCTCACAATGGAATTCTGCAAGCATAAGCAATGGTCAAGCACACAGCGGTGCCGATGTGCCTTAATTCTGGCCCATAACAGGACTCTATGCAGAGTTATGTGTCTCTGATAACAACAAACTTCAGCCAGGTAGTAGATTTAGACTGGCCAAGTCATCTAACTTGTAAGATCAGTCACATTTTCAGTGCATGGAGGAGGCTGTGATAAATGAAGGGGGCAGGGGGGAGTAGCTCCCTTTTATGGACACCCAGCCAGCCAGTAGTTAAACCTCTTAGTAGCTGTTCTCTAATTGCTCTACCTGTAAAGGGTTAAAAAGTCTCCCTGCGATGCATAGGTAAAAGGAAGTGAGTGGGCACCTGGCCAAAAGAGTCAATGGGAAGGCTAGAACTTTTTAAAATGGAACCAAGACTCCCCTTTTGTCTTTCTGTCTGTTGTTGTTCTCCCGGGGAGAGGAGGACAGGACAGCAGTTATGCTGTAAGAAGCTTGGGCCAGGTATGAAAAAATCATCAGTATCATACCTAGAAACTACTAATTTAAAACCCCAGATATGTAAGTAGATCAGGAAATATCTAGGAAGATGTGATTAGGTTAATCCCTTTTATTTAATTATGGCTTGTGGATTCCTCTGTGCTAACCCCAGGTGCTTTTGTTTTGCTTGTACCCGTTAAGTTGGACCTCAAAAAAGCTACTCTTGATGCTTAATCCTTGTAGTTGCTCTTTTAAAATTTAGCAATAGCCTGAGTTCCCAAATGTATTTTCTTTCTTTTTTTTATTAATAAAATTTACCTTTTTTTAGAACAAAATTGGATTTTTGTGTCTTAAGAGGTTTGTGCACATGTTGTTTAATTAACTGGTGGCAACAGCTAATTTCCTTTTTTCCCCTCCTCTTTCTCAGCTCTTCCCAGTGGGGGAGTGGTGAAAGGGCTTGAGGGTACCCCTCAGGAAGGAATTCCCAAGTGCGCCTTCCTGGGCTCTCAAAGGGGTTCTGCATTTGGGTGGTGGCAGCATCTAACAATCCGAGATCAGAGAGAAGCTGTAACCTTGGGAGTTTAATATAAGCCTGGAGTGGCCAGTATTAATTTTTAGAATCCTTGCGGGCCCCCACCTTCTGCACTCGTAGTGCCAGAGTGGGGAATTAGCCTTAACAGAGGCACTGAAAGACTTCTCCCCCTGAAGAGGGTTTTTATTCTCATAGCAAGGCTCAGTCTAAATGAAGAAGTTGTGGCAGTCTAGTGTGTATTGATGTAAATGGACCAATGTAGCTGCATTGACTGTGTGTCCACACTGTGCACATGCCCCAGGTTAAAGCTACTTCCCCTTTGAAGCTTCACATCCACATTTCACAGTGCTGTACTGCCAGAAGTGTATTGCACTGCAGGTAGGTATCCCAGGCACCAACTGCTGTTTCTAGGCACTATGCATTCTGGGTACTTTTCACAGCAGATTAGGGGATACCAGTCAGCGTGCAGAGGAACTGTCCGACTATGGATTCAACTCCTATCATCCCTCCTGTTGAATCCCAGAATTCATCTGGAGCTTGCTGGCCCAGGCCATTTTCAAACAATTGGCTAGCAACATGGAGGATAAACAGGCAATCCTGTCCATTACTGATACTCATCAGCTTCAGTGGGATCACTCACATGCCTGAAATTCGACACGTGCTTAAGCACCTTCCTGCTGCAGGGCTGGCCACAGCAGAACTCCTGCAGGGCACATGACTGTTTGGGCCACACAGTGTCTAGAGAAGGATCTGAGCTCACCTTATCCTGCTCCTGGCGGTTCAGAGCCTCCAGCTTCACCCGGTCGATCTCCATTCTGGCATTCATAAGCTCCCGCTGGGCCTCGCTGAGCTTCTCTGACAGCAGACTCTTCTCCGTTTCCTTCAGGGACAGTGCCTGGCAGGGTGCAACAGACAGGAGCCATCATTTAAGAATGGCACACATGGAAGGACAAGTGCAGGAACTCAGCATGTTGGGACGGAAGAACATTCTCCACAGGTACCCCCTGCTAGGACTGCAGTGGCTGCACGCTTCCTTGCAGCTAGCACTGTTATGCCATTCAATAGAGAGCCTCCTGCTGGCCCAGGCTGGGCCTGTAGTAGCTGTGGGGTTACCCACACCCAGCACTTTATATCACCCCCCACAGCGCCTCCCGTTGGCACAGGCTGGGCCTGAAGTAGACTCACTGACACATAGACTTTAAGGTCAGAAGGGTCTATCATGATCATCTAGTCTGACCTTCTGCACATCGCAGGCCACGGAACCTCACCCACCCACTCCTGTAACAGACCCCGAACCTCTGGCTGAGTTACTGAAGTCCTCAAATCACGATTTAAAGACTTCATGTTACAGAGAATCCACCATTTACACTAGTTTAAACCTGCAAGTCACCCTGTCCCATGCTGCACAGGAAGGCGAAACCCCGCCAGGGTCTCTGCCAATCTGAGCTGGGGAAAAATTCCTTCTCAATTCCAAATATAGCAATCAATTAGACCCTGAGTATTTCAACAAGACCCACCAGCCAGACACCTGGGAAAGAATTCTCTGTAGTAACTCAAAGTCCTTCCCATCTAGTGTCCCATCTCTGGCCATTGGAGATATTTGCTGCTAGCAGTTGCAGATTGGCTATATGCCATTGTAGGCAACCTCAACATACCATCCCCACCATAAATTTATCAAGCTCAGGCTTGAAGCCAGTTAGATTTTTTGCTCCCACTGCTCCCCTTGGAAGGCTGTTCCAGAACTTCACTCCTCTGATGGTTAGAAACCTTCACATATTTCAAGCCTAAACTTGTTGATGGCCAGTTTATAGCCATTTGTTCTTGTGTCTGCATTGGTGCTTAACTTAAATAACTCCTCTCCCTCCCTGGTGTTTATCCCTCTGATGTATTTATAGAGCGCAATCATATCTCCCTTCAGCCTTCATTTGGTTAGGCTAAACAAGCCAAGCTCCTTAAGTCTCCTTTTGTAAGGTATGTTCTCCATTCCTCTGGGTTCCCCACAGCCAGCACGCTATACCACTCCCCCAGTGCCTTCCACTGGGAGAGGCCGGGACTGGAGCTTTCCTGCAGCCATTGCTCCTCCAGGACCATTGCTCTCCCTGCTTACCTTCTGCTTGTCATTCTCCAACAGGAGGAGGCTTTCATCCCGCTCCTGCTGCAAACTCAGTACTTCCTCAGCCAGCTCCTCTTTCTCAGCCTCATATTTGGACAGCAGCTCCTCCTTCTCCTGGTGCAGCCGGTGCACAGCCTCTTCCTTCTCCTCCCTCAGTGCCAGATACAGACTCTCCTGACATCGAGCAAGAGCAGAGCAGGCCATTAGGACAGGTCTGGATGGGGACAGACCTTCCTGAGAAGTTACAGCCCTCACCCTGCTGCTGTGCAGAGCCATGTGGCACTCCATACAGGGCTTGCCAGACAGAGGTCAGGGAGAGCGTTAATGCTGTAATGGCCCAGCTACGGTACAGGTCATGCTTCCAGCCAGCACGGAGGAGAACGCTTAGGACAAAGAATACACAATGTAGCTAGGGTCCCAGGACTGCCTGTGATCTGGAGTCTTCACCATATTACTATGGTGGAGGAGAGGAAGGTGATCAGGAACAGTCAACATGGATTCACCAAGGGCAAGTCATACCTGACCAACCTGATTGCCTTCTATGATGAGATAATTGGCTCTGTGAATATGGGGAAAGCAGTGGATGTGATATATCTTGACTTTAGCGAAGCTTTTGATACGATGTCCCATAGTATTCTTGCCAGCAAGTTAAAGAAGTATGGATTAGATGAATGGACTAAAAGGTGGAAAGAAAGCTGGCTAGATTGTCGGGCTTAACAGGTAGTGATCAATGGCTCGATGTCTAGTTGTCAGCCGGTATCAAGTGGAGTACTCCAGGGGTCGGTCCTGGTGCCGGTTTTGTTCAACATCTTTATTAATGATCTGAATGATGGGATGAATTGCACCCTCAGCAAGTTCACAGATGACACTAAACTGGAGGGAGAGGTAGATAAGCTGGAGGGTAGGGATAGAGTCCAGAGTGACCCAGACAAATTGGAGGATTGGGCCAAAAGAAATCTGATGAGGTTCAACAAGGACAAGTGCAGAGTCCTGTACTTAGGAAGGAAGAATCCCACGCACTGCTACAGGCTGGGGACCGACTGGCTAAGCAGCAGTGCTGCAGAAAAGGACCTGGGGATTACAGTGGATGAGAAGCTGGATATGAGTCAGCAGTGTGCCCTTGTTGCCAAGAAGGCCAACGGCATATTGGGCTGTATTAGTAGGAGCACTGCCAGCAGATCGAGAGAAGTGATTATTCCCCTCTATTCGGCACTAGTGAGGCCACACCTGGAGTATTGTGTCCAGTTTTGGTCCCCCACTACAGAAGGGATGTGGACAAATTGGAGAGTCCAGCAGAGGTCAACGAAAATGATTAGGGGTCTGGGGCACATGACTTACGAGGAGATGCTGAGGGAACTGGGCTTATTTAGTTTGCAGAAGAGAAGAGTGAAAGGGAATTTGATGGCAGCCTTCAACTACCTGAAGGGGAGTTCCAGAGAGGATGGAGCTAGGCTGTTCTCAGTGGTGGCAGATGACAGAACAAGGAGTAATGGTCTCAAGTTGCAGCGGGGGAGGTCTAGGTTGGATATTAGGAAACACTATTTCACTGGGAGGGTGGTGAAGCATTGGAATGGGTTACCTAGGGAGGTGGTGAAATCTCCATCCTTAGAGATTTTTAAGGCCTGGCTTGACAAAGCCCTGGATGGGATGATTTAGTTGGTGTTGGCCCTGCTTTGAGCAGGGGATTGGACTAGATGACCTCCTGAGGTCTCTTCCACCCCTAATATTCTACAATTCTATGTGCTACTTGCTTACTATAGTGCCACTATTAGGGGCAGGACAGTTTGGATGTATAACCAACTGTAGGGCAATCAAGATTGGATCCACAGCCCATTGAAGTCAATGGAAGACTTTGCATTGAGCTCAGTGGGCGTTGGATCAGAAACCACTGTTCAACAGTGGCAGCACAAGTTCACTGCACCCATTGATGTTGTCCAGTTCACTTGCAGCAGATCTTGTTTCCACTGTAAAGTTTGTCCTCTCACACCCAGTGGTGTTAATCAGGAACTATTCCTACTGAGTCAATAGAGATACAGCAGCATAAATTGGGTGTCTGTGAGAGGAGCACAAGACCTGGTGTCCTGCCATGCCATATTCTGCTGAAAAGTCTTGCACAAAAGATCTCAGGAGGATAGCAGTCGGACTGGATCATCAGAAGCTGCAGGGTGTCCCTTCTGGCAGCTCAATACTGCTCAGCACAATTCCCTTCTCACTGCCTTGTCCATAGAGTCACAGATTTGCAGGCCAGAAGGCAGAGTTGTGATGCAGGTCTGACCCTACACAGCCCAAGCCAGAGGACCTCCCACAGGCATTCCTCCATCAAGCCCAGCCCCTGTGTTGAGCTAGAGCAGGGGTCAGCAACCTTTCAGAAGTGGTGTGCCGAGTCTTCATTTATTCACTCTGATTTAAGGTTTCACGTCCCAGTAATACATTTTAACATTTTTAGAAGGTCTCTTTCTATAAGTCTATAATATATAACTAAACTATTGTTGTATGTAAAGTAAAGAAGGTTTTTTAAATGTTTAAGAAGCTTCATTTAAAATTAAATTAAAATGCAGAGCCCCCCGGACTGGTGGCCAGGACCCAGGCAGTGTGAGTGCCACTGAAAATCAGTTTGCGTGCCGCCTTCGGCATGTGTGCCATAGGTTGCCTACCCCTGAGCTAGAGAGTCCCTTTCCAAATGACACCCATCCTCCCTGACAGACTCCAAGGGCCACACAGGCCACCATGTCCTGCATAAGGTGCCCCTTAATACGTTACTGAGGGGTCACCGTGCCCTGGATAAAGCCTCATGGTACATTACCCAAGGGTCACCATGCCCCAGGTAAGGTGTACCATGGTATATTACCCAGGGGTCACTGTGCCCTACGTAAGGTGTCCCAAGGTACGTTACCCAGGGGTCACCAGACCCCGGGTAAGGCACCCTGTGATAAATGAAAAGGGAGGGGGGTAGCTCCCTTTTATGGACACTCAGCCAGCCAGTAGCTATAAAATCCCTCTTAGAAGTTGTTCTCTAATTGCTCTACTTGTAAAGGATTAAAAAGTCTCACTGCTATGCATAGGTACAAGGAAGTGAGTGGGCACCTGGCCAAAAGAGCCAATGGGAAGGCTAGAACTTTTAAAAATTGAAACAAAGATTCCCCTTTGATCTGTCTGTTTGTTCTCCCGGGGAGAAGCGAACAGGGCAACAACTATGCTGTAAGAAGCTTGGGGCCTGGTATGAAAAATCCCCGATATCATACCTAGAAACTACTCATCTGAAATCCCAATATGTAACTAGATCAGGAAATGTCTAGGAAGACGTGATTAGGTTTATCTCTTTATTTCTTTATGGCTTATGGACTCCTCTGTGCTAACCCCAGGTGCTTTTGTTTTGCTTATAACCTTTAAGCTGGACTTCAAGAAAACTATTCTTGGTGCTTAATCCTTGTAGTTACTCTTTTGAAATCTAGCAAATACCTGAGTTTCCAAATGTATTTTCTTTCTTTTTAAAAAAAATAAAATTTATCTTTTTTTTAAGAACAAGATTGATTTTCTGTGTCCTAAGAGGTTGTGCACATGTTTTTTAGTTAGCTGGTGAAAACAGCTGATTCTCTCTCCCCCCCCACCCTTTCTCAGCTCTTCCCCGGAGGGGGGTGAAAGGGCTTAAGGGTATCTCATAGGAAGGAATTCCCAAGTGTGCCTTCCTGGGCTCTCAAAGGGGTTCTGCACTTGGTTGGTGGCAACATCTACCAAACCGAGGTCAGAAAAAAGCTGTAACCTTGGGAGTTTAATATAAGCCTGGAGTGGCCAGTATTAATTTTTAAGAATCCTTGCGGGCCCCCACCTTCTGCACTCAAAGTGCCAGATTGGGGAATTAGCCTTGACATGGTGGCAGAGCGGTGGGATCATTTTGAACCAGAAGCACAGACCTCAGGATTTTAAAAGGACACATTTTTCCTTTTGACAGGTTTCAGAGTAGCAGCCGTGTTAGTCTGTATCCGCAAAAAGAAGAACAGGAGTACTTGTGGCACCTTAGAGACTAACAAATTTATTAGAGCATAAGCTTTCGTGGACTACAGCCCACTTCTTCGGATGCATATAGAATGGAACATATA